>NC_041401.2:151336994-151694494 GCF_900747795.2 Erpetoichthys calabaricus | reverse complement strand
CAAAACATAAACAGGCACTAAATAAAGCAGACTGACCTGTCTTTGGAGGTCTACCCATATCACTACCGATTTTCAAATGCTCCAAGAGAACAATTATTGTTTTGGTAAATTGCTGTTCAATTTACTCATGCATTTACAGACAGCTAAGAAGCTCTATGTCAACTTTGAAAGAAGCTATACTGTATGAAATAATAATTATGTTGCACCTGATCATATTCACAAGTGCATATTGTGTCTGGTTTTATCCTCCTATTTTTCTTGTAAAGTACTTCACAACAATTCCAGACATCTTCTGTTCCTAAAAAGCTTTTGCCTGGAGTGAAGGATAAATCTTGCTGCGCTATTGTGTGGCACAAATTAACTAACTGCTAAGCCATTTAGGCCCCCGCATGGCACCGTATGTCTGAGAGGAAACGTGCTCTGTGCTGTGGCAGAAATGACATGCAATATCCCTATGATACGTCACAATTACAGGACTACATTCTACATACTCCGCCTGTACTCCTTGTTAAGTTTACAAACTTAAATCCTGCTGAGGTTAAACCTTTGTGACAGCAAGGCAGTGACAGCTGGCTTGGGTTCATGGCACCTCGACGTAAACGGAGATTAATTAACAGGCCAAACAGGATGAACACGTCACACTGATACACATTAATCGCAACGAAACAAGTAAAAGAAATTCAGCCCTGTTCAATAAAAATATGTATGAAGAAGAACAAATTCCCGGAACAAAAAACGCTTTGAAGTTCCGCTACCCTGCGAATGAGCGTACAGACGCAGGTTTAAGAAAATATGTATCTCAACAGCAGCGTCGAGCATTTCTTAAACTAAACATATTTTTTTATTATCATTTAATTTGTCTTGCATATAACAGTGAACACGATAGGGTACGTGTCACTTCAAATTGAGGACACAATTTTTTTGCGCAGTACGGCAGGTTTAGAATGCATAAGCGCTAATGTAGCCCCGTTTCACTGCGATACAAGTATAGTGTTGGTGTACAGTCAAACAGTAACACAGCAGCTGCCCTTTCTTCATTTCCTACCTCTCTCGCGATCTGATTCAGTGCATCGTCTTCACCGCTGAGTCTCTCTCGGTTGGGGATTCTTTTCCGTCCTGTGCCTTGGGTTCCCATGTCCAATGAACTCTCGCTTTGTCTGATGTCTCTATCCCCAGATGCCTGTAATTCCAATAAAACAACGCTTTTCGAAAATCGTCTTTGATCCTCCTTTAATTCGAATTTGGATATGCCGTAAAAACTACTCGTATTGATAAATTCTAAAAAATAATTACTTAAGTTTTTTCTGTTTTGGATGCAGTGGGTCAGTCCCTCTGATCCAAATGTACTATTATCTCAATAAATGAATCATATCCCGAACGCGCTCCTGACTCTTGCTTAGTAATACATTCATCTGAAACACGCATAACCAATAAACTTGACTCAGGCCAGTTCACAATTTTTGCCACTTCTGTAAGAAGCAATCCGCCATTATTTTCAGACGTTATCTGCAGCAATTCAAGTCGACGTCTGTTATTTTATCCTCCTCGTAAAAATAAATGACATAAATCGCGGGCTCTACGAGAAAACTTCTCCGCAGTGTTAGTGCAAGGCAGTCCCGGATGAAGCCTTCACCGAAGCACAACACGTTCCGGGCCTGAGCCGAGCGCGTCCTCGTGCACGCACGTCCACACAATAGCGGACACGCTGATGATGGTCTAACGCGCGGCACCGCTAGTGCACGCGACCTCGGAAGCGTATCGTTTGAGCCTGAAACCACTCGCAGTTAAGGAGACGTCAAACAAGCAACGCGAAAGGAGGATGTAAAGGTTAAACAACTTTTTTTACCTCCCTATGGTTTTAATATAAATACACACGATGGTCTCATGTGGGAATGAACTATCCAGCTGCCAAATGAATGAAGGTAGCAGCTGCAAAGCACCTGTGTGCGCTACAGTCTTGCTATCTGTATTCACAGACCAAATACCAGAAGTTTACAAATCCTTATTTGAATTTAGGTTGTTTATGTAAATTTTAAAATCAACATGAATCATCTTAGACTTTTATTCAACAGTTTACATGATTTTGTACACATTTTATAAGATCTTTCTTCCCTGCAGTCATACAGTACGTCTTTTTAATATGAAATATGTAAGAAAATAATTCTAGGAATGTAGCGTTTTTCATATGAACCATGTGACCATAAAATGATCAAACTGCTACAATTACAGTAATAAGCAAAGAATTTGTTTTCAAATTATGCCAATATTTTAGAATTTCTGCTAGAGTTTTAACCTGTCTTATCTCTATTTGTTTTTTTAATACATATTTTACTTCTCCCTGTTAGTGGATGCAACTGAGAAGGCAAATGTCATGTTTTCTTGTGTAAACATGACAAATAAAGACCTTGAACCTTGAACTGACAATATACAGTATAATATCTATCTATAAGTGAAAACCATTGGATCGCTTCTAAGGATATTAATGAAAACATTGTGTGTAGACTTTTCAAAACCACTGTGTACATGAATATATATAAGTATATTCTACAAGCTATCTAATCTTATTCAAGGTCATATGGGTCTGTTTCATTAGCACTAAAAACAGGCCCATTACTGGGCCCACTCACTTTCACATTCGCAGATGGCTAGTTTAGAATCACCAATTAACCTGGGGATGTTGGAAGAAAACCAGAGTAGACAGAAAATTGTATGCAGAAGCAAAAGAAGACATGTAGACTCAACACAGACGATGAAAGGAAGAAAGATTCAAATCCAGAATATATTATATATATGTAAGTCTCTAGTGTGGATACATAATATGAAGAACCTTCAAAGCTGAGTGCATGGTTTGCTTCCAGATAACTGTGAGGAGAGATAAAATGTGAGAACTGGTAGCTACCCAGTGGGATTTAAATATTCTGGGATCTGTTCCAGGCTGAAAGTGAGGATAGAGGCTGTTAGTCGCCCGTAATGTTTCTCTTTGGATATTAGTTCATCAGTGAAAGTAGGGGCAACTCTGTATACAGTAGTTCTTCATTCAGTGCTCATGTTTAGGAAGTTGAGTGTTCAGATAAAAAGGCTTGTTTGCCGATCAACCTATGTTCCTGTACTCCGTGACTATAAGATCATGGTTACCAAGTTATGTTTCTTTAAAAAGTTGTTAGGCTTAACCTCTATTTCATGGTGATTAGCTCAGCAATTTGAAAGGACATTATACTAGACTCGCTGCTTCTCCAGACTGTTAGGCCAGTGAAAACTTACACCAGGTTGTTTCCTACACTTTTGTTATTGTAGGTTTAGGTTTAGGTTTAGGTTTATTTGTCATATATAGGTTAACACAGGGTCAACATACAATGAAATGTGTATGACGAGAAAAACAAGTCACTCAGCCTAGATCCAATAAAGCTTAAAAAAAGATTACAAGTTAAAAATAGACAAGTCATATAAAATAAAATGTGTATGTTTTAAAAGAAGTTATAGAGCAATATGAGTTGAATGAGCAGCAAGTACAAATGACAGTTATTGCACAGATAATGTTTTATAAGTACAGATGCATATTCCATAAAGTGCAGATGCATGTTCCAGTCAGTATTCCGAGTGTGTGCAGGTACAGTGTGTGTGTGAGTATTGTAATGTACTGTAGATGTAATGTAAGTGTGTGTAAGTGTTCAGGTGTTGCTGTTGAGGAGTCGAATGGCCTGGTGGTAAAAGCTGTTCTTAAGTCTTGTAGTCCGAGCAGCCAGACTCCTGTATCGTCTGCCGGACGGTAACAAGGAGAACAGCTGGCGTGCTGGATGGCTGTGGTCCTTTATGATGCTGCTTGTCTTACGCAAGCACCGATGGAGGTAAATGTCTTCAATGGCAGGAAGACTCTTGCCCGTGATGTGCTCTGCTGCCTTCACCACTCTCTGTAGTGATTTCCGGCTGCTGGCAGAGCAGCTCCCATACCAGACGGTAATGCAGCCCGTTAGCAGACTCTCGACCACACTCCTGTAAAAGTTTGAGGTGATGTTGGCATTCATGCCAAACTTCCTCAGCCTCCTCAGGAAGTAGAGCCGCTGGCGAGCTTTCTTGACCACAGTGTCTATGTGAAGGGTCCACGAGAGATCCTTGGTGATGTTTACTCCGAGGAACTTGAAGCTGTTGACCCTTTCAACTTCTATGCCACTGATGTAGATGGCCTGGTGTTCTCTGCCTTGTTGTTTTCGATAGTCCACAATCATCTCCTTGGTTTTGCTGACGTTAAGAGACAAGTTGTATGTTACTGTACCTACAGCTGGGCTCCTCAATTTAAACACTGCAAAGTCTTTTCTAAGTATAAAAAGAGATTTTAGCAGCATTGATTAAAAAATATATTAAATGCCAACCATCAGTGCTCAGATCAGGCAAAAACAGGGACTAAATGAGCTGGAAAGGACATACTTGGATTTGAACCGAACAATCTGGTGGTGAGATGAAGACTGCACTCCTTTGGTACTGTCTCTTCTGAGAATCCTTGGGTACCTCTGGTATGACTGTGTCCATGTGGGACTCCCACTGGACCAGGTCAAGGGAACCCATGTAAGAGCTGGCTGTTGAGATACAGTATATTGTAATTTCCAGAGGGTGGGAATAGACCGTGTGTCTGCCTGGGGGGTTGCCAACCAGAATCCCGAGCCGTTTTGTCATGTGGTGGGTGTGGCAATGTGCTGTACCAGTGCATGCTCCCCAACCTGACCTGACCTTAATCAGACCAAAGCTGTGGTGGTTTGGGTATCTGGTGAGAATTGGCCCCACTGGTGGTATACCATACATGTACTGTAGGAGAGCCCTGTACAGACTTAGTAAATCAGTGGAGACCCCTTATCACACTTAGCTCACTTTTGCCATTCATGTGTTCAGTTTTCCTCCCACATCCCAGGGCAGTATGGGTTAGGAACATTTGTGACACTAAAGTGGATGGAGAGATGGTTCATAGCAATGTTCTTTGCTCAATTTGTTTTTTTTTTATTACAGATTTCTTTATTTACTTCAGTGTTTACTTGTAGTGCTGTAGTTAATTACGATTGCTGCCTTACAGCTCAGTAGACTGTGTTTGAATCTTGTCTTGGTCACTGTCTGTATTACACTTGCATATTCTCACTTTGTCTGTATGGATTTCCTCAGGTGTTTAATTTGTTCCATCAACATCTCAAAAACATGCAGGACTGGTTCACAGATGACTGTGAATTGGCCAGAAATGAGTGAGTATTAATGTGAAAAAAAAGACTTAATCAATAATAGGTAAATTGTCAGAATTCTCATGTTTCAACTAATGACCACAGTTGTGTTTTGTTATGTACACTATTACAGTAATGAAGAAATGAGTTATATGCTTTTAATGGTGGCCCTACCCCACTAAGCTCAGACTTTCTGTTAGTTAGTTATGTGGAGTTGTAATTGACTATTTGGAGTCACCTTTTAATGAATCAGTTTATGTTGGTGAAAATGACTCCTCAAACTTTTTGTAGTATAATAGGACCACATATCATCTAGTATGAGCAAAAATAGAGTTTCTTATTGTTTGTTACCTAATACCATGACATAGTCAATATTATCTTTATCCTCTTTAATAAAATCCCTTTGTGCATCCAGGTGTCCGTGTGTGTGTGTCTTCTGGTGAAGTGCGCATGTGCGGGGCTTCTGGTGAAGTGCGCATGCGCGGGGCACGGTGCGATGCGTGATATTACTGTCAGAGAAAGTTAGAGGCGTTTTACGGAAATACAAACCAGTATTACTGCGAGAGGAAATTAAAGGTACACAATACAGTGACTCATATTACAGCCACATACAAGCCAGTATTACTGTCAGAGGAGATTAAAGGCATATTACCGACGAGCACGCCTGTATTACCGCCAGAGAAAATTAAAGGTATATTACGGACGTACAAGACAGTATTACTGTCACAGAAAATTAAAGACACACAATACACGGCGGCAGCCCACGAAGAACGGTCAGCTCAGCAAGTAAACATCAACAAAAGAAAGACTGAAAGAAAGAAAAATACGACCAACAAAAAGAATGAGGTCAAAGTCCCTTGCCATTTAATATAGACTGTTCCTACTAATGTTTATGCACTACTGCTCTAGCGCCCGTTATTGTAACGGGCTAAATGACTAGTATTGTGTATAATGTATGATGTATGTGTATTTGCTTTATGACCACGAGGGAGTGTCACGCAACCCAAACCCAAGCCACAACTCCTGAGGACACAATTTACGGTTCAAAAATGCTTTTTTTTATTAGGGCACAATACTTCTTAAACAGGCCAAAACGGATTCCACGTAATGCCAATATCCGTAAGCCCAATGCTCTCATTTCATTTTTCCTTCTTTTTTCTCCTTGTCTGACTCTACTCCCAGTTCTCTCCTTGGCTGATGCAAAAGGCTTCTTTTTATTTTTTATTTATTTATTTATTTTATTTGTTATTGAAATCACACAACATTCCATACAAATAAATCATTTTTTACAAAAATAAGATCAAAAACAAATCAACCCCCACCCCTGAGAAAGAGAGCTAAGCCAGCAGGGTAAATCTTAAAGCTAGTGAAAATAAGTAAATAGATTAATTAATAAGTGAATAAAGATAAATGGAGAAGAAAAAAGAGGAGAGAATCTGCTTCCTCAGTGTTTTAAAAGCTTATTCTAAAATATTATTGATTAGATCCTGCCAGGTTTTGAAAAAGTTCTGCACTGATCTCTAAGTGAGAATTTGATTTTTTCCAGTTTCAAATAGTATAAAACATCAGTTACCCACTGACTTACAATAGGAGAGTTAGGATTCTTCCTGTTGAGCAAGATAAGTCTGTGTGCCAATAGTGTCGTAAAGGCAATCACAGTTTGTTTGTCCTTCTCCACTTTAAGCCCATCTGGGAGTACACCAAACACAGCTGTTAATGGGTTAGGTGGGTTTTAGGGATTGTAACACCAAGGCTGTCTGATAGGCATTTAAAGATTTTGAACATCCAGAGTGATGTTAATTTGGAGCAGGTCCAGAACATGTGGCCTTGTGAGTCTAGAACTTGATTGCAACGTTCGCAGGTATTGCAATCTTGCCCTGGAAACATTTTGGACAATTTTAAGCGAGACAGACGTACTCGATATGTAATTTTGAGTTGAATAATTGTATGCTTTGCGCCTATGGAGCTCAAGTGGATTCTCTGCATTGCTACCTTCCACTCCTTTTCTGAGATATTGAGTGAGAGATCCTTTTCCCACTGTCCTTTTGGATCTTTGAAAGGAAGGGACTGTAAAATGGTTTTATATATTGCAGAAATGCTGTCTGAGTCCTCAAGACTGATCAATATTTTGAGGTAGGTGGGAGGTGAGGAAAATTGGGCAGGTTCTGTTTAACAAAGTTTAAAAAAGAAAGAAATATTGCTGGAAAGTTAAATTTGGAATGTAATTGTTCATAGCATGCAAAGACGTTGTCTATGTACAGATTGCTAAGTGATTTAATCCCAAATATTTTCCAGACATTAAAAATTGCATTATGTTTGAGAGGGTGGAAAAAGGTGGTTCTCGTGAAGAGATGCCACAGATAAAAGCTTCCTTATCTTAAAATGCTTCTGAGTGAAGCATAATTGGGTTGTTAGTATATTGGCGATAACTTGCATTTATTGGAGTACGAAGCAAAGAATATAAAGAAGTACTGCAGGATTTTATTTCTACTGCGAACCAAGTCTATGTCTGTTCATCTATTTGTGTCAATGTCCAGGTTTTTACAGCTTGTATATTTGCTGCCCAGTAATAAAATTGAAAGTTAAGGTAGAGCAATGCCGCCTTCCACTTTAGGCCTTTGTAGGGTCGCTCTTTGGATACGTGGATGTTTTGAATTCCAAATAAATTAGGTTATGGTTGAATCTAATTTCTTAAAAATGATTTGTTGATGTATATTGGAATGTTTTGAAATAAAAAGAGAAGCTTAGGAAGGATATTCATCTTAACAATATTAATTCTTCCAGCTAAAATGAGATGAAGGGTTGACCATCTATGCAAGTCTTGCTTAATTTTTTCCATACAGACAGCGAAATTTTGTTGATAGAGAGCTTTATGTTTACTTATGATGTTTACACATAGGTATTAAAACTGATCTGTGATTATAAAACGGAAGGCTTCTTTTTAAGCCAAACTGGGATTACTTACAGTACAAAAGTATTGTCTTCTGGAATCATTTCCAGGTCTGGTGGAACCATAACAGAATAGGAAAATATCTTTCCAGCAGCTATTCCCAGCAGATCTTAAGGACCCCAACAAGGCTGCTTCCATGGAACTCCACTACAGAAGTGCTGCCACCCAGAAAGCTGGAGGAACACATCACCCCAGTAGACAGTCTCTCACTTTCCCTCCACTATATTGGTGGTTCCTTTCCTGGTTGGGAACCAACTATCCTGGTTGGTGGGACGCCCATCAATCTAAATCTGCTGTCTCCCTTCACAGTATATACTGTCTAAACAGTATATTTGTGTCTACAGTATATATAGTGTGTATATATATATATATATATATATATATATATATATATGTGTGTGTGTGTATATTTGTGTTTACCCCGATCAACATGCTGTCAAATGAACGAAACACACGCCGTGGCGCAACGTTAGGGGCTTCGCCTCTAGCGCTGACGTCCGAGGTTCGATTCCCGTAAGGGAGTGCAGTAAGTGTGTACGCCTGATGAGCCCAGAATTAGGGCGAAACACGTGTCGCGTACTCTTTGCATTATTTGACAGTAAACTATTTCAACCATTCTATGATCTGCTTCTCGCAACTGAAAGAGGGCACGTGGCGGATGTTAGCCAACTTGCTGACCAACCACAAGCGTTACCTGGTAGGTAACCACCCATACAATCAGATTGTGATTCAGACTACGAATGCCGTGAATATATATATATATATATATATATATATATATACACACAGTATATAAATATAATCAAAATCAGTTTGAAAGACCTGAACAGACATTTCTCCAAAAACATGTTTCTACTACTGTAGCTGTGTTTGATATTATTTCTTTATCAATACTGTAATGTAACCATTTGCCAGTATTATACTATAGATGTGTTTCATTTTTGTAACTCTTTGGATATTTTCTGCATATACTCTTTCATTTGTAATGGCTGCTGTTTTTGTATTTGATGTTTGTTAATGATACAATTTGGTTTATTTATTTGATGCTTTTATAGTTACCTATTTAAAACACCTTACAATGGTGCATGCTGTAAATGGTGTTACATAAATTAAAGATTTAGAGTCTTTTACTGTTTTAATCATGACCAGTCTTACAAATCTTGTGATGTTCAAACCATACCTTTGTTTTGTGGTGCAAGTAGCATTTAAAGTTTATCTGAGGAATATTAAAGTTTGAATGATTAATTAACTTTGCCTAACTATCACTGCAATTACATAATTTCTTTTAGAACATTTTGAGTTCAGTTATTTAAAACCAGTATTACTGGCTAAAGAACACTCTTTTAATTATGACTAGGGGGCTTCGCTCGCCAACCCCCATGTTTGGTTTTCCGGATACACACTTTTAAGATTTTTTTTTCTTTGAGTTGTTGCTATTTCATTAATTTCACTTTTATTTCAGAACTTCTGTAAAAACAATATTTGTAATCTTGCGAGTCCCAATATGCTGAATCTTTTTAATGAGGTCAGGATAGGTTTCTCTGTTTGGAATTTCAGCATAGACAAAACAATCTACATCAGCAACAGTTAATAATTTTTTTTTTACAAAGTAAAAAAGTAAGTAGAGTTCTGCATTGGACTCCTGTCTGTAAAGTCGTGCTATTTTCCTCTCACAGTTCCAAAAGTACATGGGGTTACCAAGGTGATACCCCAGCTTTTGTCTAGGTTTTTGTACAAGAGCTAGACAGAACTTTTTTTACTCCTGGGGTAAATGTAGTTTTTTAAATAAGCAGACAGATAAATATATATACATGAACAAAGTAACCAATAAATGCATGTGCGGTAAACTCCGTTTTTGAAATTCTCAAGATTCTTTATTTGTCACATGCATAGTTATACAGGACAACACGCAGTGAAATGCATCCTGATCCGCTTATCAAAAACTGTGCAAAGTTAGAAGAATATCAGTTAGATTAAGAAAAAATCATAGATTGAAAGGTAACAGTATAGTGGAACATAACATAATCCCCAGAGGGGACTGGGTGGTCTCGTGGCCTGGAACCCCTACAGATTTTATTTTTTTCTCCAGCCTTCTGGAGTTTTTTTTTGTTTTTTCTGTCCACCCTGGCCATCGGACCTTACTCCTTTCTGTGTTAACTAATGTTGTCTTATTTTAATTTCTTATTTTGTCTTTTATTTTTCTTCTCTTCATTATGTAAAGCACTTTGAGCTACTTTTTGTATGAAAATGTGCTGTATAAATAAATGTTGTTGTTGTTGTAATAAATAAGTACAATTATGTAAATAAAGTAGAATTAAGTGTTAAGGTGTAATAGTGTAGTAATTATTGTGCAAAACCAAAGTTAGACTGGTGCATAGTTAAATGAGGCAGTTTGTTTGTTTGCGCTACTGCAATCTTTACTTTCTTTTTTTATATTTTCTAATTTTCCTACTTTCATATCCTTTAACTTTCTCCACACGTGTATAGCGCCATTTTTTTTTTTTTTTTTTTTTTTTTTTTTTGAGCCTTTCTAATTTCACTGGTTTCATAGTCTCTAACCTGCTCTGCATGTGTTTAACGTCAACGTTTGTAAACGTCTTTATCAAGTTCTACTTTCTTTTACTCATTGTCTTTTAATTCTGAGCCGGATTGGACGTGCTTTTTTTTTCAATTCCACTTGTTCCGGGCTGATAATTACTTTCCTTATTTTCTGAATTTGCACCTCGATTATTCTTTTTTGCTCTTTTTTTCTGTCCAATGCATTTGAGTCTCTTTTCTCCGCGTTGCTTTCTTCTTCGCTTAGATGTCGACATTTAATTTATAACGTACCTTATATGCTTTATATGCGCTGAGAGCCCTGGATCAGTGTGTGCTCAAATCCTTCACAAGACTGAATGTTTTGCTGCCTATTGTCATATTTGATAGATTGTAAGTAGGGCGTGTCTTTGGTCTCACGGGTCTTTAAAATGTCTTACGAGAAGATCACGTATCGTAGACTTGCTTTTTGCTTTCCAGAACAGGATTTCTTTTTATAATAGATAGACAAAGAAATTCACTTGAATCCCTGGGCATCAAACAAAGAAGCTGTCCGCAGTGAATAAGTTACCAATGGTATAAAAACATGGTACTAGTCAAACTCTGGCCAGAAGACAGAAGAGTATTAGCATTGGAAGCCTAACAGGACTATAAATACTACTCATTAGATGCAAGAAAACCATTAAACTAAAAGAGAACAATAAATAGCAATAAGTTGAAAACAGAATATAACAAAAAAGAAAGAAAGCTATTAATCTATATTTATACAATTCACTAAGCCGACAGGGCAAGCAAGACAACCATGGGTAATGCACGACATAGCCACGCCCGCCAACTCACAGAGACCTGCCCACCAACGCTAAGACCATGGGATACGACGACAACTCGCAGAGCCACGCCCACCAACAACTCACAGAGCCACGCCCACCAACTCTAAGAATTCACTAAGTCCATGGCAAGCAAGACACACGCAAGACAGAGCCACGCCCGCCAACTCACAGAGCCACGCCCACCAACAATTCGAGCGAGAGCGAAAGCATTTGCCAAGAATGTTTTCATTAATCAAGAACGAAAGTCGGAGGTTCGAAGATGATCACATACCGTCGTAGTACCGACCATAAACGATGACGACTGGTGATCCGGCAGCGTTATTCCCATGACCCGCCGGGCAGCCAACCAGGTAACCAAAGTCTTTGGGTTCCGGGGGGAGTATGGTTGCAAAGCTGAAACTTAAAGGAATTGACAGAACGGAACCACCAGGTGTGGAGCCTTTCGCTTTATTTGACTCAACACAGGAAACCTCACCAGGCCCGGACACGGAGAGGATTGACAGATTGATAGCTCCTTCTCCATTCTGTGGGTGGTGGTGCATGACCGTTCTTAGTTGGTGGAGCGATTTGTCTGGTTAATTCCGATAACGAACGAAACTCCCTCCTGCTAAATAGTTACGCGACTCCCGAGCGGTTGCCGTCCAACTTCTTAGTGGGACAAGTGGTGAGGAATTCCCAGGAAGTGCGGGTCATACGCTCACACTGATTAAGTCCCTGCCCTTTGTACACACCCCCCGTCGCTACTACCATGGTCAGGTGACTTGGTGGATTATATATAGAAAAGCAGCCGGAACCGCAAAGAACAATGAAACGTCAACGTGGCTCAGAGGTGCATGTGGACTGTAGCAGAGAAGAAGCGACGGAGGCGGTGTTTGGAAAATGAAACGTCAACGTGACTCACAGGTGCATGTGGACTGTACACAGATGAAAGCGACTCAGGTGAGGAGTTGGGGGTGGGCACATGAGCAGACAGTGCATACTGAACAATGACTAAGAGATGACTAAGAAATCAGCAGACTAGAATGGCGGGGGGGGCTGGGGCGGAATGGGTGTCCTTACCCTCTCCCCCCATTCTGCCCTCCATGCCCAAGCACCGTCCAGCCCCGTCCCTCGCTCTGGGAGGTGGAGGCGCGACGGCGGTCCTACAGTTTTCAGTCACAAACAATTATCTTTTCATTCACCTACAGTTGTATCCTCAAACCCACCCCATTTGGACAACTGTGTCTTTCAGGAAGTGTTCACCCATCAATACATAATTATGTGGCGTATGCTACGCCGCGGGTTGGCTAGTACAATATAATGCAATATGTTAACAAAACATACCTAAAGCATTCACATAGTTAAATAATAAAATGGACACAAAGATGAAACACATAGCATTTTCAAATCCACTTAATCCAGAACTTGGCTTGGGGTTTGGGGATGGCTTAACATATTCCAGCAGTACTGGGCACAGGACCAGCACAACACCTCTGGACTGAGTGCTTATCCATCTCAGATTCCACACAGGTTAAGTTTGCAATTACCATTAAGCCTACTATAAAATACAATTTATAATAATTTGTTTTTGTATACTCAAAAATCACTTTTTTATTTACATTATATTAAATATATTATTTATTTTTGACATGACGACCCCCCCTCCCCCGACGCTCTAAGAGGACAAGAAAAAGTCCGAAAAAAACCCTTGTATGGAAAAAATGGAAGAAATCTTGGGAAAGGCAATTCAGAGAGAGACCCTTTTCCAGGTAGGTTGGGCATGTAGTGGGTATCAAAAAATGGAATAAATACAATATGATACACAGAACGGAACAAAAGTAATCCTCAATACAGTACAATAGTAATCGTACAAGTACAGAGCAAAATGCAAGCATAACAGAATTTCAGTTTGTTCAGAGTCCTGGAGACCTTGACCATCAGGCTTCCTCCCCTTTACTGGCCATTCCACAACTGAGTCAGTGCTGGGCTGGCCAATCTGATGAAATGACTCTCCTACCTGATGATTCCAGTTCTCTTGCATCAGAGATGACTTTTCCTTAGGCAAACAGACAACTTGGCAGTAGGGCAGTAGCACTGAATACCACATATGAGTATCAAGAAGAGAAACAGAACAAGTGAGGGTTAGTAACAAATTATAACTGTCATTATTACTTATGCTTTAAGCTGGGTTTATATTTTACGCGACGCATGCTGCAGCGGACTCTCCTGCTACGCAAGCGTTGTACTGTTTATACTTGTGGGCGTACTTTACGTAAATCAGGAGGAATCCACCAGGTGGCAGTGCGAGATATTATCACGGTGAAAGTGATATCAAGTATAAATCTTAGGATTCTAAATGTGCAGAGAGTTGGAATATCATACATTTAATGTGTTCTGTGTGGTGATCTGTTGCTGTCAGGTCCGGAGGAAGCCCTAGAAAAAAAAGACGGCACAGAAGACGGTATGTGAGACTTTTAAAATGTATCGTGTCATTGCGATCAGGAATATGCGACGCTTGAATATAAAAGCTCCATTAATGCATTTTACTTCACCACATCAAACCATTCATCAAACATCGAAGCGAGCACATCGATCTCGTAGGATCCGCATAGAGGCATTCTGTCACGTGTAGATAGTAACCAGAGACTCTGATGTGACATTCCAACTTTTAGCACACTGCGCGCCCCCCCCAACCCCCCCCCCCCCCCCGACTTTTTACTGGTACTGCAACTCGCGCACGCGTCATGTTAATTTTTGAGGACCTGCTCAGAGAACGCATCAAATGAACGCTGGGAACACGCGTTCTGAGCGTGAAGTATAAATGAGCCCTTAGTGCTAATGATTAACAACAGAGATGTAGTATGCACAGTTAATCAGCAGCTCTAGTCTGGGTATGCTAAACTGAAGTAGTGAGTCTTCAGCCAGGATTTGAAAGCTGAGACTGAAGGGGCATCTCTTATAGTAGCAGACAGACCATTCCATAGCTAAAAGCTCAAAATCCCACTGTCATTTTATTAATCCTTGGAATCATAAGCAGACCGGCATCTTAATGTGTGTTCTGGTTTGTAAGTAATGTTAAGTTCAGATATGTAAACCAAACTTTGGCCATTTAAGGCTGTATACGTTCAAAAGTAGGATTTTGAAATTTTCCCTAAACCTAACAAGTAGCCAGTGTAAGGATTTCAGAACTGGAGTTATGTGTTCATATTGTATTGTTCTTGTAGCAGCATTTTGAATTAACTGGAGGTTGTATAAAGAACAATTTGAACATCCAGTGAACACCACATTGCAGTAGTCAATCCTACTAGAAACAAGTAAGCCCGCGATTCGCTAGCGAATCGGAAATCCAATTCAATACGCATATCTGTACTAAAGCGGTTTCGTTTTGTGGAGACGTGATTCTGTTGCCTTTGGTGACACCGACTGCTGGCAGAGTGGAGCACAGCAAGTGTAGTTTACAGGTTGGGGTGTTCGTGTGCCAGCCACTGAGTCGGGGAAGCCGCTGGGTTTGAGTCTGTGACCGTTATGTGATCTATATTACTGGCACAGTGGATTAGAGCAAGTGTAGTGAACAGGTTGTGTTGTTTGGTCGCCACCTACTGCCTCTGGGAAGCCGCTGCATTTGACTCTGGGGCATGGGCCACGGCGCAATATGCGCCTCGGTGGGAAGCCGCCGCGTGATGAAATATCATGGAGGGTATATGCGGTGGTGTGGGCGGTCGCGTCCGGGCGGCTGTAAAACCTGGCGTGCACGCTGTACCTCAGGTGTAATTCACAGGTCGTAGGCATGGTAAAGTTTCCATTTCATTCAATAACCCTATTTGAACTAAAGAGGTTTCTTTGTGTGGGCGCCTTCGTTCATTGTTTGTATCCATGACTGTACAGATTGTGTTGTTTGGGCGCTCACAGGTTGTGTTGTCTGGGCGCCACCTACTGACTCTGGGAAGCCACCGCGTTTTGGGAAGCCGCTGCGTTTGACTCTGGGGCGGGCGCCACGGTGCAGCACGTTGTGTTATTTGGGCGCCACCTACTGACTCTGGGAAGCCGCTGCGTTTGACTCTGGGGCGGGCGCAGCCGCGTTTTGGGATGCCGTTGCGTTTGACTCTGGACTCTGGGGCGGGCGCCAAGGCCGCAGTGCGCATGCGCCTCGGTGCGTCCGCCATGCATAAATTAACTGTGATTTAGTAAGATAGATAAATGCTTATTTAGAAAACTCCTTAATTTCACAGCATTTTTAAGATGGAAGAAACATGATTTAGACAACTTTGTAATGTGCGCTTTAAAAGATATGCTAGAGTCAAAGATAAATCCTAGATTGCAGGCTGATTCAGTAAAATTAATGGTCATTCCAACTGAGTTAAGTGATGACAAAATATTGTTGCGATCAGCATCATTCCCTCCAATAATTATCATCTCTGTTTTATCTGTGTTTAAAGACAAGTAGTTCTCTTCTATCCACTCCTTTAATTCATTAACACAACTACTTAAAGATAACATCAGAGAAACTTCATTTGGTCTAAAAGAAAGGTATAACTGGGTGTCATCTGCATATGAGTGAAAATTAACATTTTGCTTTCTAATGATTGTTCCCAGTGGAAACATGTAAAGTGAAAACAGTAAAGGTCACAGTACTGAGCCTTGCGGGACACCATATCTCAGTTCTGTGTATAATGGTGGAGTACTTTCAGCACATTTCTGTACATACTGGAATCAATTTGAAAAATAAGAACTAAACCAGGCAAGGACAGCGCCTGTAAGCCCAACATCATTTTCTAGCCTGTGCAGTAAAATAGAATGGTCAATGGTGTCAAACGCTGCACTTAAGTCTAACAACATAATTACAGTGGAGTTTCCTTCATCAGAGGATATTAGAATGTAGTTTATAATGCATAATAGTGTTGTTTCTGTACTATGACCATTGAGGAAGCCAGACTGGAATTTCTCAAATAAATTATAATAATAATTAATAATAATAATTCTTTGCATTTATATAGCACTTTTCTCACTACTCAAAGCACTCAGCAATTGCAGGTTAAGGGCCTTGCTGAAGGGCCCAACAGAGCAGAGTCCCTATTGGCATTTACAGGATTCGAACCGGCAACCTTCCAATTGCCAGTGCAGATCCCTAGCCTCAGAGCCACCACTCCACCTGTAATGATGCGTAAGGTGTGACTGAAGCTGATTTTTGAGAGAAAGGGTAAATTTGAAATGGGTCTATAGTTATTAAGTGCACGTGGGTCTAGATCTGACTTTTTAAGTAATGGTTTGATGATTGACACTTTTAGTGCATTAGGTACTGTGCCATGCAATAATGAATTATTAATAATGTTAAGAATAGGAGCTGCAAGAACATCCATTGTATTCTTTACTAGTTTTGTTGGCACTGGATATAGGGAACAAGCAGTAAGTTTCATTTTAGAAATTAAACTTAAGACCTCCTGTGTTTTCACAGGAATAAAATTTATATGATGTTAAATTCAAGGTGTGACAGGGTCTGCTAAGTTAGTATGCGGTTTGCACTGTGACGCTGAGATCTGGGACCTTATATTTTTAATTTTCTCATTAAAGTAGTTCATAAAGTCTGTATTGCTAATGTCTGTTGGTATTTTGAACTGAAAATCTGAATTCCCATTTGTTAAATTAACCACTGTTCTAAAAAGTACCTGAGGATTATTATTGTTGTTATCTATTATTTTAGAATAGTAGTCTGAGCGAGCTTTAAAGAGAGCTTTTTTATATTTTTGAAAACTTTTTTCATGCAATTTGAAAGACCTGCAGCTTTGTTGTTCTCCATCTGCGCTCTAGTTTTTGACACTCTAATTTAAGAGCTCGAGTATTCTCATTAAATAAGAGAGAGTTTCTATGTGCTTTGATCACTTTTGTTTTAAGGGGAGCCACTGCGTCCAGAGCATCTCTCAAGGTCACGTTATAATATGATGTTAGCTGATCTAAATTGTTTTCTACGTTTACATTTGATGTTAACTGATCTAAATGGTTTTCCACAATTACACTTGACTTACTCAAAATATCTATAAATTTTGAAGCAAAATTACAGTCTAGATGTTGCACTGTCTTTGTTTTAATTTTTTGTGTATTGGTAAGAGCAGAACCAAATCAAACGTAATTAAGTAGTGATCAGAAATAACTTCATTTAATGGAGCAATATTTAAATTTAGAATTTCAACTTTGTAAGTTATAAATAAATCTAATGTGTGGTTATGATTATGAGTTGGACCTTTGACAATCTGATAAAATCCTACTGAATTTAACAAATGTGTACATTAAAATCCCCCATCAATACTATATGATCATAATTTATAGCCAAATCAGATAAAAGGTTGCCAAATTCAGTCATGAACAATGAATATGGCCCTAGTGGTCTGTAGACTACCACTATAATTGTGTTGGAATCTGTTTTAATATTTAAGATGAATGCCTCAAAGGATGTGAAGTCACCTACATTTTTAGAAGGGATTTGCATTTTGTCACAATGAATTATTCCAAGGCCTCCTTCTTGACCAGAATCTCTAGATTTATGAATGAATGAGCATCCATCTGGTGATGCCTCAGCTAGGGGAACAGTGTCAGATTTACTAAGCCAGGCTTCAGTGAGAAGACACTGATCATATTTTGTACTTAATACATTATCGTTTACAAACACAGCTTTACTTCCAAGAGAGCAAATGTTCAATAAGCAACACTTAAAACTGCATATTTCTTTCTGAATTGGTGATATATTTTTGTTTTAATTTGAATTGTTTCTATTACAGGTGCCCCTGTTGGAGGATCATTTGTAGATAAATGATATTTG
Organism: Erpetoichthys calabaricus; assembly: GCF_900747795.2. Lineage (NCBI taxonomy): Eukaryota > Metazoa > Chordata > Cladistia > Polypteriformes > Polypteridae > Erpetoichthys > Erpetoichthys calabaricus. The sequence goes on along the minus strand of NC_041401.2, from coordinate 151,676,191 downwards.
CTGTTTTTTTTTTTTACTTTTATTGATAAATGACTGTTTTGTCTTGGTAGAGTAATATATATTGCTCTACTTTCCCCTATTGTATTATTAATATGTAGCCTTAGAATGCCTAATCTCACAGACTTACCACTGTTTATAAGGTACTATTGTATATAACTTATCCCCACCTTCCCTTCTATATTAATAACCTCAGGCAATTAGATGTAGTAAAAAGACAAGCAGAAGTTAAGTTACACATAAGATAATGTATTATTGATAATATTCATAAATAATAACAAAATGCAAAGTACATTTGAATATTGGCAAACATATAACCTGATTAAATGATGATATGTAGTTCAGGCGGCACATAGACTTGTAGTTACTTAAAATGTCTGTAGTTAAAGCATCATTGGTGCTCAACTTTCAGTCACATGTCTGTTCAAAATGGCTGCTAAACTGTGCTCTTCATTGTGTTTTCTTCATCATCACAGGCCAGCAAGAGAGATGCTTCTTTTAGATGCTGGTTAGTAAGAGAGATGCTTCTTTTAGATGCTGGTTAGTAAGAGAGATGCTTCTTTCAGATGTTGGTTAGTAAGAGAGAGATTGTGAGGTTAAACACATACATTTATAGATGTTCTGTCCTACCCCGAGATCCAATAGGACATCATGTTACTTAAAGGCCTCTGAGACAAGCCAATTCCAAACAGCCATACCTCAGACCAATGGGGGAATAGAACATCTTAATATCTGCCACCCCCAAGACCATATGTCTTTAAGTCTTTCTTGCGGGGGTAGAAATGAATTAAGCAAAGAAACATTAACTAAACCGGTTTAAGGCACATCTTCCCCCAAATCCTGTCGTAAAATTCAAAGAGGCTCAGTCATAACGGGGGGCAAACACGAATGCCTCTCACCAAAGTAACCATCCATCCATCCATTGTCTCCCGCTTATCCGAGGTCGGGTCGCGGGGGCAGCAGCTTGAGCAGAGATGCCCAGACTTCCCTCTCCCCGGCCACTTCTTCTAGCTCTTCCGGGAGAATCCCAAGGCGTTCCCAGGCCAGTCGAGAGACATAGTCCCTCCAGCGTGTCCTGGGTCTTCCCCGGGGCCTCCTCCCGGTTGGACGTGCCCGGAACACCTCACCAGGGAGGCGTCCAGGAGGCATCCTGATCAGATGCCCGAGCCACCTCATCTGACTCCTCTCGATGCGGAGGAGCAGCGGCTCTACTCTGAGCCCCTCCCGGATGACTGAGCTTCTCACCCTATCTTTAAGGGAAAGCCCAGACACCCTGCGGAGGAAACTCATTTCAGCCGCTTGTATTCGCGATCTCGTTCTTTCGGTCACTACCCATAGCTCATGACCATAGGTGAGGGTAGGAACATAGATCGACTGGTAAATTGAGAGCTTCGCCTTGCGGCTCAGCTCCTTTTTCACCACGACAGACCGATGCAATGCCCGCATTACTGCGGATGCCGCACCGATCCGCCTGTCGATCTCACGCTCCATTCTTCCCTCACTCGTGAACAAGACCCCGAGATACTTGAACTCCTCCACTTGGGGCAGGATCTCGCTACCAACCCTGAGAGGGCACTCCACCCTTTTCCGGCTGAGGACCATGGTCTCGGATTTGGAGGTGCTGATTCTCATCCCAGCCGCTTCACACTCGGCTGCGAACCGATCCAGAGAGAGCTGAAGATCACGGCCTGATGAAGCAAACAGGACAACATCATCTGCAAAAAGCAGTGATCCAATCCTGAGCCCACCAAACTGGACCCCCTCAACACCCTGGCTGCGCCTAGAAATTCTGTCCATAAAAGATATGAACAGAATCGGTGACAAAGGGCAGCCCTGGCGGAGTCCAACTCTCACTGGAAACGGGTTCGACTTACTGCCGGCAATGCGGACCAAGCTCTGGCACCGATCGTACAGGGACTGAACAGCCCTTATCAGGGGGGCCGGTACCCCATACTCTCGGAGTACCCCCCCACAGGATTCCCCGAGGGACACGGTCGAATGCCTTTTCCAAGTCCACAAAACACATGTAGACTGGTTGGGCAAACTCCCATGCACCCTCCAGGACCCTGCTAAGGGTATAGAGCTGGTCCACTGTTCCGCGAACAGGACGAAAACCACACTGTTCCTCCTGAATCCGAGGCTCGACTATCCGACGGACCCTCCTCTCCAGGACCCCTGAATAGACTTTTCCAGGGAGGCTGAGGAGTGTGATCCCTCTGTAGTTGGAACACACCCTCCGATCCCCCTTCTTAAAGAGGGGGACCACCACCCCCGGTCTGCCAATCCAGAGGCACTGTCCCTGATGTCCATGCGATGTTGCAGAGGCGTGTCAGCCAAGACAGTCCTACAACATCCAGAGCCTTGAGGAACTCCGGGCGTATCTCATCCACCCCCGGGGCCCTACCACCAAGGAGTTTTCTGACCACCTCGGTGAACTCAGTCCCAGAGATGGGGGAGCCCACCTCTGAGTCCCCAGGCTCTGCTTCCTCATTGGAAGGCATGTTAATGGGATTGAGGAGGTCTTCGAAGTATTCCCCCCACCGACCCACAACATCCCGAGTCGAGGTCAGCAGCGCACCATCCCCACCATATACAGTGTTGACACTGCACTGCTTCCCCTTCCTGAGACGCCGGATGGTGGACCAGAATCTCCTCGAAGCCGTCCGAAAGTCATTCTCCATGGCCTCCCCAAACTCCTCCCACGCCCGAGTTTTTGCCTCAGCAACCACCAAAGCCGCATTCCGCTTGGCCTGCCGGTACCTATCAGCTGCCTCTGGGGTCCCACAGGACAAAAGGGTCCTGTAGGACTCCTTCTTCAGCTTGACGGCATCCTTCACCGCCGGTGTCCACCAGCGGGTTCGGGGATTGCCGCCACGACAGGCACCGACCACCTTACGGCCACAGCTCCGGTCAGCTGCCTCAACAATAGAGGCACGGAACATGGCCCATTCGGACTCAATGTCCCCCACCTCCCTCGGGATGTGGTCGAAGTTCTGCCGGAGGTGGGAGTTGAAGCTACTTCTGACAGGGGGCTCTGCCAGACGTTCCCAGCAGACCCTCACAACACGTTTGGGCCTACCACGCCTGACCGGCATCCTCCCCCACCATCGAAGCCAACTCACCACCAGGTGGTGATCAGTTGACAGCTCCGCCCCTCTCTTCACCCGAGTGTCCAAGACATGTGGCCGCAAGTCCGACGACACGACCACAAAGTCGATCATCGAACTGAGGCCTAGGGTGTCCTGGTGCCAAGTGCACATATGAACACCCCTATGCTTGAACATGGTGTTCGTTATGGACAATCCGTGACGAGCACAGAAGTCCAATAACAAAACACCGCTCGGGTTCAGATCAGGGGGGCCATTCCTCCCAATCACGCCCTTCCAGGTCTCACTGTCATTGCCCACGTGAGCATTGAAGTCTCCCAGCAGGACGAGGGAGTCCCCAGAAGGTATGCCCTCTAGCACGCCCTCCAGGGACTCCAAAAAGGGTGGGTACTCCGAACTGCTGTTCGGTGCATACGCACAAACAACAGTTAGGACCCGTCCCCCCACCCGAAGGCGAAGGGAGGCTACCCTCTCGTCCACCGGGGTAAACCCCAATGTACAGGCTCCAAGTTGGGGGGCAATAAGTATACCCACACCTGCTCGGCGCCTCTCACCGGGGGCAACTCCAGAGTGGTAGAGAGTCCAGCCCCTCTCAAGGAGATTGGTTCCAGAGTCCAAGCTGTGCGTCGAGGTGAGTCCGACTATATCTAGCCGGAACCTCTCAACTTCGCGCACTAGCTCAGGCTCCTTCCCCTTCAGAGAGGTGACATTCCACGTCCCAAGAGCCAGTTTCTGTAGCCGAGGATCGGACCGCCAAGGTCCCCGCCTTCGGCCACCACCCAACTCACACTGCACCCGACCTCCTTGGCCCCTCCCATAGGTGGTGAGCCCAAAGTAACACTAAAAGTAACACCAAAGTAACACTAAATTAAATTGCTTTGCCTAAAAATCAAATAAAGACATACAAAATATCCATCAAGTTATATGTAAAATCTCACATCACAACAATGACCTCTTGTGTGAAAGAGCTGTGTCTTGTGCATGTGTGGTTCCCCTGGTGTTTGACTAAATGTATTGGCGATAGAACTGACGGACAAGTAAAATAGGAAAATATAAGAAATATCAAAGCTGAAGTGACCTCTGTTAATGTAAATTTGAAAACAGTAGATTAATTTGTAATTGTATGTAAGACATATGTGGTAGGTAGCGCTGCTGCCTCGCAGTTAGGAGACCCAGGTTCGCTTCCCGGGTTATCCCTGCATGGAGTTTGTATGTTCTCCCCGTGTCTGTGTGGGTTTCCTCCCACGGTCCAAAGACATACAGGTTAGGTGGATTGGCGATCCTAAATTGTCCCTAGAGTGTGTGTGTGTGCCCTGTCGTGGGCTGGCACCCTGCCCGGGGTTTGTTACGTGCCTTGCGCCCTGTGTTGGCTGGGATTGGCTCCAGCAGACCCCCGTGACCCTGTAGTTAGGATATAGCAGGTTGGAGAATGGATGGATGGACATAATATGTTTCTCTATTTCAAAAAACAGAAGCTTGCAAATTTGCCAATACTTTTCAATGGGAGATTTTGAAATTTCAAAAATGAGCACAGGGCATTGTACTGAAGACTCGCCTATTCAAGTACTCAACTTCGGGCGCTGAGAACAAATGCCAGTGCCGGTGTGGTTCCATATTTACCCGACGAGGTAAGAAGGCGGTATCGTGGCAGCAGAGCCGGCACTAAGCTAAAAAAGAAGCGGCTTGCGAGAAAGTGGCGTTTCAAGCCTTCGGTGCCTTCTGTGATTCTGGGGAATGTAAACTCAATCTCAAATAAGATCGACGAACTGGCTGCGCTGGTGAAAAATGTAAGGACCTACAGAGAATGCAGTTTGTTGTGTTTCTGTGAAACGTGGCTAAATAACACCATCCCAGATGCCAACGTGGAGCTACCCGGGTTTAGCACAGTTAGAGCGGACAGAGATGCAAGTACCTGTGGTAAGCACAAAGGAGGAGGACTCGCTCTCTATGTTAATACACGGTGGTGTCACTCTGGACATGTTAACGTCAAAATCTCCACTTGCTGCAGGGATATGGAACTGTTGGCCGTAAGTTTACGTCCCTACTATTTGCCCAGAGAGTTTGGACATGTCATTGTTGTTATTGTATACATACCTCCTCGGGCAGACGTGGAGTCAGCGAGTGACATCATCCATTCCGCTGTTGCTAAGTTACAAACGCAGCACCCTGAGGCGCTTGTGCTAATCACTGGAGACTTTAACCATGTGACGCTGGACAAAACATTGCCTGCATTCTCCCAGTATGTGGACTGTAACACCCGGGGAAATAAGACTATTGATTTACTGTATGCAAACGTTAAAGACGCATACAGCGCCACCCCGCTGCCTGCGCTTGGGAAAGGAGATCATAACCTGGTTCAGCTTCAGCCTCACTATAAACCAAAAGTTAGAGTCCTACCTGTAACCACACGATCATTCAGGAAGTGGACCCCGGAGGCTGAGAATACTCTGAGAGAACTTTTTGGAACTACAGACTGGGATATCCTGCAGGGATCTCATAATGAGAACATTGAGGAAGTTGTTGACTGCACTACTGACTACATCAACTTCTGTATGGACATTGTAGTTCCAGTAAGAACAGTACGCTGCTATGCTAACAACAAGCCATGGATTACAAGTGACATCAAGGGCCTTTTGAATCAGAAGAAAAGGGCTTTTAAAGACGGTGATCAGCATGAGCTCAAGCGCGTGCAGAAGGAACTCCGAGTCCAACTCAGGGCGGCGAAGGAGCAGTACAGGAGAAAGCTGGAGCAGAAGTTGCAGAATAACAGCATGAAGGAAGTGTGGGATGGGATGAAGATCATCACTGGCTGCAGCTCGAAGCGGGGGTACCACCATTGAGAGAGACGTGAAGAGAGCAAACCAAATGAACAACTTTTTTAACAGGTTTGACCACCCTAACCCACTCTCACTCTCACCTCGGAGTACTGCACCCTCCACACATCCTTCTGCTGATACCAGCATAGGAAAAACATCCCCACCCATAATAACAACAGCGCAAGTGAGCAGAGAGCTGAGGAGACTTCGTGCCAGCAAAGCAGCGGGTCCAGATGGAGTATCGCCACGACTGCTGAAGGTCTGTGCATCGGAGCTGGGGGGTCCTCTACAGCGCATCTTCAACCTGAGCCTGGAACAGGGGAGAGTCCCGAGGCTTTGGAAAACATCTTGTATCACCCCAGTCCCAAAGGTATCACGTCCTAGTGAGCTGAATGACTTTCGGCCTGTTGCTCTGACATCACATGTGATGAAGACCATGGAGAGGCTGCTGCTTCACCACCTTAGGCCACAGGTTCAACACGCCCTTGACCCTCTGCAGTTTGCATATCAGGAGAAGGTGGGAGCGGAAGATGCCATCATCTATATGCTACACCGATCCCTCTCTCACTTGGACAGAGGCAGTGGTGCTGTAAGAATTATGTTTCTAGACTTCTCTAGCGCCTTCAACACAATCCAACCTCTGCTCCTTAGGGACAAGCTGACAGAGATGGGATTAGATTCATACCTAGTGGCATGGATCGTGGACTATCTTAAAGACAGACCTCAGTATGTGCGTCTTGGGAACTGCACGTCTGACATTGTGGTCAGCAACACAGGAGCGCCACAAGGGACTGTACTTTCTCCGGTCCTGTTCAGCCTATATACATCGGACTTCCAATACAACTCGGAGTCCTGCCATGTGCCCTAAGCACCACAACCACCAATAAGCAAGTAAATAAACACAATAATCACTATTCTCTTCTCCTCCACACCTCCCTGCAAGCTTCGTCCACCAACCACACACTCTGGGCCTCTTGCTAGGTTCACAGCAGTCCTTTAAATAGTCCTTGACCCAGAAGTGCTTCTGTCCTTCCGTCCACTTGACTTGCCAGCACTTCCGAGTCAGATGGAGAACTTGACTTTTCTTCAGCCCGGAAGTACTTTGGGGCTTCCGTCCTTCCTTCCGTGACTTGGGAGTACTTCCAGGTTATGGATGAGACAGGACTCCTCCGGTTCTTTTGCAGTGTCCCCTGGTGGCACCCACAGCACCCAGCAGGGCTTTGTTGCCGAACTCCATGTCTAAGTAGGATACACTGGGATAAGCTTTTAAGTGTGGAGACAGTCGAGGAGCAGTGGAACAGGTTTAAAAATGCTTTACATGTAATGCAGGACAGATACATACCTAAATTTGGAATTAATAGGAAAATTTTAAAAACTCCACAGTGGATTAATAAAGATTTAAAAAAGAAGTTGCAAAGGAAAAAACTGCTTTATAAGGCATATACAGTGGTGTGAAAAACTATTTGCCCCCTTCCTGATTTCTTATTCTTTTGCATGTTTGTCACACAAAATGTTTCTGATCATCAAACACATTTAACCATTAGTCAAATATAACACAAGTAAACACAAAATGCAGTTTGTAAATGGTGGTTTTTATTATTTAGGGAGAAAAAAAAATCCAAACCTACATGGCCCTGTGTGAAAAAGTAATTGCCCCCCTGAACCTAATAACTGGTTGGGCCACCCTTAGCAGCAATAACTGCAATCAAGCGTTTGCGATAACTTGCAATGAGTCTTTTACAGCGCTCTGGAGGAATTTTGGCCCGCTCATCTTTGCAAAATTGTTGTAATTCAGCTTTATTTGAGGGTTTTCTAGCATGAACCGCCTTTTTAAGGTCATGCCATAGCATCTCAATTGGATTCAGGTCAGGACTTTGACTAGGCCACTCCAAAGTCTTCATTTTGTTTTTCTTCAGCCATTCAGAGGTGGATTTGCTGGTGTGTTTTGGGTCATTGTCCTGTTGCAGCACCCAAGATCGCTTCAGCTTCAGTTGACGAACAGATGGCCGGACATTCTCCTTCAGGATTTTTTGGTAGACAGTAGAATTCATGGTTCCATCTATCACAACAAGCCTTCCAGGTCCTGAAGCAGCAAAACAACCCCAGACCATCACACTACCACCACCATATTTTACTGTTGGTATGATGTTCTTTTTCTGAAATGCTGTGTTCCTTTTACGCCAGATGTAACGGGACATTTGCCTTCCAAAAAGTTCAACTTTTGACTCATCAGTCCACAAGGTATTTTCCCAAAAGTCTTGGCAATCATTGAGATGTTTCTTAGCAAAATTGAGACAAGCCCTAATGTTCTTTTTGCTTAACAGTGGTTTGCGTCTTGGAAATCTGCCATGCAGGCCGTTTTTGCCCAGTCTCTTTCTTATGGTGGAGTCGTGAACACTGACCTTAATTGAGGCAAGTGAGGCCTGCAGTTCTTTAGACGTTGTCCTGGGGTCTTTTGTGACCTCTCGGATGAGTCGTCTCTGCGCTCTTGGGGTAATTTTGGTCGGCCGGCCACTCCTGGGAAGGTTCACCACTGTTCCATGTTTTTGCCATTTGTGGATAATGGCTCTCACTGTGGTTCGCTGGAGTCCCAAAGCTTTAGAAATGGCTTTATAACCTTTACCAGACTGATAGATCTCAATTACTTCTGTTCTCATTTGTTCCTGAATTTCTTTGGATCTTGGCATGATGTCTAGCTTTTGAGGTGCTTTTGGTCTACTTCTCTGTGTCAGGCAGCTCCTATTTAAGTGATTTCTTGATTGAAACAGGTGTGGCAGTAATCAGGCCTGGGGGTGGCTACGGAATTTGAACTCAGGTGTGATACACCACAGTTAGGTTATTTTTTAACAAGGGGGCAATTACTTTTTCACACAGGGCCATGTAGGTTTGGATTTTTTTTCTCCCTAAATAATAAAAACCATCATTTAAAAACTGCATTTTGTGTTTACTTGTGTTATATTTGACTAATGGTTAAATGTGTTTGATGATCAGAAACATTTTGTGTGACAAACATGCAAAAGAATAAGAAATCAGGAAGGGGGCAAATAGTTTTTCACACCACTGTAAGACTAATGACTACAAAGTGAATCGTAGAGCGTAAGAGAACATAAGAGCAACCATTAAGAAGGATATCAGGGAAGCTAAAATACAGTTGGAGAGGAATATAGCAGATAAGGCAAAAGAAGACCCTAAGAGATTCTTTCAGTATTTTAGTAGTAAAAGAACAGTCAAGGAGGAGGTCAAGTGCATCAGAAATAGTAAAGGGGAATTAAAAGATACAGACAATGAAATAGCGGATGCCCTAAACTTACATTTTTCTGAGGTGCTTACAAGTGAGCAAGTGGATAACCTCCCAGAGGTAAACGCAACTACTAAGGGAGGTACTGAGGGATTTGGAAATTGTAGAGGGAGAAGTACTGCTCAGATTAAATAGGCTGAAATCAAACAAATCACCAGGACCAGATAATATTTACCCTTGAGTTCTTAAGGAGGATAGTGAGTACATATATAAACCCTTGACACATATTTTTAGGAAGTCACTGCGCACTGGAGAGATTCCGAAAGACTTGAAAATGGCAAATATCATCCCATTATATAAAAAGGGTGACAGGGCAAATCCTAGCAACTATAGGCCAGTAAGCTTAACATGCACCACAAGAAAATTAATGAAAGGAATTATTAAAGATAAGATTGAGCAGTACATGGGAAGGACAGGAGTTATTTTGAACAGTCAGCATGGGTTCAGAAGAGGGAGGTCTTGTTTTACTAACATGCTGGAATTCTATGAGGAGGTAACAAAAGGATATGATCAAAGTGGAGCATATAATATTATTTATCTTGACTTTCAGAAAACATTTCATAAGGTGCCACATGAGAGGTTGGGCATCAAACTAAAAGAAGTGGGAGTTCAGGGTGATGGTTTTAGATGGGTGCAGAATTGTCTCAGATATAGAAAGAAGAGGGTGATGGTGCAAGGAACCTCATCAGAATTGGCCAATGTTAAAAGTGGTGCTGAACAGGGGTTAGTGCTAGGGCCGCTGCTATTTTTAATATATATAAAGGATTTAGATAGGACTATAAGTAACAAGCTGGTTAAGTTTGCAGATGATACCAAGATAGGTGGATTAGGAGATCATTTGGAATCTGTTCTATCATTACAGAATGACGTGGATAGCATACATGCTTGGACAGATTTGTGGCAGATGAAATTTAATGTCGGTAAATGTAAAGTATTACACATAAGTAGTAAAAATATTAGGTTTGAATACACAATGGGCAGTCAGAAAATTGAGAGTACACCTTATGAGAAGGATTTAGGAGTCATAGTGGACTCTAAGCTATCAACTTCCCGACAATGTTCAGAAGCCATTAAGGAGGCAAACAAAGTGTTAGGTTATATAGCATGATGTGTGGAGTACAAATTGAAGGAGGTTACGCTCAATCTTTATAATGCACTGGTGAGGCCTCATCTGGAGTATTGTGTGCAGTTTTGGTCTCCAGGCTACAAAAAGGACAAAGCAGTACTAAAAAAGGTCCAGAGAATAGCAACTAGGCTGATTCCAGGGCTACAGGGGTTGAATTATGAGGAAAGATTAAAAGAGTTGAGCCTATATAGTTTAAGCAAAAAAAGATTAAGAGGTGACATGATTGAAGTGTTTAAAATTATGAAGGGAATTAGAACAGTGGATCGAGACTGTTATTTTAAAATGAGTTCATCAAGAACATGTTGACACAGTTGAAAACTTGTTAAGGGTAAATTTCGCACAAACATTAGGAAGTTTTTTTTTGCACAAAGAACAATAGACACTTGGAATAAGCTGCCAAGTAGTGTGGTAGACAGTAAGACTTTAGAGACTTTCAAAACTCGACTTGATGTTTTTTTGGAAGAAATGTGGATAGGACTGGCGAACTTTGTTGGGCTGAATGGCCTGTTCTCGTCTAGATTGTTCTAATGTTCTAAAAATAAAATTTTTTTATGTTACATACCCCATGTACTTTGTATTGATCAGAGATCATTTTTTTTACCTCATGTTTCTATTGAGAACAAGAATAAAAAAAATTATGATTGAGTTTTTGAATTGAAGAGAGGACTCTTGACCAGTGAATGAGGGGGAGAGGTAGATCTGTAATTCAAAATCTCAATCCCATGGGATTTGCATTTCCTGTTTATGATGGGCACTGATCTTTTCTGATGTATTTATTTAACGGTATTTTAGAAAAACATGCATGCGTTTTGCTCATTGTGAACAAATGACTGAATAACTGACATATGGATTATGTAACACAAGCAATGTGTTTTTTTTCCTATGGGCATTTTTCATATTGTTTGCTGTTGTACAGCATAAGTTGCCATTGGCTTGTTTTATATCATATTGTTTTTTACTCTCCATAAAAACATGAGAAGGAAAATTTTTCCCGGTCATCGCTACAAAACACAGGGCATAAGTAAAATATAAAAAATACCTTTTTTGAGTGGAGTATTACTTTAACCCTATGGTCTCAAACTCTGGTTCTGGAGGGCCACAGTGGCTGCAGTTTTCGTACTAACCCTTTTCCTAATTAGTGAAATGTTTTTGCTGCTAATTAACTTCTTTTGAATTAATTTTAATTGACTTGCTCTTGAAGACTCATTGTTTCCTTTTCCTTACTCAGCAGGCAAACAATAGTGAGATATAAAATGAACCAAAACATGACCAGCAAACTGAGTCCATCATACAATATCTATACTAATAAAAGGCAAAGCCCTCACTGACTCACTCATCACTAATTCTCCAACTTCCCGTGTAGGTAGACGGCTGAAATTTGGCAGGCTCATTCCTTACAGCTTACTTACAAAAGTTAAGCAGGTTTCATTTCGAAATTCTACGCGTAACGGTCATAACGGTCGACAACATCCGCCATGTTAAACTTTCTTATTTATGGCCCCATCTTCACGAAATTTGGTAGGCGACTTCACTGCGCTAACCGAAACCGATGTACGTACTTATTTCGGTGGTATGACGCCACTGTCGGCCGCCATATTGAACTTTCCAACGGTCTTTGTTACTTATTGGCCCATCTTCAAGAAATTTGGTACGCGGGTTCCCAGCGCTAGCTGAATCCTACTTACGTACATATATACGTCCATGTCTATCGAGGTGATCACCATCGATTAAAGAACTGTCACTTACCGAGTGGTTTCCATGCTCGGAGATGGCGACTGCCTTTTCCATTCTCTGTGTTACATATTGTACGGCCATATCAGGCTCACTCTTGATATCCGGAGGAACATTGTGTCTTATGTATTGAATGACTCGGACAGGTTCAAGGTGTGGATTGATGATGATACAGGAGATAATTATACTACACAAGAGCACTATAAGAGTGAAATGCTTAAGCCCTTCACCTATGGTTCTGCATGTGAGTTGATGGCTGCCGCTAAATTGTTTGGTTGTTGCTTTCAAGTGTACTGAAATGGCCAAATATTTTACACCTTTGGACAACTGCCAATGCCTCTTAAACATCTTAGATTCACAGGTGACAATTTGAGTAGTGGACACTTTGATATTTATGAATGTTTAAACTCTCAAAAGCTGGATGCGAAGTTATCGATGAAACCCATTTCAATTCAAAAGACTCCAATTTCCAGTGAGGCTCTGCTTTGCAATGACAATTAATAAGTCTCAGGGACAGACCCTACAAAAGGTTGGCATTGATTTGAGGCAAGATTGCTTTTCACATGGCCAACTATACGTTGCATGCACAAGAGTAAGCTCAGCGCACAGCTTGGTCATATTACAATCGGAGGGCCGAACTGACAACGTGGTATACAAAGAGATCCTTAACAAATAATTATTAGTATATTTTCCCTCAGTTTAAAAAGGTTTACTTTTCTTCTTAATAAAAATTTTAAAGCAGTACTTCGCCGCTGCGAAGCGCAGGTATTTTGCTAGTCTGAAAATAAAGAAAGATGAAGGTCTCAGTATTGTTCATCTGCTCAGATCCCCAAAACATTTTAATGTGTTCTTAGAAAAGAGAAAATCAACAATTTCAGAAATGTATGCTATTGCAGAATGAGAGCAGCAACAAGCCATAGAATTAAAGAATGGGTTTAATTAACAACAAGAATTGGCTCCTAATTAAGCAACTGGTTGGAGTCAAATTGGTTGGAGTTTGAGGCCCTGACTTAGTTGGTCTTCTGTTGGCTCACTCACTTCACGTTTCATTTGTGTTTGGGAAAGTTTAAGGAAAGTAATGAAGCAATTCAGAGGAGCAATGAAGAAATTCAGGGGAACAAATCTTAAAAAACAAGTCAATTAAAATGAAAGAAAATTTAGTTTATTAGCAGCAAAATTTGGTCACCAATTAAGAAAAGGATTAGAATGAAAAACTGCGGCCCTCCAGAACCAGAGCTTGAGACCACTGCTTTAACCATTATAATGCACTATTGAGGCCTCATCTGCACTTCTACATTTCTGGGCTACAAAAAAGACAAACTATCACTAGAAAAAGTTCAGAGAAGAGTGACTAGGCTGATTCTAGGACTGATAAGTATGATAAGGAAAGATTAAAAGAGGTGAACCTTTTCAGTTTAAGCAAATAAAGATTAAGAGGAGACACGATTGAATTTGTGAAATTATGAAAGGAATTAGCACAGTGGATCCAGGCTGTTACTTTAAACTGAGCTCACCAAGAATGCAGGGATAGAGATGGAAACTTCTTAAGGATAAATTTGTACTTACATTCGAAAGTTTTTCTTCACACAAAGAACCACAGACACATTGAATAAATTACCAAGTAGTGTGGTAGAGAGTAAGAATTTAGAGACCTTTAAAACTCAACTTGATGTTATTTTGGAGAACTTACTGTACATAGGATTAGTAAGCTTTCCAGGGTTGAATGGCCTGTTCTTATCAAATTTTTTGTAATATTCTTATTTCCTTTTATATGTCCAGAGAATTATTAATTTAAGGTTAATGACTATAATATGAATATTTTTAAAATACCAAATGAAATTGTCAGATGCACAATTTTAAGTGTCACTGTCCTTAAACTCGCCATAATAAAAAGGAACCACCCCCCAAATGTATCCTTAGGGTCAAAATTTTGGGTTCCACAGTAATCTATAGTCTCTTCCTGACAAAGTGTAACATGTGTGTAACATTTTTCAAGATTGGACAAAGGTTGTGGAATTGTTGAAGATCCAATTTACATTAAGCTTTATATATTAGATTGATCTAAATACAAGTATGTATTTAAATATGCCTTGCGTTAGACTGTGTCATCATCTAGGGCTGTTGTGCTTCACCTACAATTGTTCAAACCCCCTGCACCCATGTAGTGGAAGAAGCAGGTTGAAAAAATGAATGAACGAATTAGTTAAACACTTCACCCTCTATGAATATGAGCTTGATCAATAAAGGTATGTCTTCAAATAGCAATAGCAGTGTAACTAATAGTTTATGCTCTTAGGCTGTGCCTTACCTTGCTTGACCTCATACATTCAGATACAAGGTCTTTACACATAAGTATCTTACAGTGAAACTGCCTGTCCTCACTTCACTAGTCTTCCCACTACTTCTGCACCCCTAAAATAATCAAATATAGGTGCTGTGATAGACATAATAGATGAACTGGCATCCCAACTGGGATAGACAGTGTTCTTTTACCTACCTTGTAGGCCATTATAGAAGGACAATCTAGATGGATATGCATCCTGGCTGGTTCTTATTCCCTTACCCAGTCAAGACAATGATATAATAGATGGAGAAGTGGAAACTGCCTGCTAGGAACAGTTGTTCCCCCTCTATTATAGGTAGAAGTGCATCTCTGGCATCAAAGCAAATCAAAATTTATTTATAAAACACAATTTAAAAACACCATAGGTGTAAACCAATGTGCTATAAATAAAATCAAAAAATATCAATAGTAAATCAATAAAAAAAAACAAAGAAAAAATTATATAAATACTAAAACAAATAAGTTAAAGGAACCAGTTAGCAGATAAACAATTAACAGAAAAACAGTGAATATGAAAAATTTATAAATTGATACCAGAGTTACTCATATACAGTTAAAGGCAATCAAAACAGATGTGTTTTAAATCTTGATTTAAATATTTGGGTTGATGATGCTGACATAATTTCAATTGGCAGAGCATTCCATAACTTTAGTGCTAGAACTACAAAGGCACGATCACCCCTAGTCTTGGCTCCATTTGGGACACCCACAAGGCCGCATTGGAAGTATTGTTCTGAAGGGCAGCCTGTTGGGTTTCTCAGGTGCTGCCAGGAGAGGACTCCCTTGTTTTACATATGTTCCATCTGACCCTGAAATGCTTCCTGGGTGCAATGTTCTGGCACTGGACATATTTTAGAGTCTGGCATAAAAGGAGCCACATCACCTCACTCTGGGAGTTGAAGTCCGGAGGAGATGGACAAAGCTCACCTGGAAAGAATGGCATAAGGAAACAGAGAAAGAATTGTGTATAGAGTCTGCTTAGAGTCCACAAGACTACTGGAAAGATGGAGATTATGGTAGTGTAGAAGGAAACAATGGATGAGGACTGCAGCCTCTGCCAGATAAAGTAAAAAATGTTTGATTGATTTGATTGACTTTCTTTATGAAATTACTTCTATGATTTAAGATTGCATTTTTGAAGTATAACGTGATTTGGCATTTCTTCTATTGACTGTTTATGTCTTGGACACGTGATGGTTAGAATGCTCACTTGAATTCCCCACTGCCTCACAGTCATCTTTCTCTTTGAACTTTGTATTACTTTAATGGATTAAGTTTTGTGCTACAGTGTACTTTTTTAACCTTTAATCGTAAGATGTCTTTTTCGGAGCACAATTCAAGTTGGCACCAGTATTCTTACAAGTGTAGTATTTTCTAAGTACATCTTCATTAAGTGAATTAACAAACTCCAAACTGACAGGTTGTAAGAATTTCCAAAGTAACAGCAATTGTAACATGCAGAAAATAAATTTATTAATGAAGTGATGATGAATATACAGTAGCAACCTGTTTTCAAGAAAAATGAAGTCCTTTAAGTGTTGAAATTTAACACATTTTAAACATGTTAACCAAAGCAAGAGCAGTAGGGGAACATTTTAATAAAGTAGCTTCTGGGGAAGATGTGAAATTGACCTGCTATAGAATTAGCATATGCCATCTTTGTGGCTGCTGCTCATTTGCATTTAAATGTAGTCTAGGGACATGAAGGGAAAATAAAGGAATCTACTTTGTACAGTAAGACAAATTACAACAGAAATAGAAAATTACTTTAAAGGATTTCTGTTGAAGACAGTTTTTAGTTTTTATAGTTTTGTGTTTTTAGTAATCCAAAAAAGTATGCTTACAAGGAAAACAAAAATCAAAATATATGCAAAATAAATATTTTTGAGTAACTATTGGTTACTTTATCTACTATGCAAATAAAACCAAAATTGTATTATCTCTTCTTGTTGTCCGTTAAAACGGTTTTAGATTGTTTTGGTATTCATCCATTCATCTTTTACTGAAACTGCTAAGTCCAGTTCAGGGTCAAAGTAATTTTTTAACATTTAGTGTCCATTCATCTTTTAAAATGAGACTCAATGAATTTGGAGTGGACTCCCCATCTCTTTTCTGTTCATTGTCTATCGGAACATCAGTACACTTGAACATATTCAAATGGATAGGTCATGATTCACTATTTTTACTTGAAGCTGGATTTTGTACCTTTAAGAGTTATTTGTGCATTTTGGCACTTGTTGCTCTTATCTTTCAGTTCCCTTTCCTTATAAAATGGCTGCAACCAGTGCCTGAATGTCTGCATTCTCTGTGTTCAAATATTTGCTACGTTGTATTTATTTTGTAGTTAGGATGTTGTTTTTTTTTTTTATGTAGCCATGTATTTTGCTTTGCTTCTGGAATATTCAAGCTTCAAAATTTCATCTCATGTTCAGGGTTAGGTTATTCTGGTACTTTGACTTTCTTGCAATTAACATCTATTTGTCTACTGACTGCTTATTTGGTTAATGTCACTTTCTTCAATTTCTTGGTCTTTTTCAACTGTCTTTTTAATAACAAAGCCATCATTTTTTTCACCTTGGGATTAATACAGTATCTATCTATCTATCTATCTATCTATCTATCTATCTATCTATCTATCTATCTATCTATCTATCTATCTATCTATCTATCTATCTATCTATCTATCTATCTATCTATCTATCTATCTATCTATCACCAGGTTCACTGATTCCCTTCCCTTTTATCTTTAGTTATTAAAATATGTTGTAACTATCTTACTTCTTGTATTTGTAGATCAATATGAATTTTGTCTCAAATGAGTATTCATTGACCATCCATTTCCTAATCTCATTTTTCTGGTGGGGCTCATCAGGAGGCAGGGATTATTGTCACAGAACATTTTCCAGACAAGAAAAAGTACTGAACAGCCAATACAAGGGCATAATCAAATGCACATTTACTATCACTCACAACCATGGGTGAACTTCTACATGGGCTAAGCTAAGGGCCCCATGGTTTGCAGCAGTCCCAAAATTAATCAAGATGCATGAATTTTGTTTTTCATTTTTCAAAAAATATTCCTGCAGTTAGATTAGCCAATCTAGTCTTCTTTAACCCATTTACTAGTACCCCTGAAACTGTATATGTTGTTCATCATTGGTCTCATGTACACTGTCATTCCGAGGTATACATGTCTCCATTAAAAAGTGACTTACCATGTTATAATGAATGGTCTTCAGCAATGCCCAGTGACAGTATTATAGATTCTGCTTCTAGTGATAGTGAAGCATTAAAGGGGGTGATGATTTTGAACAAACTGTAAACTTTGGTACACCTTCTCAGTGTGCGTGGTTTAACAAGAATGGTAAGCAATTTTCCAAGTTACTGTCTACTTAATCTCCAGGATACATGACAAATCAACGTTTTTCTCAGTAAATATTTTTCTAATGGGGCTATTGACATGAGATTTTCACCAGATGTCGGTAACAACCCAAGTAATCCACACATACAAAAAAATCAAAACAAATAAGTCCATAAATTATGTTATGTGTAATAAAGAGGAATGACACAGGGAATAAGTATTGATCATGCTTACTGAAATTTATTTAATACTTAGTAGAAAAGCCTTTGTTAATGACAGCTTCAAGACACCGCCTGTATGGAGAAACTAGTCACATGCATTGCTCAGGTGTGATTTTGGCCCATTTTTCCACACAAAGTGTCTTCAAATCTTGAAGGTTCTTGGGGCATCTTCTATGAACTCCGGCCTTCAGTTCTTTCCATAGATTTTCAATTGGATTCAAGTCAGGTGATTGACTGAGCCATTCTAGCAGCTTTATTTTCTTTCTCTGAAACCAATTGAGAGTTTTCTTGGCTGTGTGTTTGGGATCATTGTCTTGCTAAGCAGATTCTTATCAAGAATGTCCCTGTACATTTCTCCATTCATTGTTAATTCAATTACTGTATATGAAGTCTGCCAACACCATATAGTGAAACAGCCCCTTACAGCCCTTACGCGGTGAGCGTGCATAGATGCCATGGCAGATGAGTGCATTACGTATTGTTTTCTTTGAAACAACTGTACCTGCTAATACCAGGTCTTTCTGAAGTTCTTCACGAGTGGTCCTTGGCTCTTGGACAACTCTTCTGATTATTCTTTTAACTCCTCTGTCAGAAATCTTGCGAGGAGCACCTAGTCGTGGCCAATTTATGGTGAAATGATGTTCTTTCCACTTCCAGATTATGGCCCCAATGGTGCTCACTGGAACATTCAGAAGTTTAGAAATACATCTGTAGCCGCCCCTGCTAAGGCTACACTACTGACTGGGCTGCTGAGACAGGCCACTGAGCAGAACTGACCATCACGAGTAGTAATAGCCCGCATATTTTCACGTTTTTTCGCTCTAGTTTCATGTAATTTTGTGCTAGTATTGTAACGAACAGTTAGTACAGACTACAGCTGAAGATCTGAAGTGGACGCAATCAGTTGGTGAGTTGTTTATTAACATATTTTTGTGATTTTGAGTTTGTAAAATTATTGTAGGTCAGGTGGCATTTTGCATATCGGCTTATTTTACAATATAAACTTTGAAGTAAACTTAGTAAAGTAAAATTTGATTTTTGGAGGATTGGTTTTCCAACTTAAATTACTGAGCAATGAATTAAGTGAGCATTTTCGTGATTTCAGTTCGCACAAACAGGGCATTGCGCTGTTCTTTTACAACGTTGAGAATGCGCCTGAGAATATCCAAATGGAATTGATTGAAGTGCAGTCAGATTCTATTCTGAAGGCAAAATACAACGAAGTTGGTGTGCCAGGCTTGTATGATTACCTGCCACCCTCGTATGTGCAGATCCGTAAGTTGGCATCGAGAGTACTATCAATGTTCAGAAGCACTTACCTTTGTGAGCAATTGTTTTTGTTAATGAAAGCTACCAAAACCCCACATCGCTCAAGACTTACCGTCGAGCACCTTTCATCCCTCATAAAAGTTGCAGCTGCACAAGATTTCAAGCCTGATATTGACGAACTGGTTACTAACAAGAGATGCCAAGTGTCGGGACAAAAGAAATAAATCTCACACTGTAAGGCTCCTATATAAGCAATGAATATAATATAATGAATATCAATCATCAAGACACTATATAAAAGCGGTCGGGATTGTCCTTCCGTCCCATGAGTGCAAAACATAGCGGTATTCCGCTTATCACAGACTTACTACTTGCGGTACGAACCGGCGCGATGTGAGCAGAGTTCTGGTGCTCCCATTGTTCCCTTGCTTTTGTGCACGATGCGCTGGAAAAATAGACAAAATTATGTCTCTGGAAATAATTAATGTTGATGGAGTACAAATGCCTCACCACGTAGTAAATATCAGGGGAGATGGTGCTTGCTTATTCTCACCTATAGCTTATTTAGTGCATGAAACTCCGTCTTTAGCGGTACAGATTCAGGCTGACATTGTACGACATGTTTTAAGTAATTGGTCAAGGTTTCAGCCATTTACAATGATGCCGTCAGGAATCTCTTATACAAATGAGCTTCAGTATCTCACTGAAATGTCAAAGTCTCAAACTTATGGTACCAGATCTAAGCTAATGGCAGCAGGAGAGTTGTTCCCCAATGAGTTTCAAGTATATTATTATGGAGTCCTACACTCCAAGTTTGGACAGGCACTCGAGGGGATAAAAAAACGTAGATTTTCGGGAGATGTTATGAATGGGCACTTTGATGTTCTCATTCCCTACACTTATATGCCTGATGTACATATGGAGCGCACACAAATTGAGGATAAAAGTCGGTCGCCTTAAAAGGAGGGTGAGCCTAGTAATATAATAAGGACCTAGCTAAGAGGTTAAGACTCTAATTCTACACTGTTGTATGGAGACTGCATGGAAATAAATTGCTTTTCTTTAAACTTTACACTTTAAGTGTTACATTTTTTAATGTTTTCAGTATTAGAAAGAAAGCTACAGTAACTTTGTATAATAGTATTTGTTACAGTACGGCCCGCTGACGCACGTATGGCAGTCGAAGTGGCCCACCAATGGTAGTGAGTTTGACATGCCTGACCTACCAGGTAACGCTTGTGGTTGGCCAGCAAGTCAGCTAACATCCGCCATGGTGCCCTCAGTTGTGAGAAGCAGATCATAGAATAGTTGAAAATAGTTTACTGTCAAATAATGCAAAGAGTACGCGACACGTGTTTCGCCCTAATTCTGGGCTCATCAGGCGTATACACTCACTTCATATAGCCAAATTCCCACGCTTCACAGCGGTGAAGTATTGCTTTTAAATTTTAATTAAGAAGAAAAGAAAACCTTTTTAAATTGAGGGAAAATATACCAATAACAGTTTGTTAAGGATCTGTTTTTTTGTGAAGCTGCCTTTACACAGCCTGTCCGCTGTTTTATAAACGAACACCATATAAGGCCATCCTTTCTCCTTGCTTAGCGGTTCTGTATTGTTTTATTGTTCATTTTTTACGATTGTTATAGTTATTGTGTAGGTATTTGAGACTCACTTTTCTGTTCAGGTACCCATTTCCTTTATGTAATCCGCGGATTCTCCGCTATTTTTTGTTCGTTTATTACGATTATAGTTATTTATTGATTCCCTTCTTTAGCTGACTGCCTGCTCATATAAGGCGCTCTGCTGTTTTTTTGTGAAGCAGTCTTTACACAGCTTTTCCACTGTTTTATAAACGAATGCCATATAAGGCCATACTTTTTCCTTGCTTCGCCAAGGAAGCAACCTTTTTATTTAATCCACGGGTTCTCCGCTGTTTTATTGTCGTTTATTAAGATTGTTATAGTTCTCTTTGTATACCACGTTGTCAGTTCAGCACTCTGGTTGTAATATGACCAAGTCGTGCAAGCTTACTGTTGAGAATGCAACGTATAGTTGTAAAGGAGAAATGCAATCTTGCCAAACTTAATTTAAACTTACGGTTTACACCGTGCTTTGTTTCCGCCGTAGCTGCACTTATGAATATGCTTGTATGCGTCACTCGCTTGCTTCTTATTGTTTCGCTGCCTTCTCAATTGTGTAATGAGTGATCACATGTGCTGCGTTCAGTCAGTTCACGTGAGCCGCTCTCTTGTGTGATGTTGCGATGTCCACGGCTTTATTTAATGTTAGCTAAGACCCGGCACTTAAAAGTTTCTCGCTACAGCAATTTTAACTCTGTTACAAAGTGATCCAAAGTCTCGTTTATACCTCGTGTCTTCTCATTAAACTTGTATGTCGCGAATATGGTATTGCAAACGGCAGCGGGAGCGTTTCTATAAACTTAATTTAAACTTACGGTTTACACCGTGCTTTGTTTCCGCAGTAGCTGCACTTATGAATATGCTTGTATGCGTCACTCGCTCGCTTCTTATTGTTTCGCTGCCTTCTCAATTGTGTAATGAATGTTTTCTTCAGAGCTCTTTGGGGCTCTTCCTTGTTTTCTACATACTGCGTTCACAGTCAGTTCACGTGATTACGTGGGAGGCGTGATAGCGCGATATGCAACTCCTCCTCCCACGGCCAGCAAGCTGCAGTCCATTACAGTATATGGACAAAAAAGAGGTTCCAGTTATGACCGTTACGCTTTGAATTTCGAAATGAAACCTGCCTAACTTTTGTAAGTAAGCTGTAAGGAATGAGCCTGCCAAATTTCAGCCTTCCACCTACACGGGAAGTTGGAGAATTAGTGATGAGTCAGTGAGTCAGTGAGGGCTTTGCCTTTTATTAGTATAGATAACCAGCAAAATACCCGCGCTTCGCAGCGGCGAAGTACTGCTTTAAAATTTTTATTAAGAAGAAAAGTAAACCTTTTTAAACTGAGGGAAAATATACCAATACTTATTTGTAAGGATCTCTTTGTATACCACGTTGTCAATTCAGCCCTCTGGTTGTAATATGACCAAGCTGTGTGCTGAGCTTACTCTTGAGCATGCAACGTATAGCTGGCCATGTGAAAAGCAATCTTGCCTCAAATCAATGCCAACCTTTTGTAGGGTCTGTCCCTGAGACTTATTAATTGTCATTGCGAAGCAGAGCCTTACTGGAAATTGGAGTCCACTACTCAAATCGTCACCTGTGAATCTAAGATGTTTAGGATGCATTGGCGGTTGTCCAAAGGTGTAAAATATTTGCCCATTTCGGTACACTTGAAAGCGACAACCGAACAATTCAGCGGCAGCCATCAACTCACATGCAGAACCATAGGTGAAGGGCTTAAGCATTTCACTTTTATAGTGCTCCTGTGTAGTATAATTATCTCCTGTACCGTCATCAGTCCACACCTTGAACCTGTCCCAGTCATTCAATACATAAGACACAATGTTCCTCCGGATATCAAGAGTGAGTCTGTTATGGCCGTGCAATATGTAACACAGAGAATGGAAAAGGCAGTCACCATCTCCAGGCATGGAAACCACTCGGTAAGTGACAGTTCTTTGATCGATGATGATCACCTCGATAGACATGAAAATGAGGATACGGATGGAACGATAAAGAAAATGCATACCTAAACAATGTAAATTAAGTCTAAAATACCTACACAATAACTATAATCGTAATAAACAAACAATAAAACAGCAGAGAAGCCGTGGAATAAATAAAAAGGCTGCAGTTATCAGCAGGGAGACGTAAATACCGTGGCGAAGCAAGGAAGGGAATGAAGAGACCGGAGTGACGGATGGCCTTATATAGGCAATCAGCCAACTACGTGGGAGGCATGGGGATGGGGGACCCAACGCCGCCTCACACGGTGACCCAGCTGCAGGCTATGGACGTATACTTATATATATATATATATATGTATATATATATATATATATATATATATATATGTATATGTACGTAAGTAGGATTCAGTTAGCGTTGAGAATCCACGTACCAAATTTCTTGAAGATGGGCCCATAAGTAACAAAGACCATTGGAAAGTTCAATATGGCGGCCAACAGTGGCGTCATACCACCGAAATAAGTAAGTACATCAGTTTCGGTTAGCGCAGGGAAGCTGCC
This sequence comes from Erpetoichthys calabaricus, assembly GCF_900747795.2. Classification (NCBI taxonomy): domain Eukaryota; kingdom Metazoa; phylum Chordata; class Cladistia; order Polypteriformes; family Polypteridae; genus Erpetoichthys; species Erpetoichthys calabaricus. Next base: position 151,652,757 of record NC_041401.2, on the reverse strand, counting down.
TACCAAATTTTGTGAAGATGGGGCCATAAATAAGAAAGTTTAACATGGCGGACGTTGTCGACCGTTATGACCGTTACTCGTAGAATTTTGAAATAAAACCTGCTTAACTTTTGTAAGTAAGCTGTAAGGAATGAGCCTGCCAAATTTCAGCTTTCTACCTACACAGGAAGTTGGAGAATTAGTGATGAGTGAGTCAGTCAGTGAGTCAGTGAGGGCTTTGCCTTTTATTAGTAACAGCTAGTCTCCTTTTAAAATGGCTTACTCTTCCAATAATGTTTTACTTTGTGTTTTGTTTCCTTCTTAAAACAACATAGATATACTGTTTTACAATATGTATGTAATCTCAAGACACAGAACAATACTCAGTAATATTTTTTGGCTTGAAAAAAATTACTTATTTATTAAGTTTAAATTGGGACTCTGGTACCCATTAACTTCATTATAAAACTCAATAATTTATAAAGTATACTTAACTTTTGAAAAAAAGTTAGTTTGACATATTAATATATAAGATGATTGTGAAAGAAATTATTTTTCTAGAAAAATACCAAACGTACATGAAGTAAAAATATACTGAATACCTTTATTTAATACAGCATTATTTCTTCCAAAAAATAGTAGTACTAAGATAATTAACCTACATGCCATCTTCAACATTTATCAGAAAGATGCCAGCATTGTTAGGTAAAATTGCCTGGACAATTGGAAGAACACTTGAAATGTCAAGGAAGTGTGTGGTGCCAGCCGGGTCATCCCTTTGAGTCCAAATGTAAATAAATTTAAGACAAAATGAATGCTCAATGGTGTATACAGCTAACTTAAGCAAACGAAAGAGGAATCTTCTTGATTTTTTTAACAAGAATCAGCGGGTCATCTTTGGGAGCTCTGTGCTCCTCGCAGTTCGGGTCTGATATGAGATGCCATCTCTTTTATAGTCCTCCAGCTATTAAGGGTGGAGTCAATAGCCATCATTTGGCATACTTTTGCTGCTGTAGGTGACAAATGAGATAACAATGTTAACAACTATGTTCCTTCTTGCCATGGCTGGTATCGCTTACCTTTGATAAATCTTAAAGGTGATCCTCCAAAGCACATGCACAACAACTGATGTGTACTAGGATAAGTTAGGAATCCCAAAATGCACAAAGTGAAGTATATTGATGATACTAGATAAAACAACTCATATTGGATCTTTTAGTAGTATGCGATTAGTCAAGGAAGAAATGATGTGTAAAATGCAAAGTGGAATAAAATGTATTGATAAGTGAATGGCACATATGGGATTTTACCTGTGAAGAGGCCAGTAACACACATTATATGATACAATAGGCAGCACAGTAGTGCAGTGTTTAGTGCTGCCACTTTACTTGCATGATCATTCTGGTATACTATATATTTTTGTTGTTTCAAACTAATAGTATTGATTTTTATATGTTGTGTAGCAGTTGAGGTTCTGATCCACCTCTTGAACCCTCAGGTACCACTCCAAACACCAGGTAAAAGTCCAAGACTCTTTTATTATACAATAATTACGTGTACAAAGCACCCTCCACTCCACACTACTCATATACTCAATAAACCAAACACAATACTCTCTCCTCCGCTCCCAGACACTTAGTCACCCTACCTCCCAGCTCAGCTCAGTGTCTGGGCTTTCCCAGAGTCGTTTTATACTCCCTGACCCGGAGGTGTTCCTGCCCAATAGTCCACAGGTCCTTATTACTTCCGGGTCAGGGTAGAAGTCCTTTTCTTCACCCTGGAAGTACGTCATCTCTCCTGTTCACCTGACCAGGACGTACTTCCAGGTTATAGGGCACATACAAAATCGATGAACCTCCCTACAGCGACTCCCGGTGGTCCCCAAGGTATTCAGCAGGGCTGTGCATAAAAACTACATAGTCCATGAGGCCCTGCTGGAATTCGGGGCCCATCCATGCTGTCGGGAGAGCTCCTCCTGGCGGCCTGGGGGTGAGGACCGGAATATGAAGCCGGCCATCCATCACAGTTGCTATTCTTTCTTTGCAGCCATCGCCATTTTGTGTAGCTTGGACCTGGTCATGGCCGTATTGATTACTGTTGCCATCACCTTTATTGGGTAATGTGTTGTACTGCATTACCACCACCCACTAATAAAAAACAAAGCTCAGTAGTTTTAAGATAAATTCTCTTAACACTAGAATTACCAGAGCCTACGAAAAAACTTGTAGATCCGTCCCACCTTAAATCACTTCGCACCTCTCCATCAGCGTCTTTTGTCCTGTAAATGTGTCGATAAGCAGCAAGCAGCCTGCTATCACATCCCCCACCGCTACACAGTTTTCTCAGCTCAAGTCTGTTTACCTGCATGTCAGTTGCTTGGAGTTGTATAGAGTGAGAAGTCAAGCAAAATGACACCTTTTATAAATACTATATCATTATTTTGAACACATGCATTTCATGTGTGTTCCGTGTCTACAACAATCTATGTACAATAAACACATCGTTCAAACAGAAACGTTTTTCATGTTTTAGTAATAATTGACAAAATGTAGACATGAAATGTATAATGTGTTAAGCCTGAATTCCAAATATCAAATAAACACTTTCACAAAAGGTACAAATATAACAGAACAAGTGCGCTTCTATTCAAGAATATAACTGCAGTAAAAAGAACCCGCGTTAGGGTGCGACATTGACACGTGTTTGCTATGACCGCTTCGGTGGTGCAACGGTATCAACTGTTGACTGGTAATCAAAACTTCACGAGTTCGATCCCGGACAAGTCCGTTTTGAGAAGTGAGCTGCTGTTATTCTTACTATTTTAGAATAAAAACATACATTTGATTTCAGTCTGTAACAGCCAGTGTAAATGTATGATACTTGTAAAGGTTAGCTTTGTTTTTTTTTTTTATTCAGTTGTATTCTCTCAGTCGCGTTCACGATCCCACAACCCCCCTAACACTGCTGTTTTCACATAAAGACGCGCTATAACAGAGGTGAACTCAGATCATGACGACAGTTCTACATCGGAGCAAGAATGCATGTCGCACTTTTGCCATCGCTGTACTTTGTATATGTACACTGGAAGCTCTGCAGTCTACTTGTGACTTTACGCTGTAGGAAGTAAGTAAATAAATAAAGGCAAATAAGTAAATAACATTCTATCTGGCTCTTATATACAAAGTACTGCGACGGCAGCTTCCACCTGCAGCTATAGACTCTCCACTCTAGTGTTTAGATCTTGGAATACTTTGGCCAATTAACTTAAGAGCAGCCTGATAGCAGCACCAGGCCAGGTAGATATGGAATGTGCTCTTTGCTTTGAGTGTTCATTTGTAATGCAGAGATCAAAGATTTTCGCAACATAGTGGTTGTATTTCTTGTGAAATCACTGTTGGATGGGGTGCTCCACCTTGTGAAATCCTTTTCTTTAACCAACTAATGAAACAGCTTTTTAAAGAACCTAAACATAACAAATTAGCTTGTCTTTTCTTCTACTCGTAGATGTTAGTTTTGAAAGTGGAATTAATATAGTAAACAAAATATTGGGTTGTACAGTAATTTTACAGCATTCTGTCCAGAGATGATTTCAGATGCACAAAACAATAATACATGCTTAATATACAGGTTGTTCTGTATTTCTCATCAGCCATTTAATGACTAAAATGTATGCAGTAATAAGAAATTGTGGGGAAAAAAAAGTTAAAATTTTATGCTAAAATCACAGGCACTTATCTTTTTTTAACCTGCTGGAGAATCTCATCAGCCTTACTACTTCAGTATAAAGCAAGGATGAGATAAGATGGGCCTTGCAGACTTCCCTTCTACTATTGTCCCTATGTAGGTAATGTTTATAGTGTTTCAAGATTCATCGATACCAGGCCAGTTTAGTGTTGCGTTTTAACCTAATACGGTTTTTGGGAAGTGGGAGGAAATTAGTATCTATCTATAATATCTGGGAGTGCAGCTGGATGATAAATTAGACTGGACTGCCAATACTGACGCTCTGTGCAAGAAAGGACAGAGCCGGTTATACTTCCTTAGAAGGCTGGCGTCCTTCAACATCTGCAATAAGATGCTGCAGATGTTCTATCAGACAGTTGTGACGAGCGCCCTCTTCTACGCGGTGGTGTGCTGGGGAGGCAGCATTAAGAAGAAAGACGCCTCACGCCTAGACAAACTGGTGAGGAAGGCAGGCTCTATTATTGGCATGGAGCTGGACAGTTTAACATCTGTGGCAGAGCGAAGGGCACTCAGCAGGCTCCTATCAATTATGGAGAGTCCACTGCATCCACTAAATAGTATCATCTCCAGACAGAGGAGCAGCTTCAGCGACAGACTGCTGTCACTGTCCTGCTCCACTGACAGATTGAGGAGATCGTTCCTCCCCCAAACTATGCGACTCTTCAATTCCACCCGGGGGGGTAAACGTTAACATTTAACATTATACAAAGTTATTGTCTGTTTTTCACCTGCATTATTATTATTATCAATCTTTAATTTAATATTATTTATTGTATCAGTATACTGCTGCTGGATAATGTGAATTTCCCATTGGGATTAATAAAGTATCTATCTATCTATCTATCTATCTATCTATCTATCTATCTATCTATCTATCTATCTATCTATCTATCTATCTATCTATCTATCTATCTATCTAGTATATGAAGAAAACTTGGAGAGCGTGGATAATGTGAGATTCTGTACAATCAATGATTAAGCATTGCTGAGCATATTCACTATCACAATAATATGTTATAGATAAAGTGCATAATGAGTATTCAGTTTGTTACATCTTGTGGCATGTTTCATTATATATACATTTGAAATCACCCACAAAAAGCTTCCCCATGTCCACGTAACAGGGCTTCCTGCTTCTGGAAACTTTCACCATGTGGAACTCAGAACCTTCACCTTATATTTGGTTGAATCCTCTCAATAAAAGGCTCAACAAGAGCCCATGACTACCAAGTGCTTCCCCCCTACACTATTGTTCATTATAATTTATTAAAATAATAATACACTTTTATGTCATGGTTCTGTTGGAACTCTTCTCTAGTTCCTTCTTTTTCCTTTTTTGTTTGTCTACCTTTTTATTTAGGTTTCTATTAATTGTTAATTGTTTTCCCTTTTAAGAGTACAGGCTAAGGAAGTAGTGCCTCCACTTATTTTTTTATTTGCTCAAGTGCTGCTGCTAATGATGGCACATTCATCCAAGGCCATATATACAGCGTCAGTGGTATGGGCTGGTGCTCCGACTGGGATGGCTAGGAATTGCAGTCCTGTTGGACAACCCTGTTGTAGTCTATGGGTGCTGCCAGGGGGAGCTGCAGGAAAAGACTGTCTCCACTTTAAATGACTTCTGCTTGACCTGGATGTGGGCAGTGCTGTGGTACGGGAAGTACTCCCAGGTTTGGCATAAAAGAAGCCAGGTTTCCTGGTTGGTTGTCAGAGTCAGGAGGAGAGTGGATAAGACAAAAAGAGTTTGTATTTGTGGAAGAAGAAAATAAGATTTTGTGTTGTACTATTGTGAAAAGGATTGTAGAGGTGTTGTAAAATAAAAAAAAATATTCTGTTTGAACCCAGGACTGTGTTGTGTAGTTGTGTTTGGAGGTTTAGAGTGCTATTATGCTGCCTACTGGTCACAACAGTAAGTGTGAGTTTGAACCTCATTCATTTTCTGAGACCTTGTACTACATTACTTTGTCTACTTGCACCCTTCTGTTAGAATTATGTGATGTTCTTAACCTCTTGCCTTAATGGCTTTTGGATCTTCATGTTATATAGTTAATGTATATGTTTTTATACTTACTGTATAATCTAAATGTTTTGGAGATTTTTTTGGATTGTATAATGTAGAAAGTTTACAATTAAGATTTTGATTTTGGGTTAAGGTGCTTTTGTGGGAAGGTGGTGCAGTGGTAGTGCTGCAACAAGAAGACTGGGGTTCTCAGCCTATGTGTTCCCTGTGTGGAGTTTGCTTATTCTCCTCGTATCTGCATGGGTTTCTTTCGGGTGCTCTGATTTCCTCCTACAGTCCAAAGACATGCAGTTTAGATGAGATGGCATTGATTCATTGGCCCTTGACTGTGAGTGTGTTCACCCTGTGATGGCTCGTCCAGTGATTGTTCCTACCTTGTGCTGATGCTTGTTGGGATGCGCTCCAGCTTCCCTTTGACCCTGCTCTTGAAATGAAAGTTTAGAAAATGGATGGATGGATGGTTCAGATATCTGCAATTATTAACTGTGATCAATAGGTTAGAGTTTCGGTTTTGGAAACTTCAATTTTCTTGCATTTCCTTTATTTGGTCAGCTTTGAGTTTTTTCTAATTTATTTATAATTTTGAATTACTTTAGACATTATATAAAATCTTTTTTATTCTTTGGCTAATTTGTTGTAGCCTCAGCCCTACTACTTAAAAAAAACACTTGAATTCCAAAAGCTGACATCAAATGGAATGTAACTGTTGAGGGTGACTGTATAAGGCATATTTACTTCAATAACAAATAGTACTCAGTTATTCCAAAAGACTACTAGGAATAGTTGAAAAGAAAACCATTGCAGGGATTTTTATGTGATATTTCCCTTTTTTAGGCAGAATCTCTTTTTGTAAATAACAGTGCAGAGGTTTAGACATTCCCTTAATTCCACTACATCTCCTTTCAATAAACTGTCTTAAATATGGAAAAGGAATTGTTGATTTTTTTCAAGTGAAACAGCTGTCTAAGGCAATAAAATACCATGATATATGAAGGTTCTTACTTTTTTGGTTTGTTTTAACTGCAAGCTCCTTTTTGCAGCCTCATAATGTTTACTGTTGTGAATTCTTTTCAAGTAAAAATGAGGCTTATGGTTTTGGTTCTTTTGATTAATTCACTCGAGGTTTTAGTTTAGGCTATACATCATATGTAATGTATAGTTTAATTCAAAGGCTTCTAACATGTCAACTGATGGACATATTTTGGTTGAGCTAGTGAACAGCAACACAGTTTGACCTTCTGTCTTTGATTAGGAGTACTCCCAGCTGCTGAAACATGAGAGTGTCATGGTGAGGTGGTCCTGTAGTTTATGTCAGTGCATGCTTACTGTCTCCTTGGGTCTGATTCTTCAGTTATGACCTGAAGTGTTATACAGTACCTTCCTTTCCAAGTGCTTAATTGCTGTTGTGATTTTCGTGTCAGTGCTGGCTTCTTTGCTCTTGTTTCCTCTCACATTACAAAGATATGCATGTTAGGTTAAATGGCAAAACTAAAACTACTGCGCTGTGCGTATTTATAATAAGACTACTTTGAACCTTGCTATAAAATCTTGGACATCCATTTTGAGCAAAATTGGTATATGCAACCCACAAAATAAGCCAATAGAAATGTCAGATTTAATGATCTGCATGGATATTTTTCACAAATGAGAAAAGTTTTACAACTTTCCTTTTTCACTCATCATCCTCATAAGTAGTCATTTGCTGATTTTTCCTCAACCAGCTGACTTAACAGTCAGAATGTGTAAACCATTTTACTGAAAATAGCAGTATCTTGAAAATGTATTACAATTTATCTAGATACCATTTTAGTATCATCTCTTGTAATTTTAATATATGTTAATGTGTACTCATTTGCATAAAATTAGCTTGTATAATTTAATTAGTGCACCCAAAACAGTGGTAAAGAAGAAAATATCTACAGTGGATTCAGAAAGAATTTTGACCCCTTTACTGTCAGCACACTTTATTGTGTTACAGATTTAAAGTAAAACTGATAAATTTGCCATTTTTGCCCAATAATCTATGCTCAATATCGCATAATGGCAAAGTGAATGCATGCTTTCAAAAAGGTTTGTAAATTATAAAAATCAAAAACAAAATCTCTCAATGTATGTAAGTATTCAGATCATTTACTATGGCAATCCAAATTGTGGTCGTGTGCATCAAGTTTTCTTGAGATGTGTCTAGAACGTATCTGCATTCCACCTGTGGCAAATTGAATTGAGCAGACATTATTTAGAGAGGCACACATCTGTTTTTGTATATTAGGTTACACAATTCACTCTGTACCTCAAGCCATGAAGTTCAAGGAACACTCTGTAGACCATTTCGATCAAATTTTGTTGAAGCATAGAGCAAAACAAGGTTAGAAAAATGATTTGTAAAGCTTTGAGCATTCCCAGGAGCACACAGTCCTTAATAATTGTGAAACAGAAGAGTTTGAAATCAGACTCTTCCTAGAGTTAGTTATCCAGTCAAACTGAGTAACTGGGCAAGAAGGCCCTTGGACATGGAATTGATCAAGAACCCAGTGATCATAATAACAGAGCTCCAGAATTCCCTTGCTGAAATGGGAGAACCTTGTCAGATTAATGACCATTTCAGCAGTACTTCATCAATCAGGCATTTATGGTGCCAAATGACATTTAAAGAAAGAATTTAACTCTTTGGACAGAACTCCAAGCACTATGTCTGGCAGAGACCATGCACTGCTCATCACTTGCCTAATACCATCCCTATGGTAAAACATAGTGGCGGAATCATCATACTATGGGGTGCTTCTCAGTGGCAGGGACAAATAGATGGGCCATAATTGAGAAAATGATTAATTCAAGCAAATACAGGCAGTTCCTTGAAGAAAACCGGCTCCAAAGTGCACATGAACTCAGACTGGGGCAACGGTCCACCTTTCAGCATGAAATGACCCAAAATATACAGCCAAAGCAAAGATGGAGTAACTTCACAACAAGTCTTTGACTGTCCTTGAGTGGCCCAGCCATGGCCTAGTCTAAATCCCATAGATTATATGTGGAGAGACCTAAAGATGGCATTTTACCAATGTTTCCTATCCAATCTAATGGAGTTTGAGAAGATTTGTCAAGAAGAATGGGCTAAACACAGTTGTAATCAAGGTGTGAAAAGTTTATAGGGCCTTACCCAAGAAGATTCAAAGCTGTAATTGCTGCCAAATGGGCAGTACTGAATTAAAGGTAGGAATACTCGTATGCGTGAGAGAATTCTTTTTTTTTTTAATTTTATACATTTTAAACTTTTCTGAAACCATTTTTTCACTTTGTCATTATGGGTTATTGAGTGTAAATAGGGATTTAATATAAATTAACCAATTAAAATTGAATCTAAAACACAATAAAGTGTGCTGAAAGTGAAAGGGTCTATCATATTTCTGAATCCACAGTATCTATCATTTGTACATAAAATGGAAAGTATTGATATATTTTGTGTTCTTTAAAATGAGAAATCTTTGCATCAATCCATGCATCTATTCATTTCTAAACCAGTTTAATCCAGATCAGGATCATGGCCGCAATGGCCTATTCTAGTACCAACAGGTGCAAGGTAGCAAACTTCAAAGAGGACACACACATGGGTCCAAATTTAGAGTTGCCAGTAAGGCAAATTAATGTCTTTGGGATTTAGGACAGAAATCAGAGTAGCCAGAGAAAAATCCACACAGACATAGAGAACTTTAGACTCCACATGTGCAGTACAGTACATGGACTGAGATTCAAATTTATAATTCTCAATTTGGCATGATTATGTAATGACTGTTTTTTTTTTTTCATTTTTGATCATCTTTTGCACATATCGGTTTTTCAAGAGTTTTGACTTTACCACCTTTACGGGAGTGTCATTGTACTCAAATTCTAGTTTGTGTTTTCATTCAAAACATCAATATCTTGCACCTTCATGGTAGAGGCCACGTCATGCACAGCAATATTTCCAGTTGCTACCTCATTGCAGTTTGTGTGGCAGTAGGGTAATAATCAGAGATTTTGGTTAATTCTTAAGCAAACCATGCATGCTACACATTATCTTCAACAATAAATATTTTAGCTGGGGACTTTTTCATGTTATTTTTGATTTTAGCTTCCTGCATTTTGCCTGAATCTTGACTTGATTTTTAAAAATTTCTCATTTCCTGGGGCCTCATGTATAAATTTTGCTTATACAGTGGAACCTCGGTTCACGAACGTCTCGGTACACGTACAACTCGGTTTACGACCAAAACATTCGCCAAACTTTTGCCTCGGTTCACGACCACACACTTGGTATACGAACAAGCCAGTTTCCCTTTAGGTTTGTGCGCGCCGATGATTTCCGCACCTGTTGCATTGTTCTCGGTCAGACATGCGTGCGTGCGTGCTTTCGCTGTGAACTCTTTGTGCTCTATTTCATTTCCCTTCTGGTTCGTGCGTGCCGATTACTGTATTTAAGCACGTGTTCAACCTCTCCCTGTTCATTGTACTCAGTCAGACGTGCATGCTTTACCTGTGAACTCTTTGTGCTCTACAGTATTTTGTGTGCTTTTGCAGTTAACCATGGCTTCTAAGCAAGTGAAGAGTGGTGAGAAGAAAGTGTTGCAATGTTACTTTTCTCTTTTTTTCAAATGTTTATTTTTTTTCCATGTGCTTAAAACTCATTTAAAAAGAGTGTTTACAGCAATCGGGTTGTAATGCTATTAGCGTGAACTCCTGCAATGTTACTGTCTTGGTTGACTTTTAAATAAAGTTCAGATTTGTTGAAATGTTCCTTTTTTCCCCCCTGTGCTTAAAACTCATTTAAAAAGAGTGTTTACAACGATCGGGCTGTAATGCTATTAGCGTGAACTCCTGCAATGTTACTGTCTTGGTTGGCTTTTAAATAAAGTTCGGATTTGTTGAAATGTTCCTTTTTTCCCTCCTGTGTTTAAAACTCATTTAAAAAGAGTGTTTACAGTGATCGGGCAGTAATGCTATTAGCGTGAACTCCTGCAATGTTACTGTCTTGGTTGGCTTTTAAATAAAGTTTGGATTTGTTCAAATGTTCCTTTTTTTCCCCCTGTGCTTAAAACTCATTTAAAAAAAAAAAAGTGTTTATACAACGATCGGATTGTAAGGCTATAGCACGAACTGCTGCAATGTTACAGAGAGAGAGGGGGCTCGCGTGCTTCTGAGAGAGAGAGCCTGCGCATGCAGCTGAGCAGGGAGCCTGGGTGTTTGTGTTAGTGTTATTCAATGTTTTTACATTAGTTTACTATTACAGTGTGTATTCTATGGTGTAATTAACTATATTTGTGCTTAAAAATCTTTAAAAAATATATTTACATACAGTTTGTACGGTCTGGAATGGGTTAATTGTATTTACATACAATCCTATGGGGGAAATTGCTTCGGTTCACGACCAAATCGGTTTACGACCAGAGGTTTGGAACGAATTATGGTCGTGAACCGAGGTTCCACTGTACTTGGAATGGTGCAGGAGCATTTCTTACACAAATGTCAGAATTTATAAAACATGAGCTTGGCATAAAAAATTGGCTTAAAGTTGCAGAAAGTTTTAACTATTCATAAGTCCTATGCAGACTTTTTGTTGTTGGCATTTTAGAGACTCCAGGCAGCAGGACAATGAACAGAAAATTTTGTGTAATTGTGAATTTCAATAACACATTATCACATTTTGATGTCCGTCCATCCACTTTCTAAAACCGGTTGTTCTAAACCAGTAACAGAACAGGAATTGTGGGATTTGTGCATGATGGACTGCGGGAGGAAATCAGGGCAAACCCATAGGGATCTGCTTGTAAACTCCATGCCAATTTCACCTGGAAACCAATCCCCAGACTCTTTACTACAAGGCAGCAAATCTTACCACTGCGTCACAGGTCAGGTCAGGTTGGGGAGCATGCACTGGTACAACACGTTGCTGCAGTCACCATAAAACAAAACAGCTTGGAATCCTGGTTGGCAACCCCCAAGCAGACAAGTGGTCCAGTCCCACCCTCCGGAAATAACCTTCTACCTGCCGCAACCAGGTATTACATGGGCGTTCCCTTGGCCTGGTCCAGCCACTCGGGTCCTCAACAATGAGGAACCTATGACCTGGATCTCCCTTGGGGATTAGTGCCACATGGCTTTAGTGCCATAACTGGCACTCCCTCACAATGCAAGTAATGTGCCTTATTTGGGACTCCTTGAGCTACCGCTCATTCCACACAAAGTCAAACCAACCAACTCCAAAGAGACAAAGTACCAAAGGAGGCCAGTCTTTGTCTCAGGTCACTGGATACCTACCGTCCATGTCTCACAACCATATAGCAAGACAGGAAGCACCAGGACTCTAAAGTCTTGGACCTTCGTCCTTTTGCATAGATGTCGGAGGTGCAACACACCCCTTTCAAGCTACCTCATGACCCCCCCATGCTCTCCCAATCCATCTACTGACGTAATAGGAAGAGTCACCAGACAGAGACATGAATGTCACTGCTGAGGTAATTAAGCCTCTCAACAAGGTCAACACTCTCTCCGCAGACAGACACATTGCTGATGGCTATGCCTAAGAGGTCATTAAAGGCCTGGCGCAAAGATCACAGCATTGTCAGCAAAGTCAAGATCAGTGAATCTTTCTTCAACAACTGCTGGACCCCACGACCTTGCCCAACGCCCAATCCATGCAAGCATTGAACAGAGCAGGAGCAAGACCACACCCTGATGAACCCAAGAATCAACTTGGGGAAAAATGCATAGGTTCTGCCTCCTCTCTGCACAGCATTCACAGTACCAGTGTACAGGCCAGCCATGATATCTAGCAACCTTGAGGAGATCCCATGAAGTCTTAGGATGTCCCACAGGGCAGCTCGATCAACTGAGTCAAATGCCTTACGGAAATCGACAAACGCTGCAAAGAAGGTCTGCTAATATTCATGTTTGTGCTCCATGAGAACCCTCAGTGTCAGGATGCAGTCAATGATAAACTTCTTTGGCATAAAACCAGACTGCTCCGGTCACTGGTAGGTGAGTAAGTGATCATTGATCCTTTGAGTATGATCCTAGCAAGGACCTTACCCGGCACCGAGAGCAGTGTTATCCCACTGTAGTTGCCGCAATCCAGGCGATCACCTTTCCCTTTCCAAATAGGGACAACAAGTCCCGTTTTCCAGTCAGTTGGGAAAACTGTGTCTCTGTGTGGCTAATTCATTGATTCATATATTTACATTAACTTTGGCCTTAAAAATTAAGAAAAAAATACCTTTATTTGAGACTTATTTAAGTAACATCTCTTGGGAGGTAGCCGGCAGATCTCCCAAGTCACCCCTTAAATTATTCTAAAAGGCAGTAATACCTTAAGATGACATTCACTGAGGTTTTGCTTTCTGTGTTCTTCCATGGTCTGAAATTAAAGATGTCACTCAAGACCATGACCAGATTTATATGGCAGTTACTTCATAAATGGTCAAAAAGGGCATTTATTTAAGCCATATATGGTTACTGACAGGAGGTGATGGAGAAAGTAGTGTGTTTAGAAGCACATAGTTTTATATTGATTAGAAATTTATAAGGGAACTTGGTGTGACATAAATACGGTTTTATAAATTTGATTTGTTTTTTTGTGCATACACCATTTTTGCCTTTCTAACATAAGCAACATTTTAGTATGGAATCTAAGCAAGGTTTTACACATGAGGTCCTTGGTCTTTTACATCTGTTGAATCCACATTATTAAACCTCTAGTTTTCAAAGATTTAGTAAGGCAACTAGACATGGTTTTATGTTACAGAAGTTTAAAACAGTTGAAACTAAATAGCAGATTCCTTATCATTGTTAGAGTGGGCAAAATCTCAGATGCCCAGAGATTAATACTGTTGTCTTATCTTTTATTATGTTGGTTTTTGACTTTGTGGCTTATGTGAATCAATATTGACCAAGACTGTTTTTGTTTGTATGTTTATTTTTATCTTCATTTTTAAGAAATGCAGAAATGCATTTCACTTTTTCTTCTTTCGTACTTTTGATCAGTTCCACAAAGGAAGTGAATTGTACAGTCTGGGCATTATTGCACAGAATAGTAGATTATTAGACGGGTGGTCCCCATAAACAGGTGGAATTGCAAAATCTGCAATCATAATTATATTGTTAATTTTGTGTTTGAACAAGGGATGTTGTAAAGTACAGGATGTCCCACTCGGGAGTACAACTGTAAAAATGCGAATTACTCGCGAACGCGTGAACGTAAAGGCAAGCTGTAAGAACTGAACATACCTATATTTAGTGGAAAACAAGTCCACATTACAAAAGGTGGTGAAAATGTCCTCCCTCAACGTCCGCGCACAAGGAAACGCAACGCTCCATATTTGAGAATGTCCTCTGCAACATGTCACTGTCGATGGAAACAATTTCACGCTCGATGTTTGCTTTCAGTTGTTCGATGGTCCTGGGTTTGCTTGCATAAACCTTGCTTGCCCTTTAAATATCCCCATAGAAAAAAATCTGGGGGAGTTAAATCGGGCGATCGAGGTGGCCACAAACCTTTCGAGATCACCCTGTCTCCAAAAAATGATCGGATCTCTTCCATACTGGCATGAGAGGTATGGCACATTGCCCCGTCCTGTTGCCCCGTAGCGGCGCCCGCTATAGTGCCCGCCTCTTTATGACACAGAATCAATTCTTCATTAAATAAGGAATATTTTGAACCTTGTTGCATGATGATACATGCACGCGTTGCAGAGTAATTCGCATTTTTAAAGTTGTACTCCCGAGTGGGACACCCTATACAAAGTGTATATGTGTTCTTAAGTTAGGTCTTTTGTAAATTATTCACAAATTCTAAATCACATCTAGAAAAGAAAACTGTGTTTTTAATCAGGATATCTTATATATGCTGAATAAAATAAATAACAGCTTACCCACTGTGACACAACAAACCTGCAAGCCTCAACAATTATAATATGGTTAATAAATTTTGATAAACTTCAGCTTTTAACCTTATTCCATTTTTCTTGAAATATTTTAGCAACATATTTAATAAAAGCAAAGTATGTGTTTTATTGAATTACCTGTTATTCTGTACATAATCAACATAAATAAAAGAATAAAAAAGGAATAATAGCGATACAAAACATGAATTTCAGCAGAAGTAAGTCCAAGTTTACATATGAATGTTTTCATATTTAATGTTATTTTATGAAATATGTAGTGTTAGTCTATGGGTGACTATGTTTACTATCTGATTTAAACTTTTTCTTCTTTTATATTGCGAAGCTCAGGATCTAAGATTAGCAAGTGTCAGAGCAGCAGCGCTGCAGCAGGCACAGTCCAGAGCAGCAACACCAACAGAAGGGCCACAGCCAAGAGGAGAAGCAGCAATGTCAGTACTAACAGTCAAACAGCCACAGGAAGCAGCAGCAGGATCAGAAGTAGTCAAATAGCCCAGAGGAGCAACAGTAAAAGTCAAACAGCGCAGACAAGCAGCAGCATCAGCAGTTCCACAATCCAGAACAGCAGAAACAACAGTGCCACAGTCCAAAACAGCAACAGCACTAGTAGTGAAACAGTCCAGAGCAATAGCACAGATCAAAACTCTGAAACCACAGTTGATTTACCCAGATGTTGGAATGTTTTTCAGCATGAGTATTTCATGAAAACCTATTCATTTATGTACAGATTTTCCATTTATGTAAACTGCAAACCAGCACTCTGTTTGCAATGATACCACATCACTTGGCAGTCATACTGTAATACAGGGTCACAAATGTGCATCTTTTTAAGTGAAGGCAAAACTGTAGGGTTTGTCCATATGGAAGGACAAAGCAGAAACAACACACATCTGTTATGTTTAAGCCAGGGTTTACGTTTTTCCCCAGTGAATCAAGGCTACAGAGATTTCAAACATTACCCAGGTTTACCTGTAAACGATGGCCTACAAAACAAACAGTCAATAGACTTATAGTAGTGCTGATTGTGAAAGAGGTTTTTTCTGAAATGAGTAATGTGATTACACCTTTACACACACAGTTGAAAATTAAGATTGTATCTGCATTGATGTTCATTTATTTGGTGCGGACTACTTGAAGCATGGGAACCAACAAAGTGTGTTAGAAAGTGGCTAATAAAAAGATGGTCTGCTGATCATTCGGCATGTAAAGAACCGCTTTGGGAGCAGTTCTGATTTAAGGTGCATGTCATAGTCACATTCAAATTCCAGTTTAATCACTGTATATACGTATGTAATTTATGTTTCTTATGTAATTCCTTAATTGCTATCCATACTATCATTTGCAAAAAAACGCATGGAAATCATAAGTAGTCCTTTATGCAGAAAACTCCATAATTTGGGCTAGAGAGGCCAAACTTAGGGGGACTTCTGGGATGATTTAAAAGAAAAAGGTAGGAGCGAGATCCAGTATCTAACATATGAGTATTATACTGAGAACTCAGGTACTATGTTAAAGAAAGGGGAACTTTGAAGCCATCAAGAAAATACCATATGTGATAAAAGAATGCACATATTAATAAAAAGAAAATGATAAATCCTCTGATGGTGGAAGGAGTCCCTTGTAAAACAACTGTTATTGAGTGAGTGGTATCTTTTCATCTTAGACTAGTGATTTAGAAGTGTAAAAAAATTGCAGCTTGGAATATAAGTCTGTCGCTGAACCTGATCCCCTGTCTGGAGATGATACTGTTCAGTGGATGAGTGGATTCTCCATGATTGGCAGGAGCCTGCTCAGTGCCCTTCACTCTGCCACAGATGTCAAACTGTCCAGCTCTGTGCCTACAATAGAGCCTGCCTTCCTCACCAGTTTGTCCAGGCGTGAGGCGTCCCTCTTCTTTATGCTGCCTCCCCAGCACACCACCACGTAGAAGAGGGCGCTCACCACAACCGTCTGATAAAACATCTGCAGCATCTTATTGCAGATGTTGAAGGATGCCAGCCTTCTAAGGAAGTAAAGTCGGCTCTGTCCTCTCTTACACAGAGCATCAGTATTGGCAGTCCAGTCTAATTTATCATCCAGCTGCACTCCCAGGTATTTATAGGTCTGCACCCTCTGCACACATTCACCTCTGATGATCATGGGGTCCATGAGGGGCCTGGACCTCCTAAAATCCGCCATCAGCTCCTTGGTTTTGCTGGTGTTCAGTTGTAGGTGGTTTGAGTCGCACCATTTAACAAAGTCCTTGATTAGGTTCCTATACTCCTCCTCCTGCCCACTCCTGATGCAGCCCACAATATCAGTGTCGTCAGTGAACTTTTGCATGTGGCAGGACTCTGAGTTGTATTGGAAGTCCGATGTATATAGGCTGAACAGGGCCGGAAAAAGTACAGCCCCTGCCGCACTCCTGTGCTGCTGACCACAATGTCAGACCTGCAGTTCCCGAGACGCACATACTGAGGCCTGTCTGTAAGAGAGTCCACAATCCATGCCACCAGGTATGAATCTACTCCCATGTCTGTCAGCTTGTCCCTGAGGAGCAGAGGTTGGATGGTGTTGAAGGCGCTAGAGAAGTCCAGAAACATAATTCTTACTGCACCACTGCCTCTGTCCAAGTGGAAGAGGGATCGGTGTAGCATATAGGTAGATGATGGCATCCTCCGCTCCCACCATCTCCTGGTATGCGAACTGCAGAGGGTCGAGGGCATGGCAGACCTGTGTCCTCAGGTGGTGAAGCAGCAGCCACTCCATGGTCTTCATCACATGTGACGTCAGGGCGACAGGCTGGAAGTCATTCAGCTCACTAGGACGTGATACCTTTGGGACTGGGGTGATGCAAGATGTTTTCCAAAGCCTCGGGACTCTCCCCTGTTTCAGGCTCAGGTTGATGCGCTGTAGAGGACTCCCCAGCTCCAACACACAGGCTTTCAGCAGTCGTGGCGATACTCCATCTGGACCCACTGCTTTGCTGGCATGAAGTCTCCTCAGCTCTCTGCTTACCTTGGCTGCTGTAATTGTGGGTGGGGGGAAACTCTCGCCTATGCTGGTATCAGCAGAAGGATGAGTGGAGGGTGCAGTACTCTAAGGTGAGAGTGGGTTAGGGTGGTCAAACCTGTTAAAGAAGTTGTTCATCAGGTTTGCTCTCTCCACGTCTTTCTCGATGGTGGCACCCCACTTTGAGCTGCAGCCAGTGATGATCTTCATCCCATTCCACACTTCCTTCATGCTGTTTTTCTGCAACTTCTGCTCCAGCTTTCTCCTGTACTGCTCCTTCACCGCCCTGAGCTGGACTCGGAGATCCTTCTGCACGCGCTTGAGCTCATGCTGATTACCGCCTTTAAAAGCTCTTTTTTTCTGGTTCTAAAGGCCCTTGATGTCTCTTGTAATCCTTGGCTTGTTGTTAGCATAGCAGCGTACTGTTCTTACTGGAACTACAATGTCCATACATAAGTTGATGTAGTCAGTAGTGCAGTCAACAATCTCCTCAATGTTCTCACTATATGATCCCTGCAGGATATCCCAGTCCGTAGTTCCAAAGCAGTCTCTCAGAGCCTGCTCTGCCTCAGGGGACCACTTCCTGAATGAGCGTGTGGTTATAGGTAGCTCCCTCACTCTTGGTTTGTAGTGAGGCTGAAGCAGAACCAGGTTATGATCTGCTTTCCCAAGTGCAGGCAGCGGGGTGGTACTGTATGCGTCCTTAACGTTTGCATACAGTAGGTCAATAGTCCTATTTCTCCCGGTGTTACCTGCCTTCTCCCAGTATGTGGATTGTAATGTTTTGTCCAGCATCACATGGTTAAAGTCTCCAGAGATTAGCACAAGCGCCTCGGGGTGCTGTGTTTGTAGTTTAGCAACAGTGGCATTGATGACGTCACACTCTATCTCCACGTCTGCCCGAGGAGGGATGTAAACAATAACAACAATGGTGTGTCCAAACTCTCTGGGCAAGTAATAGGGACGGGTTTCTATGACTATGACTCCAGCCAGTTGTCAAACCTCAGGTCAAGAGAGAATAATGTGGATTCTGTCTTTACTATGGAATACTAAACAAACTGCCCTTGCATGGGTACAGTATATGAGAAATTTTTTGCTTTATATTTTTGAAGTGAGAGTTACATACATACAGTAGCTTTAAATCTAATCAGCTCAAGTGGGCACCTTTTCTTTAAGAATCTGTCTTGTTTCCTTTCCTATTCATGATATTCATGGACAAGATATGAAGATGCCGCAGAGAATTTAGAGGCTTGAGGATTGCAGCTTTGCTCTTTGAAAATGATGTTGCTTTCACAGACTTATCAGATCTTTGTTTTGTCCTTGACAGGTTTCCAGTTAAGGGTGATACAGTCATGGTAAGAATCAGCCTTTCTAGATCTAAGTTCATGTTTACAATGGCTTGATCTATACAGGTTGGTGAAGACAGAAGCCCTAAGTGGAGGAGATCAAAGGTGAGGGTAGATGTGCTGCTAAGAATGACCAGTGAGTTAGTGCAGCAGTTTCTGTTTTGGAAGCATTGTATATAACTGTGGTGGTATACTGTACACCTGTATCTTCAACTTTGCTCATGAGTTCCGGGAGAGGAGAAGGAGAGGAGAGGTTAGGAGCACGCGCTGATACAGCGCATTGCCACATCCACCACACAACAAACCGGGAGAGGACATGAAGAAAATTGCTTACTGTGGTAATGGTAAAGTAAGCAATAGGCAAGCTACTGAAAAAAGTAAGCAATCATTTCAGGAAAGCCTAGCCTGTGTGATGCAGTGTTGACACCTGAGGCGTAGCTACGGTTTTCAGCACCCGGGGACAACTAAAGATTTCGCGCCCCCTCCTGTTTGCCAAAATGCAATGGGGAAGGGAAGGAAAATTTTAAAATGGCGCCCCCTGGATGCTGCGCCCGGGGACAGATGTCCCCCCTTGCCCCCCTCTAGCTACGCTACTGGTTGACACACACCTACTATATGCTCATTCTGTCTCGTTCTCATAACAGACTGTGTTGTATGGTCCTTCCCATATTATTGCTCTGTCTCACTATGACAGGCGTGAGAGTGAGAAAGACTAGACCTGTATTATAGCTTGCTTGGTCACTGTGTTTATCTTCTTTTGTGTAGATATTGCTTGGGTACATGTGATTTTTATGAAATGACACTCACATCTAACTCTGACTATATTTGACTTATACATGATATCTGTACCTCCTTTATGTGCTCATGAAGGGTCAGAAGATTAACATTAGAGTATTAGAAAATTTATGACAAGAACAGACCATTGACCCCAACAAAGCTCACCAAAAACTATCAACCTAATTTCCCCTAACCATTATTTTTTTCTTTCCATTTATTTATTTATTTATTTATTGTGGAAGAATAATGTTCCAAAATAACAAAAAAAAAAAGAGTTGGGGACCGTCCCCGTATAATGTCCACTGGACAAAGAATGTAAGAAGTCAGAAAATGTGGTTAAATTTTTTTACAGTCATTCAACACAATTGAACAGAACAATGGCGTTTATATACAGTAAAAAATGGTGGACAGAAATGAGTTTGCCGAATATGACATCATTTGCTGTTCATCGGAAGTGACGTCATCAGGAAGGCACTGGAAGTGATATCATCAGGAAGGCGCCGGAAGTGGTGTCATGGCAAGGGCACCTGAAGTGAAGTGGTGCTGAGGAGTCAGAGGCGGAAGTGATGGTTGAATGCCATCTTTGGAACCCGGAACTATGAAAGGTATTTTAATTTTCTTCTTTTGGTCTGATGAGAGAGAGAGAGAGAGGCGTAAATCAACCCCTTTTCTCGCGATATTTCACTCACTTCCGGGCTTGTTGACTGCCTCCTAAGCATGCGTGTGTGACATTATTTATTTATTTATTTATTTATTCCTTGTCTTTGGATGAGAAACACATCACTTTTGCATCCATACTATTATTTTGGGTACCTAGGTTTTTACAATGGCTTCTGCCAATATAGTATGTAGATACAAAGGTGACCACTGCTCTTCTCTTTTAGGGTGTTTTTTGAGTAATAGAAAAAGTAACAGCATCATACCTGATATTTCACTTATTTATGTGAATTGCACCAGAAGAAAAAAGTGAACAAATCTGTAGCAGTGTCTGCTGTGGTAGAAATCAACATCTTAATTAAAGAAAGAAACTTATCCTCTAATAAGACAAGTCTGAGTCTGATCATGCAGGAGAAAAGCTTGTCCATCTGCATTATTTCACCCGCAGCACCAAGCTGAGGGGGAGCATTCTTTACAGCAGTCTGTTACGGCATGATGAGAATGATCAAAATGATCACAGAATAAAAACAGAAGCTCATACTTATTGATTAATTGAATTTACATAACAGTGTTGATTAATGTTTAAATATCTTACTCTGACTGGTTAAAAGACATAAGGTGCTTTAGCATAGAGCACAACCAACCTAAATAAAAGTCTTTCTCCAAAGAGTATGAAAACTATGAATCAACTATGAAGTCAAGTGTATTCACCGCACGTTATCGTGCAGTGCTCCATTCCTGGTACACTATAATTAAATTTCACTTTTATGGAAATCATATATAGGGATATTCTAATGGGTGGAGCCCCGAGTTATGATGTGTTACTCACATAATAATGAAGCGATAGAAACTAAATAAACAAAGTGCATACTTTGATAGATGTGTAAACAGTCCAGTCACATTCGGTGTTGGAAATGGTCGCCTTCTTCTTGCAAACACAGATCAGCATGGCACTCCATATTGGCAAAGGTATCCACAAGCATTGTAGAGGTGGCAGCAATTTCCTGTTCAATGTTTTGCTGTAATTGTTCCATTGTATGAGGGTTATTCTTGTACACTTTTCCATTCAGCACTCCCCAAAGGAAGAAATCTGAAGGTGGCAGGGAACTAGGTAGCCATAGTCGTTTTTAAATGACCCGATTACTGAAAAACCATTCAATTTGCACCATAGTAATAATACATTTTATTTATATAGCGCCTTTCCCATGCTCAAGGCACTTACAGAATAAATAAAGAATGGCAGAATATACAGTATATAGCATTGTACAAACCAGATAAATAAACAAAGAAGATAAAGACAGTAAATTCTGAAAAAAAAAAACAGACAACATAATTGATGGTCTCGCACACACACACAGGTTACATTAGCATCTTGACAGAGAAGTAAACTGAGAGAAAGGTAATGAAGTCAAGTAGAGCTAAAAGCCTTCCTGAACAGATGAGTTTTGAGTTGTTTTTTAAAAGAATTCATGGAGTCAGCTGACCTGATTAATTTTGGTAGGTCATTCCAGAGTCTGGGCGCTATACAGCTGAAGGCCCTGTCACCCATGGAGTGTAGATTAGTGAGGGGCACAACAAGATTACCAGAATCAGAGGACCTTAGTGGGCGGGCAGGCACATAGTGATGGAGAAGGTCACTGATGTAGTTTGGTGCGAGGTTATTTAAAGCTTTGTAGGTTATTAGTAGGATTTTATATTCGATTCTGTAGGACACAGGGAGCCAGTGAAGACGGAGCAGGATGGGTGTGATGTGCTCGCTGCTGCTGGTTCGAGTAAGGACTCTTGCAGCTGAGTTTTGAATAAGCTGGAGCTGTGATATAAGATTAGAAGGGGCACCTGCCAGTAGGGAATTACAATAATCGATGTGGGATGTGATAAAAGCGTGGACAAGGTTCTCAGCATTAGAGAAGGAGAGGAAGGAGCGAACACGGGATATGTTACGGACGTGAAAGTAAGAAAGTTTCTTAATGTGATTTATGTGGGCGGAATAAGTGAGGGAGGAATCAAAAATGACACCAAGATTTTTTACAGTAGAGGCAGGTCTGATGAGATCACTGCCAAGATGGACTGGGAAGGAGCTCATTTTATTAAGTTGCATTTTAGTCCCAATTTGCAGGAGTTCAGTTTTATTGCAATTTAATTTTAAAGAGTTCTGCTCCATCCAGGTTTTAATTTCACTAAGGCAGGTTGTGAGCTGAGAAAGCTCTGATGAAGTTCCACTTTTAACATTGAAGTAGAGCTGAGTATCATCTGCATAAAAATGATAACCCAATCCATAACTACGGATAATATGGCCAAGGGGAAGCATATAAATACAGAAAAGCAGAGGACCGAGGACAGAGCCCTGAGGGACTCCATGTGTGACTGGCGCTGAGCTGGATCTGCTGTTGCCAAGACTAACAAACTCTTGCCTATCAGTCAGATAGGACTTGAACCACTGGAGGGCAGTGCCAGAGATACCCAGCATGTTCTCCATTCTGGACAGTAGGATGTCATGTCTGACAGTGTCAAATGCTGCACTGAGGTCTAACAGAATTAATAAGCTGGTTTGTCCAGAGTCTGCTGCCATAAGCAAATCATTGGTTACCCGTAGCAGAGCAGTTTCACAGCTGTGCCGCGCCCTGAATCCAGACTGAAAGGGTTCCATCAAATTATTAGAGGTTAGGTAATTGGTGAGTTGGGAAGCTACAACACGCTCAAGAACTTTTGACAGGAAAGGTAAGTGGGAAATAGGCCGGAAATTGTTAAGATTGTCAGCATCAAGGCCAGACTTTTTTAACATTGGGGTTACAGAAGCAATTTTAAAAGTGAGCGGTACAGAGCCAGTGTCAAGGGATGAGTTTATTATTGTTGTAACAGTCGGGATTATGGCATGAAGGCAGGATTTAAGTAGTGTGGTGGGGATGGGGTCCAGTACACAAGTAGTCGGCCTCATCTTATAAAGCAGGTTATTAACAAACGCAGATGTGACTGGTGAGAACTTAGAGAAGGAGTTGGATGGAGTGGGAAAACAGGGAGAGATATAAACAGATGATGTATTTATGTTAGTTGAATTATTTAGATCTTTAATTTTGTTATGGAAAAAGTGGAGGAATTCCTCACAGACTTCAGTAGAAGAGGTAGTTGGACCAGATGCGGGTTCGAGTAGTTTAATAACTACAGAGAACAAAACCCTTGGGTTATCATGGCTACTTTCTATTATTCTGCCTTAATGGGTGTTCTTGGCAGAAGTTAGTGCTTCTCTATAAGCTCTTTGGTGGTCAGAGAAAGCCTGGATGTGCACGGTGAGGCCAGTCTTACGTGACATTCTCTCAAGGCGTCGGCCAGCTGCTTTCATAGATCGCAATTCTGAGTTATACCAAGGAGCTGAGCGTTTAAAGGAAACCTCCTTATGTTTTAAAGGAGCTGTTTTATCTAATGCTGAGTGAAGGGCTGTGTTATAGTGGTGAACAAAACTATCTAGTGTTGATGGAATAGGTGCAGACAGTAAAAGATCAGAAATGGATCCAGAAAGGATAGAGGGACAAATATTTTTAAGGTTTCTGTAAGAAATTTGTCGTTTACAGGTAAGAGGTGGGACAGGCAGTGAAACAGTGAAAAATACTGCTTTATGGTCAGAGAGTCCCAAATCAGTGCTGTAAATGTTGGCAACAGATAGTCCAGAAGTGCAGATCAGGTCCACTATATGACCGCCAGAATGGGTTGGAAAATCAACATGTTGTGTCAAGTCAAAGCAGTCCAGTAAGGACAGGAATTCATTTCTCAGTTTAGATGTGGGGGTGTCAATATGGATGTTGAAATCACCAAGAAGGATAATTCTCTGAGAGTAAGAGCTTAGTTGGGTCAAAAGTTCAATCAGATCGGATAAGAAGGATGCATTGTATTTTGGGGGACGATAAAGAACAATGAGTGAGACAGGACCTGATTCCGTTGTTAGTTTAAGAGCCAGGCACTCAAAAGACAATGGGCAGTCAATTGGGATTCTTTTAACTTTTAAGTCTTCTCTGATAATTACTGCCAGCCCGCTGCCTTGTCTTGAGCTGCGAGGCTCTGAGTGGAAAGTGAAACCAATTGGAGTCGCCTCTGTGAGAGACGCAAATTCGTTTGGTTTTTGCCAAGTCTCCGTTAGACACAGAATATCAAGTTTGGTGTCAGTGATGAGTTCTGACAACACCAATGCTTTGCCATTAAGAGACCTCGAGTTAAACAGTGCAATATTACATAATGAGGCTTCTTTCTGCACAGAGCCGCAATCAGGGTTTATTTTCACATAATGCAAATTTGGCACACTGACAATTCTATTTCCAGGGTCATGAGAAGGACGGCGTATTCCTGAGCAAATGCTGCCGGTGGTCTTTTCATTCGCAGCCCGGCGGTGGCGGCAACCTGACCCGCGATGTATATATTTCGGGCGCTGCAAAATACCAGCGTCCTTTAGGATGTTGCAGTCAGACCATTTGCTCTGGACAAACTGTTTAATAAGAAGGAGTTTGTCATGAGAGTATTTTAGCATGATGCTGAGTAATACTTATCTGAATAGCAGTGGAGAAGCAGCACAGCACAGTGGTGTGGTAGCGTAGGTGAGCAGCCATAGCAATCAGCAGAAAGCATAGCAAGAGGAGGTAGCAGGAGTTGGAGGTTCCAATACACAGCCACAAAATGTAACGCTTGGTAATTTCAGGCGTGATCGCCCCGGAGCCAAAAGCCAGGTTAATAAGAACATCAGATCAGTTCCCAGTCGTAGAGTACTATAAGATGAAACGGGAGCAGATCAGCAAAGCGAATTAAATATAATCACGGAGACAGATCATCCCGAGGTCCTAGATTGCCAGGCACAAAGAAATGCTTGAAGGTTCTCGTCCCGTGATCCACAGACTCAGCTGTTCCCAGTCAAAGTAGAGTCCATAAAATCTGTAAATATAAGCCAAATCCATACAATTCGAGTCAGCTGTATCCACGATTGCTGGAAATAACCTTCCCTGTCATCCAGTTAATTCACAAATACGTCAAAAAGAGCACCATGCCTCACTCATTCATACACTTATCCAGGAATAATACTATGATCTTTTATTTTGTTTGGATTGCTTCCTTATTAAGACAGGAATACATCATAACTCTGGGCCCTTCCCATTAGAATCACTCTGTATATCAGTCAATAAGCCATTTCATTGAATTTGAAATGAGGAGATTCCGTCATAGACAGAAGTTCATAGAGTCAGTATGCCATTTTTACATATGTGTATCATGATTTTGGTTGATTTAAATTGTTTTTGTATGGCTTTAGGTTATATTTTTGTGTGTGATTTGCTCTGTGAAGTTTAACATTCAGAATCTGATTTTATATATAAGTTAAGTATAAGGTAGAAATATGTTTTAGACTTATTGGAAAATTGTTAACGTCTTTTCGTTGCAGTCTAATGACTCTTATAAGTTGCTTCACATGGCATCACCAAAGAAATGAATGGTATAAAGGTCATGGTCACATGCTTTTCTGTTGCCCACATTTATGGATACAAACAAATATCACTTTCAATGTTAATAGCATTGCTTTGACTTTGAAATGCTGAGTGTCTCTTTTTGATTTTAGGTTAGAGTTTTGGGTTGTTCTCTCAGTAATGATCCACAATTTGTTTTTTTACTTTGAGTTTGGATCTGCCCATTTCCTAGTTCACTACACTTTATTGCCTGCCTTTTTTATCTGGTGGAACAGCAAGCCAGAGCCATTCATAATATGGGTGGTTGCCAAGTGTACAACATCTCTGAGATAGATTTGCTTGATCTATGAGTCAACTCATGGTATAGGTGATTTATGCAGTTTCATGTGATGTGTGTTTTTGTAGAACTGGAGTAGCATCCAGAGGAGGATTGCTAAAAGTAAGTAAACTAATGGATGACCATAAAAAATTACTAATTTTGAACCTATCAATAAATCTCCCAATTTCTGTATGTATATTTCACTATGGCATCATCTCTTGAAATTGTTCATTTCCTGATTGAAAATCAAAGGTACATGCATATTTAGTCTACATGCTGTACTCTTAATAAGTTTATTTCCATGCTCATACTCATATAGTAATAATAATAATAATACATTTTATTTATATAGCGCCTTTCCCATGCTACTTACTCCACTATAACAATAATATACTCAACAATTGTTGAATGTGCCCATTAATGAAAACCGTCAAAGTGAGCCAATCAAAAGTTTAGCTATCCTGTTATGCTTCTGATTGTAAATGAGAAAGAATATGCTCCTTAGATAAAAAGGAAAAAAGAGTATCAAAGAATAGCAAAAGCTCCAGACTTACCATCGACATAAGTAAGGGTTCAAGTATTTCAATATATAACTGTAAATGTCAACATAGTAATTTATTGGAGTAGCGACAGCATGACTTTTATTTATATATTCATTTATTATTGTTTTTGTTATATTGTAATGTAGATATCAGTAACTTACTATTATAGTAAACATGGTTAATCAATAACAAATTAATTTTAAGGTTGGCAAAGCAGGATTGAAAGTACAAGTATTCTAAAAATAACAGACCCATTTTGATTTAAAAGTTAATAGTACCCACCATTCCACTGTCCATTTTCAAAATGCAATATTAAGTGCAGGGATATGCATGTGCCACCAACTTTTGTCCATTTTGCCAATAAAATGCCTCTTATAAAACCAAGCAGAAATGTTACATTGGGTTGAGTGCTGAAACTGACCCCTACTCTGAAGCCAAGCTTGTTTGTATGTGTGTGTAGATAGATAGATTGATTGGTAGACCTTTATTTGCTCTCTGGGGAACCGCCAAAATGGTTCCAGGGTATTATCATACAAATTCTAACAAGGGAATGTCCAGTTTAGAATTTGAATAAAAGTTTTGCAAAGGCTCAGTGACAGGAGCAATCCAAATCAGGACAGAGAGAAAAAGACAAAAGCTGACACTGAAAGTACTTTTATGAGTGTAATTCGACATAGTCATTTGGGCCAGCCAAAGAAAGGTCAACAGGGACATTAGTATAGACTTGTACATTCAGAGTATTTGTGAAACATAGTACACCATTTGGATGTTGAACAACATCAGTTGTAAGGTGTTAAGTGCTTGCTAGTTAAATGCTTCTGAGATTATTAAAAAGAGCTTCAGTAAGGTTGTTGTTACCATCACCCATATCTTTTAGAATTTTGTTAGAAAACCTAATAATTTTCTTGGTGGTCTATATGATTCCATGGCTGGTAGAGAAAAATTATATTTTCTTTATAACCATGAACAATAAATTGAGGTTTGTGTTTTTACATGCTTTTAATTATGGTCATATTTCTATCAGACAGTTGTGGCGAGCGCCCTCTTCTACGCGGTGGTGTGCTGGGGAGGCAGCATTAAGAGGAAAGACACCTCACGCCTGGACAAACTGGTGAGGAAGGCAGGCTCTATTGTTGGCATGGAGCTGGACAGTTTAACATCTGTGGCAGAGCGAAGGGTGCTCAGCAGGCTCCTATCAATTATGGAGAATCCACTGCATCCACTAAATAGTATCATCTCCAGACAGAAGAGCAGCTTCAGCGACATACTGCTGTCAATATCCTGTTCCACTGACAGATTGAGGAGATCGTTCCTCCCCCAAACTATGCGACTCTTCAATTCCACCTGGGGGTGTAAACATTAACATTTAACATTATACAAAGTTATTGTCTGTTTTTCACCTGCATTATTATCTTTCTTTAATACTAGGGGGCTCCGCCCCCTGCTCGCTTCGCTCGCCAACCCCTGGCGTTGGGACATGAGAAAGAGTCAGATGTATGAATTAGATATAGAATAGTGTGCAGCTTTGGATGATGCCCATAGAAATAACAAATAGAGTGTTTGTCATATATTAATGTTTTATTGGAATATTTCTTTGTATACAACATTAGCAGTAAAGATGGTGTCTTGTCCTTGAATGAGTCTTCCTTGGCATGGATTATTTATAATTTTAACTTTAACGTCAGATGAACGGCGAACACGTGAGAAGGCAACATAAAGTTGTCCATGTCCAAAAACGGGTTCAGAGAGGTAGATGCCAACCTTGTCCATGGTTTGTCCTTGTGATTTGTTGATGGTCATGGCAAATGCAGGTTTAATGGGGAACTGTCGGCGTTTCAATGTAAAAGGTAATTCTAGCTCAGAACTTGTAAGGTCAATTCTAGGAATGAGAACAGTATTGTTAGCATGTGATCCTGTAAGAACTGTCGCTTGAATAACATTGCGTGTCATGGTGTTGACGACTAACCGTGTGACATTGGATAAACCCTGTTTTGTGTTAAGGTTTCTTAATAGCATGATTATTGTTCCGTTTTTAAGGGCAAGGTCGTGTTGTGGTAATCCGGCAGGGTTAATAGTGTTCAAATATTCTAAGGGGAAATTTATATGTTCATTGTCGTCATCAGAGTCAACTTTGTCTGAGCTTAGAAAGATCTGTGTCTTTCCAGGAAGTAATGAAATGACTTGGTTATTAATGTGATTAACATTAATATTTTTTGGACATAATATAGTGCGTTGTGTTAACAGGGGTATTTGGTCTAATGTGATTGCTGTTCCAAATATCTGTTTTACTAAGTCGTCTGAGATAAAGGATTGTGGAATGGAAATAATATCTGGGTGAAGTCCATCTGTATTTGTGAGTGTACCATTTCCCAGTTGTATTAGCCAACTGTTATATTCTGGATCTGGACATCGCATGTTTTGTACCAACTGTATTGTTTTAAAGCAATGCCAA
Source organism: Erpetoichthys calabaricus (assembly GCF_900747795.2). Taxonomy (NCBI): domain Eukaryota; kingdom Metazoa; phylum Chordata; class Cladistia; order Polypteriformes; family Polypteridae; genus Erpetoichthys; species Erpetoichthys calabaricus. Next base: position 151,623,565 of record NC_041401.2, on the reverse strand, counting down.
TTGTCTGCGTATTTTAAGGTGGACTGAACAATAGCTGAGCGCATGGCATGTGGAACAATAGCTAAGCATTGTCTAAAATCTCCTCCTAATAAAAGAACTTTTCCTCCAAAGGGAATATTATTATTCATCAACGTTTGTAGAAGTTTATCAATGGTGTTGAGTAAGTGACTGGATGCCATTGTACATTCATCAATAATTATCAGTTTTGCAAGACGGATGTCTCGGGCATTGCTACTGTGAATGTTCATAGTGGATACTGATGTCTCTGTGATTGGGACCGGTATTTTGAATATTGAGTGACATGTACGACCATTTATTAACAGATTTGCTGCCACTCCGGAGGATTGCAGTCACTGTTAATATGTTTCCTTTTCTGCAGTTGAACGGTTAATAGTGCTTTATTGTAAGGAGATCCACCTATGCTGACACCTATGCTGTCTAGTGTGAAGGTGTTGACGTTCACTTTAGAATATGTGGCTTTGGGTGTCACTTCTTATGGATGTGTGTTTGTTGGGGGGGGGTGGGGGGTGGTGAGGATTGTTGTTGCGCGAGCGTCTTCTTTCTTTTTGTGTTCCTGTGTCTTGTTTGAATCCCCCTCTTTGTGTGTGTCCCGTCCGTTGCTTGTAGGGTCTGTGGGGTGGGCTTCGCTCGCCAACCCCTGGTGTTGGGAATGACAAAGAGCGTGATGTATGAATGAGATATAGAATAGTGTGACGGTGTAGATGATGCAAATAGAAATCAAACAATAAAGTGTGTGGCACAGTGTAAAGGTTTATTTGAAAATTTCTTTGTACACGCCGTTTAAGTGTAAAAGGTAATTCCAGGTCAGAACTTGTAAGGTCATTTAAGATGGTTATTGTTGTGATCAGAGTCAAGTTTGTCAGAGATTAGAAAGAGTTGTGTCTCTCCAGGAAGTAATGGAATGACTTGGGTATTAATGTTTTCCATATTAATATTTTTTGGACATAATATAGTGCGTTGTGTTAAAAGGGGCATTTGGTCTAATGAGATTGCTGTTCCAAATGTCTCTGTAACTAAGTCGTCGCAGATAAAGGCTTGAGGAATTGTAATAATATGTGGCTGAAGTCCAGCTGTATTGGTGAGTGTACCATCTCTCAGTTGTAATAAGCAATTGTTATGATCTGGTTCTGGACATCGTATCTTTTTTACTAACTGTATCTTTTGAAAGCAATGCCAATTGTCTGCATATTTTAAGGTGCACTGAACAATAGCTGAGTGCATGGCATCTGGAAGAATAGCTAATCACTGTCTAAAATCTCCTCCTCATAAAAGTACCTTTCCTTCAAATCGAATATTATTATTCATAAACGTTTGTAGAAGTTTATGAATGGTCTTGAGTAAATGACTTCATGCCATTGAACATTCATCAATAAACAACATTTTTTCAAGACGGATGTCACGTGCAGTGCCACCGTTAATGTTCATAGTGGATACCGATTTGTAGAATCTAATGTAGTTGATAAAGATTTAACTTTCAGGTACATCGTCAGTTGTAAGCTTCTGTAGATATTCAGTATATGAATGTAAAGAAGGCAGTCTAATTTGACCCTTTTGACAACAACGTGTAAATGTATAACTTGTATTGCCAGTTGTTTCTTCAGGGAAGTGAACTGAATGACAATGATTGCAAATGACATTCATTAATCCGAATGAATTTTCCTGGTGTATGTTTTCCTTGTGCCGTTTGAGAGGCGCGTTGTTGCATGTGTAGTATTTGGGACGTGTTGTTTTGGAGCTGTAATCGATTTGCCTGTGCTGTGTGAGAAGCCCGTTGTAGCCTTCGCTGCCATTAACGTATGTCTGAGACGGGAGGTGTTTCGTTTTGAATCCGTGCCTGTTGCGATGCAACACTTTGATTGATAGATTGCGTAATGTGGATCTAGGATGTAGATTTGTGCATATTTGCGTTGTTGATTTGTTTCAGGGTGCACTGTTCCAATGCGATGCAGTATTTGTGCACATATGCGAAAGCAGTATGGTCCATTGCCTTTTGGTGGCCTGATATTTACTCCGGTATATGCAAAAGCAAATGAACTATTGTAGGATCTAATGCAGTTCATAAAGTTTTTACTTTTAGGTACATCGTTAGTTAGAAGCTTTAGTTGAGCTTTGCGTTTTTGGAGTCGAGACATTTTTTCTTATGGATGTGTGGGGGGGATCGTTGTTGCGCGAGCGTTTTGTTTCTTTTTGTGTTCCTGTGTCTTGTTTGAATCCCCCTCTTTGTGTGTGTCCCGTCCCTTGCTTGTAGGGTCTGTGGGGTGGTTTTGTGTTCTTTTTTTTGGTCTTCCATGGGCTTGTTGAATCCCCCTCTTGGTGTGTGTCCCGTCCCGTCCCGTGCCTGTAGGGTGGGGGGGGGGGGTGGTATGGTCGTGCCTTGCTATTGTGCGCTCGTCTGTCCTTTTTTTTTTGGTGTGTTTAGTTTCGTGTGTAATGTGTTTCGTGCTTTCCCCTCGTTTGAGTACTCTTTCCCCTCGTTTGAGTACTCTTTTATGTGCCTTTTCCTTATTTTGGTGCTTGTTGAGCCTCATTTTTGTGACTCCTTTCTGTATGTGCTCACTCCTGTTTTCTGTGCTCTTGTCGGACTCTTTTTGCGCCTGCGTCTCTCGCGGCCCCTCATCCGCCTCTCTCCCCCTCTTTGTGTGTCCCGTCCCTTGCTTGTGGGGTCTGTGGGGTGGTTTTGTGTTCTTTTTTTTGGTCTTCCATGGGCTTGTTGAATCCCCCTCTTGGTGTGTGTCCCGTCCCGTCCCGTGCCTGTAGGGTGGCGGGGGTATGGTCGTGCCTTGCTATTGTGCGCTCGTCTGTTCTTTTTTTTTTTGGTGTGTTTAGTTTCGTGTGCAATGTGTTTCGTGCTTTCCCCTCGTTTGAGTACTCTTTAATGTTTTTTTTCCTTATTTTGGTGCTTGTTGAGCCTCATTTTTGTGACTCCTTTCTGTATGTGCTCACTCCTGTTTTCTGTGCTCTTGTCGGACTCTTTTTGCGCCTGCGTCTCTCGCGGACCCTCATCCGCCTCTCTCGCCCTCTTTTGTCCGCCTTTCTCGGGTCCTCAGCCGACTCTCGCGGACTGTTTGTTGCGCCGGCGCAGTACGTCTTTTTGCAGCTACGGCCCATGGCCGGATGTGCCTGCGTCCATCATCCGGTTTAGCATTCTCGGTTAGTAATATGGATTATTTATTGTATCAATATGCTGCTGCTGGAGAATGTGAATTTCCCATTGGGATTAATAAAGTATCTATCTATCTATCTATCTATCTATCTATCTATCTATCTATCTATCTATCTATCTATCTATCTATCTATCTATCTATCTATATGGCAATTACTGTCTTCCCATTGATCTATGAGGGATATTATTAAAATATTTTTCTGGCTACGTTTGGAGAACTGGTCTTACTGAATCTTGACAACTTAGATTCATTTAAAGTAAGTTGTCCAGATACTGCCTAAAGAATCCTGTAATTTAACTCAGGGTTGGAAGAACATGCACAATGAGTCCTCTAGGTGAAGTTCAAGCGTAGTTTGTCTGTAACTAAAGTACGGCAACAATAACCTACAAAATGGTTCCAAAATTATTCAAAATGTAAAGCTACTCTAAGCCAGAGGGAAAGCCCAGTCTAAAATTGGAAAGAAAGTGACAGGAGCGATCTAAGTCAGGACAGATAGAAGAAGACAAAAGATTGTAAGTACTTTTATTGGTGAAATTTGACATGGTCATTTGGACAAGCCACACTACCTGTCTAGGTCAAAAGGGATATCAGGTTTGCTTCTTTGTCTTGCAATTTGCAATTCTCCCTTTTCTTGTGTCCTATTATTAATATATATTCTTAATAAGGTATAAAGAGTGTAACAAGGCGCTATATTGCACCAGACCCGACACAGAGGCACGTAATAAACCAATGGACTTTTTATTTTTCTTCACCCGTGGGCGCACGTCTTCCCCATGACCCACAGGCAATACACAGTCCCACAAAGCACAATTACCACACAACACTCTTCTCTTCCTTTACCACCACTCCTCCTCAAGCTTCGCCTCCTTCCTCCCAACTCTGGTTTTCGAGTGGTGGTGGCTGGCCCTTTTTCTAACCCACCCGGAAGCGTTCCAGGTTCAGCCGGGCTGTTGGAAGGAGACAGCCCCCCCTAGCGGCCACCCCAGGCCCCAACCAAGCTGTGGAGGACTCCATCTCTCATGGAGCCCTGCGGGAGGTTGGGGAATCAGCGTCGGCCAGGGAGGCTTCCACCAAGCGCCCCGGGGGAGGTATTGAGCTGTCCATGGCTGCTCCCCCGGAACATACACAGCAGGGGCATCCCGGCCGGGCATGGGACCCGGCCGTTTGTCACAAGAGATACCTTAGCAAGTATTGACTTTCATTGGATTTATGTAAAATACTGTTTAAAAATGTTAGGGAAACTCCAGAAAAGACTAAGGACTGTGAAATATAAGTCAAAATAGTAGCCTTTGACATTCCTTAAAAATAAATATGGGAATAGGCTGAACTTAGAAGCGGAACTGTGCAGCCATGAAGCAGACAGGCACAGCCTTTATGTTGACTTTCAGCCATTTGTAGATTTGACCATACGTTGTATGTTACTTTTCTCTTGAGTTTGATTTGAATATAAACTGCTCAAAAAAATTAAAGGAACACATCAGATCTCAATGGAAAAAAAATCACGCTGGATATCTATACTGATATGGACTGGGTAATGTGTTAGGAATGAAAGGATCCCACATCGCTTGATGGAATTGAAAATTATCAACCTACAAAGGGCTGAATTCAAAGACACTACAAAAATCAAAGTGATAAAATGATGCGGCAGGCTAGTCCTTTTTGCCAAAATTTCATTGCAGCAACTCAAAATCGTACTTGGTAGTTTGTATGGCCCCCACATACCTGACAATGTCAGGAGATGATCCTAATGACACGACAGATGGTGTCCTGTGGGATCTCCTCCCAGATCTGGACCAGGGCATAACTGAGCTCCTGGACAGTCTAAGGTGCAACCTGGCTGCGTCGGATGGACCGAAACATAATGGTCCAGAGGTTTTCTATTGGATTTAGGTCAGGCGAGCGTGGGGGCCAGTCAATGGTGTCAATTCCTTCATCCTCAAGGAACTGACTGCATACTCTGGCCACATGAGGCCAGGCATTGTTGTGCTCCAGGAGGAACCCAGGACACACTGCACCAGCATAGGGTCTGACAATGGGTCCAATACCTAATGGCAGTCAAGGTGCCGTTGTCTAGCCTGTAGAGGTCTGTGCGTCCCTCCATGGATATGCATCCCCAGACCATCACTGACCCACCACCAAACCGGTCATGCTGAATGAAGTTACAGGCAGCATAACATTTTCCATGGCTCCTCCAGACCCTTTCACGTCTGTCATATGTGCTCAGGATGAATCTGCTCTCATCTGTTAAAAGCACAGGGCGCTAGTGGTGGACCTGCCAATTCTGGTATTCTATGGCAAATGTCATTCAAGCTCCACGGTGCCGGGCAGTGAGCACAGGACCCACCCTCATGAAGTCTGTTTCTGATTGTTTGGTCAGAGACATTCACACCAGTGGCCTGCTGGAGGTCGTTTTGTACGGCTCTGGCAGTGCTCATCCTGTTCCTCCTCGTATTGATGTGCCATCCTGGAGAAGTTGGACTACCTGTGCAACCTCTGTAGGGTCCAGGTATCGCCTCATGCTACCAGTAGTGACACTGACCAGAGCCAAATGCAAAGCTAGTGAAAAAACAGTCAGAAAAGATGAGGAGGGAAAAATGTCAGTGGCCTCCGCCTGCTAAACCATTCCTGTTTTGGGGGTTGTCTCATTGTTGGCCCTCTAGTGCACCTGTTGTTAATTTCGTTAACACCAAAGCAGCTGAAACTGATTAACAACCCCCTCTGCTACTTAGCTAACCAGATCAATAGCCCAGATGTTTTGTTGACTTGATGCTATACTCTGATTAAAAAGCATTCCTTTAATTTTTTTGAGCAACATATACATAGCCTTGTACTTTTTGTAAGTATAAAGTATTGAAAGGATTTATTTATTCCATGTCAAATCACATTACTGTTTTCACATTTACATTTTTACATACTGCCTTTTATTAAGTGTTATTCTGATAGCTTGAAATATGCTGTCATATATTCACACCTGCCTAATAAGATAAGGAGGCATATTTTAATACACTGGCATATTTGCAATTTGTTTTCAAGAACCACCCATATTTGCTTCCCTTACAATAAAAATATAAAAATATGTTGGATTGGATGATCAAGACAGCATTTAGTCATGATAGAGAGCTTATTAAGTACGACTCATACATAAAATAAAACCTGGATGTTGTGCGTATTTATTCTCTGTGTTATTGATGATTTTGTAAAATCTTCAGTATTATTTTTTATATTATTTTTTTCAGTTTCACTTCTCAGTTGTTATTTGTGTTTTATCTCTTGAAATATGCTGCCTTTACATGTGCTTTGTGGGTGGAGCCCCAAGTGCAGGGGCCACCCTGTCCTCACTGCTGCTGGGTCTTTGAGTTTGTTGTAACTACTGTATTTCTCATTTTGTTTGGATTCTCTTCTTCTTGTTATTATTTTGCTTCTATTTCCGGATTCTACTCTTTTGTATAGTACTTTGGAGCTTGTTAGCGTTGGACTGCTTTTCAGGAAAATCCTTTTTGTAAGTTTTTGTCCTTTTTCAAAAAATATGTTCTTTTATAAAAATTCATATTGCCCTTTTGATTATAAGCCAGAGTTTTTACACTGTCTGCCCATGTAGAGCATTTTATGAAATTTGGGATTTTATTGCATTCTTAGAATTTTTTAAGGCAACCCCCCATTTACAAACTTGTCTTATCTGAAGCCTGCAGGTAGCAGCAGAAGGAATGACTGGCTTGCTTGGGTGAGACTTTTCTGGGCTAGCCAGTGAAGCCCCTGGCCTTCTTTATGGGTCTTTGCCAGGTCTGAGACTCCTCCTCACAATACTGGACATTTTCTGTGTTTCAACTGTAGTTGATGTATTGACTTTTTCAAGGGTAATAGAGTAAACAATGTAATGTTTTGACATCCTCAAAACTGTAATACAAAAGAATCTTGGAATATAAAAGTAAAATATGGACACATCCAGAAAAGCAGGCAGTGTTGAGATATTTTAGCATAAAATGGATATAGAAGCACAGCTATTCTACTCTGTTATTGAAATCATTAAACTGCACCTCACAGACAGAGATTATAACAACCTCCTATTAAGAAGAAAGGCATACTGGATTTACAAATTGGACACAGTTACACCAGGTGGGCTTAATGAACCCTTTGAACTGAGTTTTTTCCTTTGAAGGCAGTACCAACACATCTCAGCATTTGTAATTTTTTCATTACCCGAGTATCTTGATTCAACTGGTTCTTTAAAATACTGTAATGTATTTCTTTTTCACAAACCATGTGTTTACATGAGTTTGTTTTTTATTTTTATTTTTATGTTGCACTTTCAAATAGATGGATAGAAACACAGAACTTTATTTGTCCCCAAAAACAGAATTTAGCAACTTTTATTTACACTTAATGAATTTAAATAATCCAAGATCTATGCTAAGTAGTCTTGTCTATCACCGATTATCATCTTCCTTGTGAATACTACCTTTTATTATAATATATAAAAACTATCAGACATACCCAGCTGTTATAATAAGTTTGTTATAATATTAAGTTTAATGTCACTGTCTCTGTGCAAATTGTTTTATGGATTCATTCACACATGCAGACCAAGTATGGCACACAGAGGCTAGGCTACATTTAGAAACCACTAGTTTAGCAGTTTGGAGAATGAGACAACTGCAAGTAGGCATTGTGCTATTCCTGTATTTTTGGAGGTAGGGTTGAGTCCTTTCCTGTCCTTGTTTGGAGACCAGAGAGAGAGCCTGCACGTGGAGAAACCAGTATATAAGGCTTGGACTGCTGCCAAGACACTTTGAAGCCTGTGGACGGACGAATGGGTGATAGTGTCATTCGTCCCGAAAATCCTTTCAGCACAGCGACGGAAAATGGCAGATTGTATACATCAAGTTCCCACCTTGGTATTGTCATGCTATGGCTTCCTCCGTCTGTAATGCCGCGTAAAATCGTCAGAAAAGAAAGCTAAGGTATATCTTTTTCTCTTATGTGATTATTCACCACCGTATCACTATGGGAGGGATATCGCCTTTTAATATCATATCTCTATATTTTTCAGTTACTTAAAACGCTGCAATTTCAAAAGAACACATTTCCGGAGAGCTAGTGCCTCCTAAGGAAACACCAGCTCTGCCAAGAGTGGAATTAAGTGCAGGTATAGTCACTTAAATTTCTGAGAAGAAAATCTTTGGTCCAAAACCAAACTTTCATTGACTAAGCCTACTGTGTGGAGCAACTTGGCATACCAGTGCCAGGTTGCAAAAATATTTTTAAGGGACATTTCTCTAATAACACTTAGGTACAGTCAAATTTTGGAATGAAGCATAGTCTATTGCGTTCCTCTGTAGAAATAGGGAATCTGCAAAATTTGGTGGAGGTCTGTTTAAAGTGGTGGATTTGTATACTGGACAAACATACATGCACACACTCTGCATTTATCTATTAGATACTAAAAAACATTACATTTTTTCTTTACTGCACTTATGTTGATTACACACAGCTACATGCTCACCAAGACTGTGAATCCTTTTTAGCCCTGATGAAGAACCTACAGTGTTCAAAATACACTTTCAAGACTTTTGTGTGAATTGTGCTGCCTACTTGGTCTCTATGCACCATATTTTGATTGAACAATAAATGGAGATCATCATTAACTTCACTATATTTTCCTTAGGACTGATGAACATGGCTTATTTAACTGATAATTAACTGCCCTAAGGTTGAATGATTGTTGTTTTTTATAACAGTATATAATACTAGCCAACTCCCGTAAGAATAGGAACGGAAAACGGTGAGAAAGGAATTCAGAAATCAAGAAAATCAAGAAATCAAGAAGAAATAAATACTTCTTGAAAGACGCAGTGTGCATGTATTGTAGAATTTTCAGCCAAGCAGGATTACATGTGAAAGTGATAAATAAATCAAGCTTTCCAAATTTACGTACTATGGCCATGGCATCCTGATAGTTTTGTTACATGTATCTTGGACTTCCTGGAAATGTGGACGATAATATGATCATTTTGCCTACACATACGTTATTTTCAGCGTTTGCTTGCAGTGCGTCTGATAGTCCTTTGTATTGTTCCACGCGCAGATCTTGTTGATGTAATCTGAGATAGTTGAGACAAGCACCCTCTGTTTTAACACACATCTACGGCGTACTGTTGGAATAGTTTGCCGCTGGAGTTCAAAATACTAAATGTATTCCTCATTGCTAATCTGTACACATAAAATTGGCATTGAGTAAGCCTTATTCGCTTGGCGATTCTTTTATCTGGAACATGTTGTAAATCTTTGTGCCAGCCAATGTCTCCGTAAGGGAATAAAAGTGGGTAAACCATAGGATTGCAATTCATATTGAGCGTGGAAATCTGTTTACAGGAGTTGCCTATGGGATAGATGCAAATGTCCCTTTCGGCAGGCGGTTCGCCATCTTCTCCGATGAAAATCGCTGCAACATCAGTGTGACATGTCGGGGCATTGTATCGTCGTAAATCCTGCCTAGGATTTTCCTTGCAAACCATGCGTACAGATGCTGTTGGATTGGACTGAGCGATTTCATGCATGTGTTTGTATGATTTAGCGAAGGGGTTGATGGTTCTGAGCATGGAATCTAGCTGGAGAAGTAAATTTTCGCTGCATACAGAGTTTGCTTAATTTTGTTAGCATACTTCAGTAGCTTGCACTGTGTCAAAAACGTACAACTGTCCATATCCTGGAGAGGTAGAAGTGTTGGCATATAGCGGAGAGATTTGGTGATAAATTTGCCCGTGTATTTTAAAACAGTATGGTCCGTGGCCAGGAGGTTATCTATGCACCCATGGAAGTAAACGCTAGAGAAGAGTTGTATTCTCGAATGTGTTCACGATAATTTTTAGCTTCTGATGTTTGCTGTGTAAGAAGCTGTTGTAAAGACACAGGTGGCTCCCGCAAAGGTGGTAAAGCTACTTTACACTTGTGGCAGCACCTCGAGTACTTGTTGGATGTATTACGCTCAGCAGGCCAGTATAGTGCATGACATGGAAGAGGACGAATAGGAATCGAGAAATGCCGTGTCGGCTGCGTGTGGGCGGGACCGGTTTTGAAGTGGAAGCAGGACCAACCAGAAGAGAAATATATATGAGATAGTATATTGATTTTATTTCGATATTACATGTGTACTATTTTTTATGGCTTGTGTACTGATATATTATGCATGTGATATTGAACTATTTATTTCTAGAAGGTCAAGTTTATTATTATTATCATTGAATGAATCAGTGGCAGCTGGTGAAAAAAAAATTGGGCGGGGGTGCAGTTTTTGAGGGGTCAGACTGAAGCAACACTTAGCTACTGTATTATATAGTGCCTTTTGCATCTATCTATTCTATAGTGCCCTTCAAATCTATCTATTATATAGTGCCTTTCATGTCTATCTATCTATCTGGTCATTTCACATGCTCTTGTGGTCCTCATCATAGTGTCAATGCACATCTTGACCTGTTCACTTCCAGACCCATAGGACAAATCCAGGCTAAAATGTATTATACCCTTTCCACTATGCTGCCTCCGATCTGATCTGAATCTTCCTATTTCTACTGTGCTCCATCAGTTTAGTCCATGACATCTGCAGTCCCCTTATTCTTCTAATAATTTGCCCTATACATGTGGAAAGAATCAGGTGCACCTACCGCCCAAATTGTATACTATACCTGTCTCTAAATTGCTCAATCCTTTGTTAATGTGTCCAATTCCCCATTCTGCCACACCATAATGTCCACACCCCCACCTCTGTAATCTTCCAATTACGTGCAATAACATCTGTCCTATAACACATCCATAGCATATTTCCGACCCAAATCTTATTCTGCCTCTGCTAATAGTGTGCCCAGTCCTTGGCCATTTCCATTGTATTCCATAAATCCACATCATGTAATCACTAGTCATCTGATTTTTCTTAAGACATGCATCCTAATTTATCATTTACCACACCCACAGAGTCATTCCTGTCCTAATTTTACTCTACACTTGCTGCCAAGGCACACCACACTGCTATCCTACTAACCACAAACACATTATATGTCATAAACTTGTTCAACCTCCCGAAGGGGTGGGACCACCAGAGAAGCTGGTAAAAAATGAGCTCTGAGATCAGCGTTTGCAGACACTGCATTTAGTCAACAATTTGGTGGCATCTTCAAGCTGTTTCACCCCTCTGCCCACCCCTCTCTGCCTCAGAGGTAACTTGTATGCCCACTATCCACTAGCACTGTGAGGCTCACTGGCAACCACACACCCAGGGCAGATAGACTGTAGTAGCTAGGAGATGTGCCTGAAGTGCTCCAACATGATAATCATAAAGCGGCTTTTATGCCAGCTTCTCCAGGTAGAGGTCTTGACTACCGGCGAGGCTTGTCACACATCCAATGCCTCAGGGCCTGCATTTTGTAATCAAATATGATCATGCTCACTTTTTAGTAACCCACCTCAGGTCCAATAAAACTTTAGAATGTATTAAACTCCACTTCTATTGGCCTGGAATTAATGAGGAGGTCTGTCACTTTTGTAGTTCCTGCCTGAAATGTCAATTGTGACAGATTCCTTGGAAGGACCGTGCTCCTCTTGTTCTTGTGCCATTAATTGATATTCCCTTGAGTGGATCGGTGTAGACATTTTGGGTCTACTTGAATCCTGAGATCGCGGACATAAATACATTCTGGTTATCATGGATTATGCTACTTGATATCCAGAGGCTATCCTATTGTGACAAGCCAATTTTAAAGTGATTGCAGAGGAACTAGTGGGGCGTTTGCATGGGTTGACATCCTGAAAGAAGACCTTATGGACCAAGGGATACATTTCACCTTGGATATGTTCAGGGAGATGTGAGGTTTTCCATTCATTCAAATTAAATGTTCAACGTCATCCTAGACCCTCCACATCAACACCGATGCTCTCTGTAAGGTAGAGCTGGGAGATGGCCTGTAACACACACACACACACACACTTAAGAGACAACTTCGGGGCCTGTCAAATGGTACGTCCACCCCAAATGGAGGGTTGGCATTGTTGCCTAATACCTCTCTTCTGCCTGCAGATCCAATGAGTGAAAGACCATCAACATCTGGCATCACTTCCAGGTTCTTGTCATCGGAGAGCACCTCTCCTGCCTCTGCCACCTCATAACCAGCTCAATCTTATCTTGAACTCTCATCTAAAAAGTTAGCTTCTTGATGATTTGTAAAACTGTTTTTTTTGTGTCAACAATTTTACAGGGCTCACCTATTGGTGCCCCTACATTTTATGCTCTTGTTTTTGTTTCAGTACAGTGGAGGGAACATAATGATTTGGACTGCTTTGTTGACTTAGGGCTTGTTTATACTTCATGTTCAGAATGCGTATGCGCACACATCATGGCTGCCACACGTTCCCAGCGTTCATTTGACATGTCCTATCAGCAGGTCCTCAGAAATTAACGCGACGCGTGTGTGTGAGTTGCAGTACCAGCAAAAAGTCGGGGGGTGCAGTGTACTAAAAGTTGGAATGTGACGTCAGAGTCTCTGGTTACTATCTACATGTGACAGAAAGCAGCTTTGTGGATCCTATGAGATCGATGTGCATGCTTCGATGTTTGATGAATGCTTTGATGTGGTGAAGCAAAATGCCGACATTCAGATGCATTCATGGTGCTTTTATATTCAAGTGTCGCATATTCCCGATCATAATGACACGATACATTTTAAAATCTCACATACCATCTTCTGTGCTGTCTTTTTTTTCTAGGGCTTTCTCCAGACCTGACAGCAATAGATCGTTGCACAGAACACATTAAATGTATGATATTCCAACTCTCTGCATATTTAGAATCCTAAGATTTATACTTGATATCACTTTCACCGTGGTAATATCTCGCACTGCCACCTGGTGGATTCCTCCAGATTTATGTAAAGTACACGCGCAAGTATAAACAGTACAACACTTGCATAGCAGGAGCATCCACTGCAGCATGCGTCGCATTGCAAGAAGTATAAACCCGACTTTAGAGGCCTGGACAGCTTGCCATCATTAAGGGGGAAATGAATTTCTAAGCTTATCAAGGAATCTGACAGGATAATGTGTGATGTAGCATGACAATGACTCTAAACATTGGAGAAAATCTACTACAGAGCCTAGACTTTAACCCAATAAGAGATGTTGTGGAATGACTTCAGTAGATCCATTCTTGCCAGACATCCTAGGAATATGGCTGAGCTGAAGCAACTTTGTAAGGAAGAATGGTCCAAAATTCCTCCTGAATATTCTACAAATTTGATCCGCAGCTACTAGAAGCACCTAATAGAGGTATTGCTGCCAAACAAGGTACAACTAATTATTAAATCCAAGGGTTCACTTACGTTTTCCACAGTACACTGTAAATGTTTGATGGGTGTGTTTAATACAGATATGAAACATTATAATAGTTTGTCTACAGTTACACTTAGATGAAGATCAAATAACATTTTATGACCAATTAATGTGGAAAATCAGGTAATTCCAAATGGTTCACATACTGTACTTTTTCTTGCCAATGTAGCAAGAATTCACAGATACCTTTATATAGATAAATGACAACATTATTCACCATCAAATCAAACTACTTTGAGTGACAGTGAAACAGGTGGCAAGTGGCGCTCTTCAAGTGGAAATTTTTCTTTTGCCACCTGTTCAGAACAGTAAAAGATGTGGAAAAATACATCTTCAGATCTTTTGTGTTTGTTATTTGGTTCTTTCTGTTTTTTGGTTTCTCATACCATGTTTAGGTTATGTCTTGATTGCTGCTTGGCAACATGAGTTGTCATGCATTTGCATCTGTGGATCACCTTCCGGGCTTCCCTAAAACAGGTAGTACCACCCCAGGCTGAGAGGGGGCACTTATGCTAACTTTCTCCTCTTATTTTCCCTCCATAGTGGGGAGAAGACGCCCAGTGAGGACAACTGACTCCACCACTTCCAGTCTTCTGGCTTTAAAGCCTCCCGCTGCCAAAGAGAGGCAGTCAGTTTTGAATTAGTTGAGCTAATGGACGGAGTTTAAAATATCTTAAGAATGAGAAAGGATTGACGTATTTGTTTGCAATTATTTGTTACATAGGCATACATAGTGGCCTTATTTGTTTCATTCGTGACACTATAATTAAACAGGAATGACTGGATTGGCACCCCGATACTTCTTCTGGGACCTGGAGTACCTTATTTCGACTACAAAATACATAATGCAAAAACACTGGTCAAAGGTGGATCCTACCTTGATAATGTCTGGATTGTCAGGAAAGAATAATACAATAGGAGACATCACTGGACCACTGCAGTGCTCACCATCCTATTTTGTTATTATATAAAATAAAAGCAATGTTATGTTGGCAATTGCTGAACTTTTACACAATTTTCAGGAGCTTAGTCTCATCACCTCTTATGAATGAACTTTATTAACCTGGAGAATTACCCATCATTAAAACAAAAGATTTTTATTTCTTTGCTCTGGCTCCATTTTCTGTAGTACTCTGGAAAGGAACTTTGTGCAATTATGTGGCATATTGGATTGTTGCTAAAATAGCGTACTTTGTATTATAACAATACAGTAGGTGCCCTTGGATTGATTTAAATACAAAGTGAAATAAAAAGACACTGCCAGACTTACTAACAGTTTTACAAGAGAATATCTTTAGGATGAACTAGGAAAAGTAGAGATGCTAGTAAAAAAATGCATATATTTGGAGAATTTGCAGACAAGGATTCTAACCTGGTACTCTAGAGTGGTGAGGCAGTAACAGTAACCACTGCACCAGCAAGATGATAATAATGTAAGATGTTTTTTTTAATTAAAATGATTTTTTAAAATAAACTAAATTCTGATAATTAAAATATAAATACAGTTACCTCTCTGCTTAGATTTTTATAATACTTATTCCCACAAATGCTGTTTGTGGTTGATGAAAGTGGGTCCTTTTGTTGAACATCGACCATAATGTTAACAACAGCATCTGCACTCAAGTGTATGTGGTAGCTGAGCTGCACTCTGGCTCTATCACACTAATT
This sequence comes from Erpetoichthys calabaricus, assembly GCF_900747795.2. Classification (NCBI taxonomy): domain Eukaryota; kingdom Metazoa; phylum Chordata; class Cladistia; order Polypteriformes; family Polypteridae; genus Erpetoichthys; species Erpetoichthys calabaricus. Next base: position 151,608,341 of record NC_041401.2, on the reverse strand, counting down.
CATGACTGTTCACACTGCTGACTTCCTACATCTGACCCTCAATCAACCAAACTTATTCAAAGGAGCATAACTGAAGTTCAACAATTCTCAAGATTTGTATTGTACAGTGCTGTGATAAAGAGTGTATTCTGGGGTACCTAATCCAGATCCTAGAGGGACACAGTGGCTGCAGGATTCTGTTAATATCAATTTCTAAAGTAAATGTCAGTGTTCTTATTAACTTAACTCCTGCTTTAATCTGAGGCTTACTGTCTCTGGCTACTGCCTCAGAATTAATATTAAGGTAATGTTAAGAACATATTAAATTGCCTGGAGATTATTATGATATGTGAAAAATACAAGGAGATGATTACAAGAAAAAAAGACATGGTCAGGCAAAGCAAGGGTCAGAACCGTGAGGTCAAAACTAAACCAGCACTATCAAAAGGACAAGACACAACCTTGAGGGTCAAATATAAAGCAAAATTTGAAACCCAAAACAAAATCCTATGGCCTACTTTGAACATAAGCTAATGCACAGTAAAAATTCTATTGACATTGTTTTATCTATTAAGGGACATTGTGTATTGCAAACTTTGCCATATTTATAGAATAACATCTATTATGTCAACAGCGAAGGATCGAGGTCAAGTGATTTGCAAAATAGCCTTGTGAAATAAAAAACATGAATATCAACTTTTAAAATTCAAAGGAAAACATGAATATAAAACCAGAAATGTGTTTCTTAGGTTTCAAAACTCTGGAATTTGTTGAAAAATAGTAATAAGGTAGGTCTAGTACTACAGGTAACATCTATTTGAAATCCTGAGATTTGCTAAGGGTTGCTTTTATTGTCGTGGTGTCTCTTAATTATTTATCTTTTTTGCTTCATTTTAATTCACTTACTCATTACCAATTAAAAATTACTTATGAGCTCTTTGAAGTCACTTCAGTTTGTTAGGTCCGGCGCCTGCTGACTCATCCATACGAGAAAACCTCCACCTGATGTATTATTTGACTCATCTTGATGTCTTGTTATGCTGATGTCATTAGAATGTCATGAGAAACCACAACTGAATGTTTACATTCTTTTCAGATTTATTTTTCATAGCTCTGGATGAAGACACTTGTCCATAGTAGGTGATACACACACGCGCAGATTCAGCCATCCTTCAATTTTCTAAATATACTTAGATGATCAAACCCTGAAAAATCAGGTGCAAAGTTGGAACCAAGACTGGAGTACTGCCATCCCATCATATATCACAGTAAGTTAAAAAGGGACAGTTCTAAGGTAACTACTCATATTTTGCATCTTGCTTTGAGGTGGGAGGAAACACAGGTCAGGTCAGGTTGGGGAGCATGCACCAGTACAGTGTGTTGCCACACCCACCACACAATGAAACAAGATAGGGATCCTGGTTGGCAACTCCCCAGACAGACACATGGTCCAGTCCTACCCTCCAGAAACGACCATCTATTTGCCGCAGCCAGGTGTTACGTGGGTGTCCCCTTGGCCTGGTCCAGCCACTCGGGTCCTCTGGGAATTGCGCCACATGGCCGTAATGTCATAACTGATTCTCCCTCACGATGCAGGTAATGTACCTCATTTGGGGCTCTGTGAGCAACTGCTCATTTGACAAAAAAACCAACGGTACCCAAGGATTCTCTGAAGAGACACAGTACCAAAGGAGTCCAGTCTTTGTCTCAGGTTACTGGATAGTGTCCATATCTTGCAACTATATAGTAAGACAGGAAGCACCAGGATTCTAAAGACTTTGACCTTTGTCCTTTTGCAGAGAGATTGGGAGAGCCACACACCCCTTTCCAGCAACCACATCATCCCCGCATGCTCTCCTAATCCATCTACTGACTACATAGGAAAAGTCACCAGAAACATGAATGTGACTCCCGAGGTAAGTAAACCTCTCAACAAGTTCAACACTCTCTCCGCAGACAGACAATCTGCTGATGGCTGTGTCCAAGAGGTCACTAAAGTTCTGGGTCTTGGTTTTTATCCAGGACACTCACAAGCCCAGACACTCAGACTCCTCGCTCAGTCTCTCAAGAGCCCCAGTAAGAGCCTCCATTGACCCCGCGAAGATCACAGCATCGTCAGCAAAGTGAAGATCAGTGAATCTTTCTTCACCAACAGATACCCCACAGCCGCTGGACCCCACGACCTTGCCCAACACCCAGTCCATACAAGCATTGAACAGAGTAGGAGCAAGAATATACCCCTGACAAACCCCAAAATTAACTGGGAAAAACTTAAGAGGTTTTGCCTCCACTCTGCACAGTACCAGTGTACAGGCCGGCCATGATATCCAGCAACCTTGAGGGCATCCCACGAACTTTCAAGATGTCCCATAGGGCAGCTCAATCAACTGAGTCAAATGTTTTATAAAAATCTACAAAGGCTGCAAAGAAGCTCTGTCAATATTCGCATTTGTGCTCCAGGAGAACCCTCAGTGCCAGGATGCGGTCAATGGTAGACTTCTTAGCCGTAAAACCAGACTGCTCTGGTACCTGGTAGGTGAGCAGTTGATCATGGATCCTATTGAGGATGACCCTAGCAAGGACCTTACCCAGCATCAAGTGTTATACCCCTTGTAGTAACCGCAATCCAGGTGATCACCCTTACCTTTCCAGATAGGGACAACAAGTCCCATTTTCTAGTCAGTTGGAATAATGCCAGTCTTCCAAATGAAATCAAAAATTGCTTGCCATGCCAGGAGGACAGCTTTACCACCAGCCTGGAGAAGTTCACCCCAGATACCACAGATCCCTGCAGCTTTCCCTACCCTCAGGTGTTTCACCACCTGTGCAATCTCAGTGAGATTGGGTGGCTCACAGTTAACTGGAGAATCAGCCTGAAGAATCGTGGACCCAGAGATATCCAACATCCTAGCTGGAGGATCAGCTGTAAACAGGTGCTCAAAGTACCCAGCCCAGCAGGTCACAACTGCAGTGTCATTCATATAGACCGTTCCATCAGCCGCTCTGACTGCAATTCTCCAAGGAACAGATTTGGCTGCGATCTGCAGCCCCTGACCTTTTGCAAAGTCAAGGAACATGGAGCCACTTTCACTGCAGTCACCAGACCCATGGGGACCGAGACAATCCTCATGGCTAGCCATGTCAGTACCAGTGGTTGAACTGAAGTTACCCATGATGATAGGAGTGTCACCTTGCAGGCACCCATCAACCACAGAGCGAAGTTGCAAATGAAATGTCTCCCTCACCAAGATATCACTCACCTTGGTCAGAGCATACACTGAGACAACAGACAAGGCATCCAGAGAGTGCCATAATCTGAGTCTCATGATACACTTGTTGAAAGGAGTGACATCAGACACCATTGGAAGGAGCCGATCTGCCATAGCAACAGCTACTCCCTGAGTATGACAGCCATCAGACCAAACAGGCCAATAAAAGGTGTATCCACCTACAAAGATTTGGCCAGTCCCAGGTCTGTGCACCTCAGAGGGTGCCACCACTGAAATGCAGAGTTTACGAAGCAGAGGAAGATGATCGTCATGCCGGAGAGACAAGATGTTCCATGCGCCTACCTGGATGGGCTGCCTCAAATTGGGACCCGAGTGCTTCTGTGCAGCAGGTGACGAATCAGCACACCTGATCCCCGACAGGCCTGACCCCATTGGCTCTCTGACGGTTTTGACTCCTCCAGGGAAGGGGCTCCCGAAGGCTTTCCCCCCATCCCCTTCATAATGTAAGCAGTGTTTCTATGGGCAGCTGCAACAGAGCTGCTCCCTCGGGGAGCAGAAAATAGTCGTGTCTGTCGTCTCAGAGCTGCACAAAGTTATTTTTACGGTGGCTGCTAATCTTGCCACCAACCCCCATGATTTTCTTGCAAGCTGGAGGACCACTTGCAGGGCCAGATGCAGTTTAACGTTATACCCAGGATGAAACACAGGTGCCTGAAAAAAATCCACAAAAGTACCAGGAGAAACCATGCTAACTCCAGTAAGATGATGTTTAGGTCAGGATTTTAATTCAGGTCACTAGAGGTTTATGGGAGCAGTACTGATAGAGCCACTCTTTTAAGTTATGCACCCATGATGACGTGGCATTCTTTCTGGGTTAACATCTTCCTTTCTAAAAATTCAAACCTGTATCAAAGAAACTTGTGTGTACCAAAACAACTGCTCCTAAATAACAAGACTGATGATTTTACAATGTTTTCATCATTCAACTGTTGCTGTATTCCAGTCCTTCATCTATGGTGACCAAATATTGTTATGGATCATTTTCTTTCTTTCCTGCTTTCCTGTCTATTTACAGACATTTCTATACACCTTGTATAGCCTGTTTCCTGTCACATGACTGAGCCTAGCATCTGTAAGCAGGTTGCCTTAACCCACAACAGATGCACTATATTACCAAAATAAGTCTCAAAGGGTATTTTTTCCTCAATTTTATTAAGGCCACAGGTAATGTAAATATGTTAATAATCAACAAATACGACGCACAGACATGCAATGGATGTGGATAAGGAGTCCGGGGGTTGCACCCCGGATGGAGTTTGCATGTGGGTCCATGTGCGATTGCTCTAGTTTCCTCCCACAGTCCAAAGATATGCAGCTTAGGTGAATTGTGGGTGTGTATGTGTGTTCACCCAGTGACACACTGGTGCGGTGTGCAGAAAATGTTCCTTCCATTTTTGGAATTTCGAGATTTTAAATGTAAATAAGACTTCACAGGTCAGGTCACATTGTAAATTTACATTGTGAAAAATGTGCCATATTTGACATGGGATGTGGTGTAAACATGTAGCAGTCTAGTTAAGACGTAAAAAAATGCAATTATCTTCAATGGCTGGCATGGCTCCCCAAGCTCAAATGTCAATGTCCGCCCATGCTGGAGATTCTAGTATTGATTTTCAACTATTTACTTGTCCTCTGGTATATGTGCCTAAATAGGTCTTCCAATATATGAATCCATTCCCTTAACCTCCTATCAAGCTCATTGTTCACCATTTTATTATTTACCATGCAGTGTATTACAATCAAAGTTCACTTTAATATGTATGTAGTGCTGCGTCAAAGTGAGTTACCAGTTTATTTTAATGTCTTACAAAGATAGTCTAAAGTAAATATTATCTTCAAACTCCTACATGTACATAGGAAGACATATGTGAAGACAACTGAAATAGTATAGCCATATATATGCAAAATAGCTATTTTATCTTTAGTTCTGTAAGTGGTGGTCCACAGGTAAAACAGTAACAAAAGGTTTCCAAAAGTTCTATTCAATCCCTCACTTCCGCCTTGAGGAAATGTTTCACATTCTTAAAGAACTCTTTAAACTGCTATACAATTTTGGGCTGTCCTCCATGAACAGCTTTTTTTCAGGATTTGACACGTTTAATTTGAGCTCTGGATGTGAATTCTGCCAACACCCAACACAATAATCCTTCAAATGAATCCAGTCTTTTGTAATACCTAAAACATTGTCACACTGGAGGCAGGAAAATACTAAATAAAGAAGATCCTTGAGCCATTGTTATATGTGAAATTCATACATAGCCTTCCTTTTTTTGCTCCTAAGAGAAAAGCAGCCTTTATCAGTAAAGTTCATTTCCATAACACATTTCAAAATATTTTCATTTTCACCAAACAGTATTAGATAAATGGCATATTCCAGAAATACACCTCTGAATCAAGTATTATGTAAAGTCCCAAACTAGTTAAACATATTAAAAGTCCTAGGTACAAAAAATAAGACTTCTCATATGTAAAGTGTTATCACAGAGCAAAGCACGAAGTTAAATATTATACAGGTATATGATCTCATTTTCTAATACACTGAGTTATACTATGTAATTTGTTGAAAACAAAATGATGTAACAACGGTCAATAGAAACCAAAATCACCAAACCATTGAATGCTGGATTCAACATCATATCAAAGTCAAAAATTGAAATCACAGGCTGATCCAATGTGCATGAATTTCAGCTGATGGTGTCCTAGGGAGATCTCCTCTCAGACCGGGATCAGGGCATCAGTGAGGTCCTGGACAGACTGTGGCACTATGTGGCAGTGTTAGATGCACCGATACATAACATCCCAGGAGTTCTCAGTTGGATTCAGGTCTGCGGAATGTACAGGCCAGTGGCCAATGGTTTTAATCCCTTCAATATCCAGGAACTGCCTACACACTCTGGCCACATAAGGCTGGGCATTGCCCTGCAGCAGAAGGAACCCAGGGCCCACCACACCAGCATAAGGTCTGACAATGGCTCTGAGGATTTCATCCTGGTTCCTAACAGCAGTCAGGGTACCGTTGCCTAACATGTGGAGGTCTGTGTGATATGCCTCGCCAGGCCATCACTGACCCACTACCAAACCAGTTATATTCGATGATGTTTCAGGCTGCATAACATTCACCATGGCGTCTCCAGACTCTTTTATGTCAGTCACATGTGCTCAGTGTGAATCTGCTCTCATCTGTGAAGAAAATGGGGCGTCAATAGCGGAGCTGCCAATTGTGTATTCCCTGGCAAATACCAAACAAGTTCCACGGTGATGGGCTGTGAGCACAGGTCCCACTACAGGACTTTGGGCCCTCATACCACACTCATGGAGTCTGTTTCTGATAGTTTGGTGAGAAACATGCACACCAGTAGCCAGGTGTAGGTCATTTTGTAGGGCTTTGGCAGTACTCCTGTTCATCCTCGCACAAAGGAGCAGATACTGGCCCTGCTACTGGGTTAATGGTCTTCTATGTCTAGCTCTCCTTGTGTAACAGTCCATCTTCTGATATTTCATCCATGCTTCTGAGATTGTCTTTGGAGACAGCAAACCTTCTTGCAATGACACATACGGATGTGCAATCCTGAAGGAGCTGGACTACCTGTGCAACCTGAATTGGCTACAGGTACTGCCTCATACTACCAGTAGTGACAAGGACACTAGCAAAATGCAAAACTAGAGAAAAATCAGTCAGGAAGGATAAGAAGAGAGAAATTGTTTGTGGCCACCACTTGCAAAACCATCCATCCATCCATCCATTTTCCAACCCGCTGAATCCGAACACAGGGTCACGGGGGTCTGCTGGAGCCAATCCCAGCCAACACAGGGCACAAGGCAGGGAACCAATCCTGGGCAGGGTGCCAACCCACCGCAGGACACACACAAACACACCCACACACCAAGCACACACTAGGGCCAATTTAGAATCGCCAATCCACCTAACCTGCATGTCTTTGGACTGTGGGAGGAAACCGGAGCGCCCGGAGGAAACCCACGCAGACACGGGGAGAACATGCAAACTCCACGCAGGGAGGACCTGGGAATCGAACCCAGGTCCCCAGGTGTCCCAACTGCGAGGCAGCAGCGCTACCCACTGCGCCACCGGGTTGCCTTGCTGTTGCCTCTCCAGTGCACCTGTTGTCACCGTCATTTGTACCAAAGCAACTGAAGTTGATTCACAATCACTTATTTCTTACTAACTGGACAGACTGATATCAATTGTTGTTAGACTGTGATGATTAAATGTTACCTTAATTTTTGAGCAGTGTATAAAGTGTGCTGGTACACAGTTTGGATGTCCCAGTTTAACAGGCAGGCAGATTCAAGCACTTTTTTCCCCTTACATTTATATTAATACCAGTAATGGCACACTGCACGATAACAATGACTTGAGCATTCATAGTTTTCATACTCTTTCTCTGTATGTTTAGCATTCATTCGCTCAGAGGTTGATGCACTTGCTGCTTCCTAAGCAGCTCTTCTTTTCTCCACCCTAGCAGCCTGCTTCTTCTCTACTTTCATCGGCATCTCTTCGCGTTAAAACTGATTAAGTCACTGTTTGTGTTGCAATTACTTAGTAGGTTTTTGCTTTTCACTTAAGCTGGCATTTAAGTCTTCAACCTGCCCCAAGAATGATTCAAGATAAAAAAGAGGTAGGGGAAGTGACGGCAAAGGTGGTAGGGCTGAGAACGGCGCCTGTACGCATGCAATGCACAGCCGCCCTGCCGGCTGCTGCCGAGAGTTAATTCTATAATAAGATTAAATAAAAATAAAAAGAGGAATAACCTTGGAGGTCAATCATCACCCGAATGCGGATAGTCATAGACGTCACGTAGTATATGTGTAACAAATTTCAGGTCAATAGTTAGAGGTGATTTAAAATCCTGGACAGACAAATGAACAGCCACGGTAGCGTATTATATATAAAGACTAGCTGTGTAAGCCCATGCTGTAAAAAGCCTGGGCTCCTAGAAACTATGGATTCTGGTACTTCAATCAATTAATCGCATCAGTTGTGCATTAACAGCTACGCGAGTTTCTCTCTCCTCGGAGGTTTCGTTTCGCCGATGTACTCACCTCGCTTGTGTAGTAACGGCTTAACCAGTTTCTATTTTCTCAGTGGTTTCACTTTGGCGACAGAGTCAATTTCTTTGCGCTTCATTCTGTGACCTCGCACTTCCGGGCCGGACAGACAGACACACAGACTTTCACGCATTGACGTTTATATATGAGATATTTTTTAAAGTTCTGTTTTATTAGATGTTGCATCTTCCATCCTATGTGTTATTCTTTTTTGTTTTGATTGTTATACTTAATTGTTAACACCTAGAATGTGTAGTTGTGTGAAAAAGTAAGTATACCCCATGGAAATTGTTGACTCTTTTTAACATATTTGATCTGCCAAACATTACATCTTCATGCAAACAGTGCCTACAGATGAAAGATGCCTACTTGAAGAAAAGAAACATAAAACTGATAATATGCATTTATTCTCATAATCTAAATTAATAAATATGCTGATTGTCACATGGAAAACGTATGTGTACCACTCCATTTATCGCCACTTCAAATCCATAAAATTAGTATGCGGCTATCCAGATTAGGAGTCAATGATTAAAATCTCTTTACCGAGTAAGGAAATGGAACCACAGATATCTCAAGTCTGGTACTGTCTTTGCTATTGACAAGTGTGGTGTCAAAATGCAAAGATCAAAAGAGGTTTCTAAGGCCATTAGAAAGAAAGTTGTGAATTCCCATGAGCCTGGCAAGGGATTTAAAAAGATCATCAAAATATTCAAAATCAATAATTCAACTTTTAAAGCAAGATTACAGTTTGCCATTAAATATCTAGGCAAAGACCAAGGGCCTCATGTATAAACGGTGCGTACGCACAAAAATGTTGCGTAAGCACGTTTCCATGCTCAAATTGCGATTTATAAAACCTAAACTTGGCGTAAAGCCACGCACATTTTCATGCTAGCTCCAACTCTGGCATAAGCAAGTTCTCCGCTCGGTTTTGCAAACTGGCGGCACCCAGCATCAAAGCAGTGTTTTTGTGGTTTCCCTTTCCTTTTTTAGAGCCACATCCCTGACGCGGCTTTATCATATACACTGAAATTAACCACATATTGTTCATTAGTTTAAGGCATCTGATTGTAATTAACCAGTAACAATATAATGGTCCACGGAATGGCCAAACTATTCCAAATACCATAGCTCCTTTAGAGTTGTTACTCTCACTGCACCTTCTTCTTCTTTCAGCTGCTCCCGTTAGGGGTTGCCACAGCGGATCATCTTTTTCCATACTACTCTCACTGCACCACTCGGAGCAGCTGATCAGAAGGAGAATTATCGGTATACAGCATCAAGCACATGCTGCATCAGCCATGCTGCCTATTTGAACTGCTCTCAAATGACAAACACTTCGGAGCCTTTCCTGTATGGACCTCGTGGTTCAGAAACAGTTTCATCCCAAGAACTATAAACACACTCAATCAATCCATCAAGTGCTCTTTGTAGAACGGTTTGTACTTATTACTACAATCACCTCACTGTAAACTTGTGATACAGTTATAATATTGCACATCCTGAGCCACTTTATAAAGTGCGTATTTACATATGATGACGATATCATTTATAAGATGAAATGCAGCAAAATATGTTTATTACATTATACAGATAAAATGTTAACGTAATTTAAATAATCTATATTGTTTATAATTAAACATGTGAGGACACAGTGGCACAGCGCTAGTGACAATCTGGTGCCCTGTTCAGAGATTGTTCCTGCCTCGCGCGGTATTCTTGCTGTGGCTGGTGCAATACTGGAAAGACAGATGGATAGAATAATTAAACATGTACTACGAAGATATTTCAATGTTCCTTAAAAGTTTTGAAGAATCAGTGTTCTAAGCTTACAGATGGCTTTACATCTATTACAGAGCTGATTGTATGGCGATTGGTTACTTGGAGAAAGAAAAGGAAGGACAGGAATTGGTTAGTATGTTTGAAAGAGCCAGTACTGCTGCAATAGATTATTTCATCGAAGGTCGCGCATGGCGCAGCAAGCATCTTGTGGGAGGTAGGAACAATCTGTGGACAAGGCGCCTGCTCGTCACTATCACTGTGCCACCGTGTTCCCATGTTTAATAATATGCTTTAATTCCTATCATCATGAAAATAATATCAAGTATACATCTCAGTATTTTAATTATTCAGAGAGCTGTAATATCACGAATGTAATGGATTCTGTGCCCTGTTGGAGGAAGAGAAAGCCGGTTTAAGAAGCAAGTAGTGATTCACACACATAAAACACATAGTAGAACACATATAAAAACAAAGTATTTAACGTGCTACTTTAGCCCATCCATCCATCCATCCATCCATCCTCTTCCACTTATCCAAGGTCGGGTTGCGGGGGCAGCAGCTTGAGCAGAGATACCCAGACTTCCCTATCCTCGGCCACTTCTTCTAGCTCTTCCTGGAGAATCCCGAGGTGTTCCCAGGCCAGCCGGGAGACATAGTCCCTCCAGCGTGTCCTGGGTCTTCCCCGGGGCCTCCTCTCGGTTGGATGTGCCCGGAACACCTCACCAGGGAAGCGTCCAGGAGGCATCCTGATCAGATGCCCAAGCCACCTTATCTGACTCCTCTCGATGCAGAGGAGCAGCGACTCTACTCTGAGCCCCTCCCGGATAACTGAGCTTCTCACCCTATCTTTAAGGGAGAGCCCAGACACCCTGCGGAGGAAACTCATTTCAGCTGCTTGTATTCGCGATCTCGTTCTTTCGGTCACTACCCATAGCTCATGACCATAGGTGAGGGTTGGAACATAGATCGACTGGTAAATTGAGAGCTTTGCCTTATGGCTCAGCTCCTTTTTCACCACGACAGACCGATGCAGAGCACACATCACTGCGGATGCCGCACCGATCCGCCTGTCGATCTCACGCTCCATTCTTCCCTCACTCGTGAACAAGACCCCGAGATACTTGAACTCCTCCACTTGAGGATGGATCTCGCTCCCAACCCTGAGAGAGCACTCCACCCTTTTCCAGCTGAGGACCATGGTCTCGAATTTGGAGGTGCTGATTCCCATCCCAGCCGCTTCACACTCAGCTGCGAACCGATCCAGAGAGAGCTGAAGATCACAGCTTGATGAAGCAAACAGGACAACATCATCTGCAAAAAGCAGTGACCCAATCCTGAGTCCACCAAACCAGACCCCCTCAACACCCTGGCTGCGCCTAGAAATTCTGTCCATAAAAGTTATGAACAGAATTGGTGACAAAGGGCAGCCCTGGCGGAGTCCAACTCTCACTGGAAACGGGTTCGACTTACTGCCAGCAATGCGGACCAAGCTCTGACACCGGTTGTACAGGGACCGAACAGCCCTTATCAGGGGGTCCGGTACCCCATACTCCTGGAGCACACCCCACAGGATTCCCCGAGGGACACAGTCGACCGCCTTTTCCAAGTCCACAAAACACATGTAGACTGGTTGGGCGAACTCCCATGCACCCTCCAGGACTCTGCTAAGGATGTAGAGCTGGTCCACTGTTCCGCGACCAGGACGAAAACCACACTGTTCCTTCTGAATCCGAGGTTCGACTATCTGACGGACCCTCCTCTCCAGAACCCCCGAATAGAGTTTTCCAGGGAGGCTGAGGAGTGTGATCCCTCTGTAGTTGGAACACACCCTCCGGTCCCCCTTCTTAAAGAGGGGGACCACCACCCCAGTCTGCCAATCCAGAGGCACTGTCCCTGATGTCCATGCGATGTTGCAAAGACGCGTCAACCAAGACAGCCCTACAACATCCAGAGCCTTGAGGAACTCCAGGCTTATCTCATCCACCCCCAGGGCCCTGCCACCAAGGAGTTTTCTGACCACCTCGGTGACCTCAGTCCCAGAGATGGAGGAGCCCACCTCCGAGTCCCCATGCTCTGCTTCCTCATTGTAAGGCATGTTAGTGGGATTGAGGAGGTCTTCGAAGTACTCCCCCCACCGACTCACAATGTCCCGAGTCGAGATCAGCAGCGCACCATCCCCACCATATACAGTGTTGACACTGCACTGCTTCCCCCTCCTGAGACACTGGATGGTGGACCAGAATCTCCTCGAAGCCGTCCGAAAGTCGTTCTCCATGGCCTCCCCAAACTCCTCCCACACCCGAGATTTTGCCTCAGCAACCACAGAAGCCGTATTCCCTTCGGCCTGCCGGTACCTATTAGCTGCCTCCAGAGTCCCACAGGACAAAAGGGACCGGTAGGACTCCTTCTTCAGCTTGACGGCATCCCTCACCGCCGGTGTCCACCAATGAGTTCAGGGATTGCCGCCACGACAGGCACCGACCACCTTACGGCCACAGCTCCGGTCAGCCACCTCAACAATAGAGGCATGGAACATGGCCCATTCGGACTCAATGTCCCCCACCTCCCTCGGGACATGGTCGAAGTTCTGCCGGAGGTGGGAGCTGAAGCTACTTTTGACAGGGGGCTCTGCCAGACGTTCCCAGCAGACCCTCACAACACGTTTGGGCCTACCAGGCCTGACCGGCATCCTCCCCCACCATCGAAGCCAACTCACCACCAGGTGGTGATCAGTTGACAGCTCCGCCCCTCTCTTCACCCGAGTGTCCAAGACATGTGGCCGCAAGTCCGACGACACGACCACAAAGTTGATCATCGAACTGAGGCCTAGGGTGTCCTGGTGCCAAGTGCACATATGAACACCCCTATGCTTGAACATGGTGTTTGTTATGGACAATCCGTGATGGGCACAGGAGTCCAATAACAAAACACCACTCGGGTTCAGATCAGGGGGGCCATTCCTCCCAATCATGCCCTTCCAGGTCTCACTGTCATTGCCCACGTGAGCATTGAAGTCTCCCAGCAGAACGAGGGAGTCTCCAGAAGGTATGCCCTCTAGCACCCCCTCCAGGGACTCCAAAAAGGTTGGGTACTCCGAACTGCTGTTCGGTGAATACGCACAAACAACAGTTAGGACCCGTCCCCCCACCTGAAGGCGGAGGGAGGCTACCCTCTCATCCACTGGGGTAAACCCCAATGTACAGGCTCCAAGTCGGGGGGCAATAAGTATGCCCACACCTGCTCGGCGCCTCTCACCGGGGGCAACTCCAGAGTGGTACAGAGTCCAGCCCCTCTCAAGGAGATTGGTTCCAGAGTCCAAGCTGTGCATTGAGGTGAGCCTGACTATATCTAGCCGGAACCTCTTAACCTCGCACACAAGCTCAGGCTCCTTCCCCTTCAGAGAGGTGACATTCCACGTCCTAAGAGCCAGCTTCTGTAGCCGAGGATCAGACCGCTAAGGTCCCCGCCTTCGGCCACCACCCAACTCACACTGCACCCAACCTTCTTGGCTCCTCCCATAGGTGGTGAGCCTATGGGAAGGGGGACCCACATTGCCTCTTCGGGCTGTGCCCGGCTGAGCCCCATGGGTGCAAGCCCGGCCACCAGGCGCTCACCATCGAGCCCCACCTCCAGGCCTGGCTCCAGAGGGGGGGCCCCGGTGACCCGCGTCCGGGCGAGGGAAAACGCCGTCCAAATTTTTTATTCGTCATAGGAGGTTGTGTTGAACCGCACTTTGTCTCGTCCCTCACCTAGGACCAGTTTGCCTTGGGTGGCCCTACCAGGGGCATAAAGCCCCGGACAATAGAGCTCCTAGGATCATTGGGACACGCAAACCCCTCCACCACGATAAGGTGGCGGTTCGAAGGCTACTTTAGTTATGATGGTATTTGAGAAACTAGTAAATTAAACGATTTAAAGATGAAGTTTATGATGTTCTACTTTAATGACAAAATAAACTACGTGATTGAAGTGGAAATTTCGAGCTTTTTTCTCACTGTGTCTCTATTTTTTTTCTTTTCTCTGTACCCTAATTAGCTTTCATATGACACTCAGATGGTGGGCTACTACTCTCCTTTTCACGGCGACTTTGATATCTGACCGCTTCTTTTTTATTTCGGGCACTGTGTGACTGTGAACTTGAACTTTCGAGTTTCTCCGACACTCTATGTCACTCGATCAACTTCCTTTTGTTGATTATATCACTGTTTAAACCAACAAATAATACATTTTTCCTTGCCTCCACTTGGTATTCGCTTTAATTCTTCTATTTTCCCCCAGTGCTTTTGCCATTGTCTTTTCACAGAAGGCTGAGCTTAAGGGCTATTTATATTGATTAGCATATTCAAAAAGGCATAATTCTGGGAGGAGTTGGGGCGGGACACCAGGCGAGTGTACGTGTGTTAATTTTCAGCCTGACTGGGATTTATGTAGTGGAAGAACGTGGAAGTTAGTGTTCGCACAGATTTATGCATCTGAATTTTTTTGTGCATACGAACATTTCCGCTTTTGTCCGTACTCCATGTTATAATGTGAATTCTACGCACGATGTTATACATGAGGCCCCAGGCCTTCTGGAACAAGGTGCTCTGGACAGATTTATCAAAGATAGAGTTCTTTGGTCACAGTAATAGTAGACATGTTTGACGCAAACAGAAGACAGCATTTCAGTAGAAGAAACTCATACCAATGTGAAGCATGGCAGTGGAAATGTTATGATTTGGGGTTGTAATTGCTGCCTCAGGGTCTGGGCAGCTTGCAGTAATCAAGTCAACTATAAATACAAAGTGTGCTTTAGGAGAACATGAGGCCACCCGTCTGAAACCTGAAGTTGAACCTGAAATTAACCCTTCAACAGGATAATGATCTGAGCCACACTAGAAAATCCACCAAGTAGTGGATCAAAAAGAAGAAACTGAGGGATATGGACTGGCCTAGTCAAAGTCCTGATTTGAATTCTATTGAAATGTTGTGGGGGGATTTGAAATGAGCAGTACATGCAAAAAATCCCACAAACATCTTGCATTTAAAGGAATTTTGCATAGAGGAGTAGTCAAAAATTTCAAAGAATCAATGTCAGAGACTGGCGGGCAAGAGTCACTTCTGCTAAAGGGGGCAATACTAGCTGTTGAGGCCAAGGGTGTACTTACTTTATTTCACAGTGGGTCATTACATCAATTGATATTTTTGTTGAATCAATGATTGAAAAGGGAAATTATTCTTGTGTTTTTATTCAAGTATATCACATTTATTTGTAGGCACTGTTTGAATAAAGATCTATTGTTTGCCTATTAGTATAAGTTGAAAAAAGTTAATAATTTTCATGCAGTACACTTACTTTTTCTCATGACTGTATATACTTCTCAGTGGTCTTTGAGATAGTGGCTGTGGTCACCCTGCATTGGTTATGGTTATAGAGAAAGTGGGCCTCTTGTGGTTTGATCATATTAGCAGTCTCTATACCATATCCAGCCTGACCCTGAATGTCATCCTATACTGTAAAGGGCTTGTTGCAAGCATCAGTAGAGCGCAACCCACAGCAATATAAACGTTGTGAAGACAGATGTTGCCAGGCATTAATAGAAATAGCTGACTAGATTAGATAAGATTTGCTCTGAGCACTCAGATTACACTATTGTCTGTTGTTGCCTGCAGCAGAGGCCTCAATCAGTATTATGCAGCGACTTTGTTTTCCTCCAATTTGCTTTTTCTTTAGCATGTGCCTGACTCTGCCTGCTTCCACTGCCATACCCATCATATCATTTTGCTCACTGTCTATCCCAGATCCTTGTAAATGATGTGATGATATTCATCAGCTTAAAAGGACGGGTATTTTTTGGACTACCTGGTTAGAAAATCTCTGAAAACTACACTCAAAAAACTTTCATTACAGGAACTTAATTTAATTTCCTGTAAAAATTTAATGTAAAGGAATCAAGTAATTCAAACTGATATTCACTGTGTTCAATCTATACACTGACTGTTAGTTGTTGTCCTTTTACATAATTGTGAATTGTTCATTGTATAAAATCAAGTATTTGTTAAAATAGAATGGGAGAAGATACATGATTGACAGCTGCTGACCCTTTAAGATGGAACTTCCTGCTTCTGGTTAAAAGATTCTTAGGATATTTCTGTATATAGAGTGTTACAGGCCTCAATTCTCTCTCTCGTGATTTCTTTCTACAAATGCCACTATCTTGATTTAACTTGCTTAGACAGTTTCTTGATTATAGCTAGCAGTGCCAAGGGACTTCCAGAAACCACCTCTCAACTGTCTACAGCAGGGGTGTCGAACTCCAGGCCTGGATGGTCACAGTGGCTGCAGGTTTTCATTCTAACGCTTTTCCTAATCAGTGACCAGTTTTCACTGCTTATTAACTCCTTTTTCCTTCATTTTAATAGCCCTGTTTTTAAGGATTCAGTTCTCTGAATTGATTTCTTTCTTCATTGAATGACAGCTGAATACAAAAGAGATGTGAAATGAGCCGACAAATGACAAAAAAAAAACTGGGGCTTCAAACTCCAACCAATTTCACTCCAATCACTTTCTTAATGAGAAGCCGATTTTTGCTGTTAATTAAACCTGTTATTTAATTTCATGGCTTGTTGCTACTCTCATTCTGGCACAGCACGGCGACAGCAAACTGTTGTTTTTCTGCTTTTTAAAAGAACGCCGTCATAATGTTTTGGTGACCTCAGAAATCAGCCTTACTGAGACCTTCACCTTTCTTTATTTTAAGATATTTTGTGATGGGCACTCTGTTTTGTGTCTCATTATTGTTTGGCTGCTAATTAAGGAATTAAGGAAAAAGAAAACACCATGGGGCCTGAGTCAAGTTAATTAAAAGAAGTAATCAGCAGCAAAAACTGGTTACTAATTAAGAAGATGGTAAGAATGAAAACCTGCAGCCACTGCAGCCTTCCAGGACTGGAGTTCAACACCCCTGGTCTACACAAAGTGATTTCCTTTTGCTTCTACCTGTAAATACTTCACATCTGCTGGGACTCAGAATGATGTGGTCCATTTGCTAGGAAGTGCCACATGAGCACCCGGAAGCACTCCGGGTGTTGCTGGAAGGTCCTTCCTCCACCTTCCCAGGTGTGGCGGAAGTGTCGATCTCCCGGGCTTTATGAGGCTTGGGGCGCCCCCTGGCGGTAGCCACGGGCCCCCACGGGTTTGAGCCTCCCTGCTACTTCCCCGTGGTCCACTTGCTATCCAAGGCGGTTGCCCCCTTGTGGCCTTGGGGACGTATAGATCTCCTTCCAGGCGTCCCGGCTGGGTCTGCCCCCCAGCCTCCTGCCACACTGGTTTTACAGTAAAAGTGTAAGTGTAAAATGTTTTTGTGTGTTAATTTCAAAGCCAAACAGAATGAAATTTTATTATGCAATGAATAACTCTAACGCAGCATGAAGCATAATTTACTTTCAAATTATTATATTTTACTATTTTTTAACATTGTTAATTACTCTTTGTAATGGAAAATAGTTAGTAAATTGTACATCTGCTTCTCCATACATGAGCGGCAGAACCGCAAAGAGGCTTGCGCATAGCGCAGGCATGGGGGTTGGCGAGCAAAGCGAGCAGAGGGCAAAGCCCCCTAGTATTACATATAGTGAAGTGTGATTCATAAATGATTTGTTCTTTTTGAATGACTCTTTTCAGTGAATCATTTGATTTTATTCATGAGCACATGATAATCGATTCAGTAGGCCATAATGAGAGTGCATGCATGATATTATGAGCCTCTTTTGTTTAGACATTTAAATTGCATGTGAAAGTACCACTTGTCTTATTCATGATTCCCATTCACTTAACTTATGATACTTTGTAGTTAGAAAAATATTATCTTCGGCAAACAAGAAATCTGGCATTGATTATTCTCTCACTTCATCAAACAAGTACAGCAGAGTAACAACACATTTATATTAGAATGTTTTAATTATCTGATTTTCTGCAATTAGTTATTAGAATTGTTTTAAACAGATTATATAAACATTATATTAAACAAATACATTCATGACTGTTTGTACATGCAACAAATTACTTATATAAAACTGAGCCCTATAAAATTATCATTCTAATTTCTAACAATTCTTTGCTTCCAAATTCACTTTAGTGCACACTTCTTATGACTCACTGAATACTTATCCTTCTTTTTTTTCCAGTTTGAATTGAATCATTTCCCAGGAACAAGTCCTACAGCTCTTGTTCACTTATGAGTCTTGAACATAGTGTCTTATTTTAATTATGCATTTTCATCCCATTATCATGTTTCATGTTTTCAGAGAAGTTAATATTATATATGACATCTGGCTGTAAAAATCACACTGAAACCTCTATTGGAGAAGTCTAGCCAAAAAAATAGCTACCCCAAATAAAAATGGGGATCGCGATAGAAGATGAAGATTAATTACCAGAATGCTTACTATATAATTTAAGAAATATAAATATAACTAGCCATGTGCGCCCAACTACGTTGTGCGTGTTAAAGTTGTCTGTGAAGGGCTCCCTGTTTAAACGCGGCTGTCAGTCGTGAACTGGGCCCTTCATCACACAGCATTATGATTTTTTATAAGGGAAACAAAATTACAAAACAAAACCCTTGGACATTGATTCGATAGGAACGGCCTACTCGGAATCACTGTCCGAATAGTAATTATGTGGTGGTGTAGGAGCATTTCTGCTTCTCTCCATTCACAGTCCGTCTCGTTTTCACGACGCTGTCGTTTCCTCTCACGATCTCTTCTCAACCTTTCTCCAATCTCGCAGGTTGCTTTGTGGCAATCCAAAGAGTAAGGCAATATACACGGAGCAATGGTTATAAAAGGGGGGACACATAGGTATCCAGGCTCTTTAAAGCATAAATAGGGATCACTTCACTGACATGTGAGCAAGCCAGGGTACAACTGTGAGACGCGCAGCACTCGCCGGCTACAACGTAACAATAATAATTTCCGGAACGTGCTGTTACGTTGTCATTCATTTTACCCACTGTCTTTCTTTCATTCATATGTTACGTAGGCATGTACTTTTATCTTCGGCAATCTCATTCTCTAACTAGGCCTCAGGAGCTAACCAGTGTAACACTGTCCACCACCCCTTTCGTTATTCCGGCACATTGTTGACATCCATGAGTAACAACAACGTACTAAACTGGAAGGTGGTCTATGCATGCGTGGAATTTGCGGACAAACAAAGATCAAGATCCAAATGAAGATTATATATAAATATTAAAAATGATTAATTTATGATTCTTTCAAAGGTTTTCTTATTTATTTTGGATGAATCAAACAAATCAAATGAATCGATTCACTTAATTGAGTAGTTTAAAATAACTTAATCAGGACAGTGAATCAAGATGCCCTTCACTGTTTACATATCTAACAGAGCAGAAAAGGCTGGTCTTGCAGTATAGCATGTGCAATGGCTTTGCCAATTTTTTTAACAAAAACTATCCAAAAGCCACTTTTACAACCAATAATCTTAAGCATGTAAAAAGTATTGTTGTGTATGGTATGCTAGTAATGCTATAAGTATCAAAAATAAGAGTTGAGTTGGAGTTGTATGTAGCAGAGCATACTTATGATATTATAGCAATAACAGAAACCTGGCTAAATAACAAAGTTGGGGATGAGTATAACATAGAGGGATACAGACTTTTAGGAAGGATAGACAGAACAGAAAAGGAGGTGGGGTTGCTGTTTATGTCAAACAGAATTTAAATGCAAGTCCTCTTCAGTTGGATGATGAGCCCCATCTTAATGAGGACATGTGGCTTTGCCTAGAAAGCATTAGGGAAAGAGGTCTTATTTTAGGAGTGTGTTTATAGACCACGCAATGCAGACAGTAATTTCAACACACATTTTTTTAGTTATATTGAAAAAGCAAAAAGGCAAATTTACAGGGAAATACTCTAGTCATAGGGGACTTTAACTACTCGAATATTAACTGGGATAATCTTGCAAATGAAGGAGCTCAAGAAGATTTTTAGAAGTAATCTTGCCCGGGTGCAAAGGCAGCACTTCCGCCACACCAGGAAGTGCTGCTGGAAGAGCATCATCAGGCACCTGGAGCACATCCGGGTGGGAATAAAAGGGGCCGCCTCACTCCAATCAGAGAGCTAGAGTCGGGAGTGGGAGCAGGACGAAGCTCCTGTGAGGAGAGGAAAGGCGGCTCATGGACACTGAGAGAGAAGCCCGTGAGGAGGGTGATTGGTGCAGGAGCACTGTGTGCTGTCTGGGACTTATTTGGTGTAAATAAACATGTGTTTGATAAAGTGTTGGTGTCTGTCTGATGGTGTTCAGACCCGAACTCACAGTGGAAAAAACATATTTCTTAGAACTGGAAACCTTCTATGACTCCCCAAGCCATTAAACATTCAAGAAAAAGTACAATACTTAGGGGATCCCATGCATTGTTGATTTGTGATAACATCTAAACCTCACCCAGCTTACACAACTAAGCCTCCCCTTCTGCTTTCATTCTCACATCTCCACCTTCATGAGAGTAGTAGGTTTGACGTCTGGCCTAGACATTGACTTGTGTGTAGCTTGCATGCTTTCTTTGGGCCCAGGTAGTCTTTTTTTTCTCTGGATATGTCAGTTTTCCTCCCAGAAGCTAAGGACATGAGTGTTAAATTTACTGGTGATTCTAAACTTGACTGGACTTAGTTAGTGAGTGTGGAGCTTTGTCACCTTATCCAGGGAAGGTTCTTATCTTGGAATTGATGTTTCTTGGTTTGGATCTAACCTCTGTTACCGTCAAATGGATCGAGCAGGTTTGTGAATGGATAGATTACTGCTAGATCATTGAATGGGTGGATCAGGCCCCAGCATTATTTTTTTTTCTTTAATGGCAGAGATTGTGTATTGTTCACTAGGCAGGCTCAAAATCAATGTCCTTTTTCTAAACTGAAAACAGTAAAGCTTTCTAAAGCAAAGGAGATTTCAGAGGAATGCCAAGGTCAAGGCCGAAGTTACTGCTCCAGATAACAAGTGCTTCATTCTTTTTCTGCTGCACTTATATACTAATACTATGATTACCTTTTTTTCAAATACAAAGTAAAATCTTTTCAATTTTAATCCCATATACATTTTCTGTTTTACTTTCCCTCCAATACGGTACATATTTCTCCATTACAACTTTTATTTTTATTAGTGAGTCATGTTTTATTTTCAATAAGCAGATATCTGGCTACTGTGACAGACAAAGTGCTCTAATAATAACAAAAACAGCAGGACAAGGTTAAGTGCTCTCTGAGCCCAACTATGAGATATTTACAAAGACATTTTTTATAATACAGTATGTAGAATAATTTTCTGGTTTATTTTCCATATGAATTCAGCATTCTATGAAGGTGAATATTAATTCCATTCATTTGCAATGCTAAGGCTGTAAAGGTTAAAAGAAATAATAGGACAACAATAAATGGCTGATATTGAAATGAATGAATGAAATGAAAATGGCTTAAAATATTTCCAATACACTTAGAATACATTTGTATTAAAGTGTCATAAACATGAAAACCATGAGAGCAATGTGGATGCACTTTTGAAAGATTAGAACTCACCCTCTACAGAAAGAAAAGCTGACCAGGGGCCTCGTGTATAAAACCTTGCTTGGATCCCATATTAAAATTTTCTTATGCTCAAAAATGGTGTATGCACAAAAAATAAAAATTCTGATTTATAAAACTGTACATATGCTATGTTTGTTTATAAATCTTAAATTCACTTAGAACTTTGTGCCTGTGTGCAAAGTTTTAAGCCACTCCACATCACCACCTATCAGTAATCATGTATAGCTTAAAAATATACCTTTTTTGAATATTCATGATTTAATCACTATTTAAATTTTCACATGTTCCTGATTGATATTGTCACACATACACACCATCCAGATTTATTAGAGGTAAGCAATACCATACCAGGGTGAGAGGGGACACAGCCCCTAACATGTTTGACTCCTCTGTCATTATCAGCAGTGAGAAGATACCCACCAATGACATTTAACCCCTGCCCTAATGACTAGAGGGCTATTAAAGAACAGACATCCAGGAGAATGTTGTCTCAGATCAGGTCCATGTTACAATCAACCTGGATGACGTCCTGTTTGACTTCTGTCATGAGAAGACAAAAACCTCGTTTGAGATTCCCATTTAGTTCTGATCATTTTAATGCCATCAAGCATTTTCTTTAGAATTATTGCATTGGATTAAAAGAGGTGACCAGGCTGGCCCCCAAAACAATCTAGACATGACGAGTGTCCTTCCAAATCATCCACAATGTCTTTAATACAAACGGAGAACAGAAGAAGAAAGGCAGAAAGAGAAACTTAAGTGAATGTGAACTTGAGGTGTTACAACTGAAGTGGACAATCGCAAAACATTCTTTTTGATGGTCTCTCTGTAGGAGTCACAAATAAAAGAAAAAGCCAAGAATGGAAGTAGTAGCCGTGTGGAAAGAAGAATAGAAAGAAAAAATAACAGACAACAGAAACAACAAATCCTGCAGTGCCCAGACCGCTGGCTATGAAGAACTGTGAGGTATTAAGGACACTCTTACTGAACTTGTAAAATAATAAAATCATTTTGCCAAGTAAATGTCAATGTTGCAATACATGTAAGTCTCGTTTCATCTGATGTACAACATCTAAATGTCTTTGAAATGCAATTGCTTTGATGTTCTGAGTGACAGGGTCTTAGTCATCCATGCAGGGAGTCCATGTTTGTGCGCTATAGTGTACTGTATAATACTGCACAACCCATCACAACAAACCTTTGTGTGGTTGTATGGCAGTATGCTGCCCAACTAGTCCAGGCACTGCTATTTTAATGAACCAATGGTCCATTCAATAATAATAATAACTAGGGGGTTCTGCCCCGTGCTCACTTCGCTCGCCCACCCCCGGGTTTGGTTAGCCAGATATGCAATGGTTTTGCTGCTGCTGCTGGCGAGCTGCCTGTTATGTTTGTCGCACTGAATTCGATCATTTAAAAGCCTGTACAGCAGCTGTCCTTTTGCCACTTCATGTCTCTGCCACTTGCGTTGTGAAGGGGGGGCTGAACGCACACTAAGGAGTTGCAGTCGGATTATCTGCAGGCTTCTAACTGCTGCTGCTGGCAAGCTGCGTGTTCTGCTTGTCGCTTGTCGTTGTTTTAAGAGCTTGGAGCACATGATGTCTGACTACCAAAAGCATTCCAACATCTGCTTGGTTAGATGTCCGTGAACTTGTTTTAAATGTTGCCTCGCTGCCTTTTCTCGCATAATGTTTCAGTGTCTCTCGCGGGACATCAAATTGCAATCTCTTGGCACCAAGTCTCATGTTTAAGGTCCCCACGAGACGCTCCGTGGCCAATCTCTTTAATCTTGCGGGTCTTTTAAGTGTCTTCTGAGAAGATCACATCTCGTCTCCCTGGTCTCCCTTCCACCAAGATTTTTTTTTTATAATAGAGAGATAATAATAATAGCAATAATAATGAGCATTAGTATTAGTATTAGTATTTTTCTTTAGCAGATGAATTTATCCAAGTTGACTTACAAACCAAGTTATCATATAAAATATATTTCTCTATTATATAAAAAAATCCCGGGACGAGATGAGACGTTTTAGCCTGGGACGAGACGAGACTTTTTCAGAGAGATACTTTCAAGTCCTGAAAGATGAGACTTTGCGCCAAGAGATTTAATCACACCCGGGGCTGGAAATAAAGACAAAGAGTAGATGACAAAGTAGAACGTCGTAAAGAATTCAAAAACTTTGCCACAATACACATGCAGAGCAGGTTAGAGATAATTAAAGTGCTAAAATTCGAAAGTCTCAAAAAAATGATAATAAAGATCGCTTTAGCGCAAACAAATGAAAATTATTACTCAGTGAAAAGAGATCGAATATATTGTTTGGATTTAAACTTTAAGTCGGAGATTTGTAGATCGTCTAATTCCTGTTGCCATCAGGGAAAAGTAGTGTTTCTTCCCAATGAAGAGGCGTATCTGCAAGAATTAAAAGATTTGTTGTTTGGTGAAAGTGAAATCCTCATATATGAGCGGAAGAGAGCGGTGAGCGAAGTGAGCAGGGGGCGAAGCCCCCTAATAACTTATGTAATATACAGTATTTATTGGTTCTATCCCCAATGTTGTGGGAAAGTGCCTTGCATTATATCTCCTCATTTGTAGTGTACCCTCTATTACCTGAAAAAAGATGATACAAGTTATTTGTAACAAACTAAACCTAATTGTAATTAAGCCTGGTTGACAGGTTTGCAAAGAAGCTGACCATCATACACAGCATGATCCAGAAGTCTGATTTCCACACTGCTATTTGTTGCACTAAAGGAATTATTAGCTGAGCTGCACAACAGCATTAGCCATACACATTTGAGTATCACATATTAGTTGTATGTTAATTGAATAAAAGTGTTTCCTGTTTACAAAAGTAAATTCATTCTGTGATGGAGCCTTTATCACAACATGTGTGTAGTCAATTGCACTTATTACAGTACATTAGGTTTGAATTGCCTTTTGATCTCAGTTTGTTTACCCTTGCCATAAAGACATTGCCTTATAGATGCCATGAAGCAGCTCAGGGATGACTGTGAGAGACTAATGTTGTTAGTGCAATCCCCACCATTATCGTGGTGGAGGGGTTTGTATGTCCCAATGATCCAAGAAGCTATGTTGTGCAGGGCAATTGCCCCTGATAGGGTCACCCAAGCCATAATGGTCATCGGTGAGGGACCAGACTAAGTATAGTTCAATTACTCCTAAACAAATGTCATATCAAGGATCCAATAATCTCACCTGGAAAAGGGAAACTGGGCCTCCACGCCACAGCCAGGCTTGAGGGAGAACTCATTAGATGACCCAGTCAGACATAGCCCTAAGGAGCAACATGGGTCCTTTCCACAGTGGGTCTTTCAACTGTAGGAAGAGTCATAAGGATCCAGTGCACTGAGGCGTGGGTGGCAGCTGAAGACAGGTGCAGGTGGACCATTCCAACAATGAAGCATGGTGGTGGCAGCATCATGGTGTGGGGTTGTTTTCCAGCAGCAGTGAAAGTGGAAGTAGACAGAATCAAGGGAATTTTAAATAGAGCAAATAACAGTGATATCCTTAATGAAAACTGGCTCCACAGCACTCTGGACCACAGACTGAGCCAAAGGTTCAACTTCCAACAAGACAATGACAAAGCAAAGATAACACAAGAGTCGTTTAAGGACAACTCTGTGAATATCCTTGACTGGCATGCTCCAGCCAGAGCCTGGACTTGAACCCATTTGAACATCTTTGGAGAGTCCTGGAAATAGCTGTTGTCACACACGTGGGCATAGGAGGGAGCTGAATGAACAAAATGAAGGTAATTCCACACCAGGCCAAGGGTGGCAGGGTGCACTAAACCTTCCTCTGTTATCTCTGCAGAACAAATATGGGAAATTCTGCCTGATTCAGATCCAACAACATCACCTTCTGGCTCCAAGCCCAAGAAGACTCTTACTTCCGGTTCTGGTCCCAAGAATGATGCCACTTCTGATTCTGGACCTCAACAACATCACTTACGGTTCTCTACCTTAAATACCAAATAACTTTTCATTTACCTCAGTTCTGTTTTGGACTGTAAAGATCATTGCTACTTATCTGCCTTTTTGCAGGCAGGATTCCAGAAAACGGGTGGCTACCCCAAACCTTTTTTGTGTGTCGAGTCTGGTTATTTGACACTGTCTACTCATGGTCTCCATGCAACCTGAAAGAACTTGAGAGGATCTGAATAGAGCAAAGTAGGCAGTGTCAGTCCTGGAGGGCCACAGTGGCTGCAGGTTTTGGTTCCAACCAAGTTTCTTAATTAGAAGTCAATTACTGCTGATGAAGCACTTATTGCTCAAGTGACCTTTTGATGCTTCACTTTAATGGTCATTCTTGTTAAGGTTCCCCACCCTTAATTGCTTATTTCAGTTTAAAATGGCTGCATTCGCTGTATTTAACTTGTTTCTATTCACACCTGTGTGGATTCATCATGCACTATTTGGTTTAATAAAACACTTAAGAGAAAAATATGACAGACTGAAAATGATCCAGTTTTGGCTTCAAATTATTTGGATGATATCCTTGAAAAGGAAAAAATCTACGATATAAAAACCTAACATTGCAGACTAACAAGCTATAAAATTAAACAAGGTCTGAAATTGTCAGGGGTTGGTTTCTAATTAAGCAATTGGGTTGGAACGAAAACTGGCAGCCAATGCAACTACTCCAGGACCGACGTTGCCCACACCTGGCATAGAGGAATGACAGAAAATCCCCAAATCCTGGTGTTGTGAAGCTTGTCATATCATACCCAAGGAGAATCCAAGCTGTAATCACTGCCAAAGATGCATCAATGAAGTACTCAGTAAAGGTCTGAATACTTGGGTCAATGTGACACTTCAAATTTTTATTAATACATTTGCAAAAATTTCTAAAATCCTGTTTTTGCTGTTATTCTTGGATATTGAGTAGTAAGTGTGCAACATAATAAAATGCATAAAAAGTGAATACTTTCAGAAAGCATTGTAGATAGATAGATATTATAAGACATTGTGGTCGATTTTTCACTTTAGGATTATAGCAAAAGTTAGAATTTTACAAAACGCTGAAAAA
Source organism: Erpetoichthys calabaricus (assembly GCF_900747795.2). Lineage (NCBI taxonomy): Eukaryota > Metazoa > Chordata > Cladistia > Polypteriformes > Polypteridae > Erpetoichthys > Erpetoichthys calabaricus. Next base: position 151,581,588 of record NC_041401.2, on the reverse strand, counting down.
TTAGATATGTGTATTGCACTGTTAACAGGACTTCTTAAGAAATATATCAGTCTGCAGCAATTAGTGCAAAATGCAGCATCAAGAATCTTAACTAGAAAAAGAAAGTCTGACCACATCTCATCAGTTTTAATATCGTCACATTGGTTATCCATGTCATTCAGAATTTACTTAAAAATTCTACTAATGGTTTACAAAGCCTTAAATAATCTCACTCCATCCTATATTTTGGAATGCCTGGCCCCCTACACCTCAAATTGTAACCTTAGATCTTCTAATGGTAGTCTGCTTATAATTCGAAGTGCTAAATTTAAAAGAGTGGTGAGGCGGCTTTTTGCTATTATGCACCCAAAATCTGGAATAGATTACCGATACAAATTTGCCAGACTTGTGCTGTGGATCATTTTAAAAAGCTGTTAAAAACCAATTATATTAATATGGTGTGAAAGAAATAGCTGGACACACAATGAAGGTTTGGGGCAGCCACCCGTATTGTTTCCCTGGCTGCAAAAGGCTTAAATTCGAATACAATGTGTACAGGTTAGAGTCCAAAACAGAACTGCCCAAGTATGGAGGATGTAGGGTTTTTAAGACGTTTCAAGGGAAATTATGTCATTGGGGCTGAACTGGAAGTGATGTCCTTGGACTGTAATCGGACACAGGCAGAATTTCTCATGTTTGATCTACGGATAGAAAAGAGAGAGGTTTAGTGCAACCCTCTGCGTGGAATTGACGTCTTCTGGTCCCTTTGGTTGACTCCCAAACGCATGTGTGTGAAAAAGGCTAATATGGGTCTGTGCCACCTCCACCTGATCAAGGCATTATGCAGCCCCCTGTGTTGATGCATTGAAGGTGGGTGTCCCAGCTGTCCACAAGACCAACATCATCAAATACTATCATGTGAAGCCTGAAAACAAAGAAGACTGATTTATGACCATTTACGGGGCTGGGTGGTCTTTTTGGCCTTGAAACCACTGCAGATTTTTTTTACTCCAGCCCAAATGCAGTTTTTTTTTGTTTTTTCTGCCCCATCTCAGCCATCTGCCATTACTTTTTTCCTTTGTTACTTATTCTGTAATATTATTGCCTAATCTTTTTTGTTCTCATTTCATAAAACTATCTTTTTGTCATCATCTAAAGCACTTTGACCTACATTGCTTATATGAAAATGTGCTATATAAATAAATGTTGTTGCTTACCTGCTGATGCATGTTGTTGTACCAACAATAAAATCCTGCCTGATAGTGGTAGGCAATAGCTTGGAATAATTTCTCCATGGTCTTAGAATTGGGATAAGGGCATTGGAGGGCAAGAACTGACTTGTCTGGCAGCAAGGAGGTCTACTTTAAATATGCCCTCCCCCCACCCTCCGACCCAACTAAAGATGACAAACATTCCAGAGAGCATTCCTAATCCCAGAATTGATTATGGAGATAACCATAGACATCATATCTGGTACAACCTAAAAACTCCTTGAAAGTCTACTTCAGTAAAGTCAGTGAGCAGAGCTGTGGAAGCTGCAAGTGAAGCCAGAGAGTAGAGAGGTGTAGAAGGTGAGAGAAAGAAAGGCAAGCTTCATTATGGTACATAAAGAAGGGCAAATGTTTAGAACATTTTTTGCTTTTTTGAGTTTTATCATTAATTTAGTTTCTTTCTTTGTATCATTCTTTAAAAAATTAGACTTCTTGACATTTTTTCTTCAAATTCACACTCAGAACATTTTTTTTAATGTAGGATCACGGGTCTCCTATTCTAACAGCACTAGAGTCAAAGCAGGAACCAGTCTGGGGTAGGGCATCAATCCATCACATGACACAGTAACTAATACACACACACATACGCACACACACGCACACACACTCACGCCTCAGTGTCGGGGCTGCTTTAGAGACACCAATTGAATTAGTATGCTCATCTTTGGGGCCATGAAAAAAAACACAGAAGGAACATGTAAAATAGTCTGAAATTAAATCCAGCTCCCTAGATATGAGAAGCAGGCGTGCTAACCACTGGACTACACTCATAGATGGGTCTCTGAAAGGGCTTGTCGAGCTCATGCCCAGGGGCCCAAAGGTCAGGGGGGCGCTCATAAAAATCCTTATAGATTCCGCTATTGGATGGGGTAGTGTGGCCAACTGTCTTCATAATTGTCGAAGTTCTCTCCAAGTGACCTATAGTTCGATGGATGCCTTTTGCATCCTCAGTTACCAGTTTCCCTATTGGTTCTTCTACCCATCTTGCTGTCAATGTGTCAGTGAAGGGTATGAAGGATATTAACCCTTAAACTGCCGGAACCGGCTAGAGTCGGTTTCCAGTGCAATTTGGAAGCACGCCAGAGCCGAGTATATTCAGCGACAGGCATTTGGCGACGAACATTAATTGAACTCTGCAACCAGCTAAAGTTGTTTCCCAATGCAATTTGCCAGCACACCGGATATATATTCATTGAACCCCGCAACTGGTTATACAGTAATCCCTCGCTATATCGCGCTTCAACTTTCGCGGCTTCACTCTATCACGGATTTTATATGTAAGCATATTTAAATAAATATCGCGGATTTTTTGCTGGTTCACAGATTTTTGCGGACAATGGGTCTTTTAATTTCTGGTACATGCTTCCTCAGTTGGTTTGCCCAGTTGATTTCATACAAGGGACGCTATTGGCAGATTGCTGAGAAGCTACCCAACCAGAGCGCGTATCACCTATTAAATAAAACTCCTCAAATATATTGTGAGCACGGGGGCTGTTCGCACCCCTAGAAGATATGGCCGCTCCTCAAAAAACGCTGAAAGATTACCTTCACATTGCTCTCTTCCTTGCTGGGCTTAAATGTGGCTGCTTTGTCAAGCGATATGCTTCCTGCATGGTGCTTCGCATACTTAAAGATCAAACAGCACATATTGATTTTTGATTGTTTGCCTTTCTCTCTCTCTCTCGCGCTGACATTCTCTGCTCCTGACGGAGGGGGTGTGAGCAGGGGGGCTGTTCGCACCCCTAGACAATACGGACGCTCATCTAAAAAAATGCTGAAAGATTATCTTCACGTTGCTCCCTTTCTTGCAGCTGGTTTGTCAAGCGACATGCTTCCCACACGGTGCTTCGCATACTTAAAAGCTTGAACGGCACGTATTGATTTTTAATTGTTTGTTTTTCTCTGTCTCTCTCACTATCTCTGACATTCTCTGCTCCTGACAGAGGGGGTGTGAGCAGGGGGGCTGTTCGCACCACTAAATGATACGGACGCTCCTCTAAAAAATGCTGAAAGACTACCTTTACATTGCTCCCTTCCTAACAGCTGCTTTGTCCGGCGGTGTTTCGCATACTTAAAAGCCCAAATAGCCCTTTAGATTTTTGATTGTTAGCTTTTCTCTCCCTCTCTGACATTCTCTGCTCCTGACGTGCACTCCTTTGACGAGGAAGATATGTTTGCATTCTTTTAATTGTGAGACAGAACTGTCATCTCTGTGTTGTCATGTGAGCACAGTTTAAACTTTTGAAAAAGAGACAAATGTTTGTTTGCAGTGTTTGAATAACGTTCCTGTCTCTCTACAACCTCCTGTGTTTCTGTGCAAATCTGTGACTCAAGCATGACAATATAAAAATAACCATATAAACATATGGTTTCTACTTCGCGGATTTTCACCTTTCGCGGGGGGTTCTGGAATGCAACCCCCGCAATCAAGGAGGGATTACTGTAGTCACTTCACAGAGCAATTTGCCAGCACGCAGGAGCTGATCAGTCCGTGCATTCATTCTGTGTGCTTGCGTGCAGCCAGTTCAAGCGCAATTGGCTCGGTAATTTATTGAATTTCATCAATGGTGTCAGTTGCACCTTGTACATATAATAATAGATTGTTGTAGTAGTTTTTGTAATAGTTTTTACAGTTCATTAGCAGTGTGAAAAATGATGAGTGTTGCAGTAATTGTGATGCTCTTTAGATGAAAAAAATGTGTTCTGTTAAAATTTCACATTTTCTTTGTGAATTGTGACGTTTACTTAAAAAGTGCAGCAAAAAAAGTATTTGGCGTCCAGGGGTGCATTAACCACCAAGTATGTGGCAGTTTAAGGGTTAAAATTCTGGATTAGGTTACAATACTATACAATACTATATCCCAACTATAATATAAAGTTTGAGGAAGGGGGGGCCCTGATGTCTGGTCAGCCTCAAAGACCCATGGACATGGGATCCATCCCTGACTACCCTAGGAAACATTTTTTTAAAAAAGAAGAGACCACAATATGATTTTTTTCTCCTCAAGATACATTTTCAAGTTAGTTAAACCTAACAGTCACCACTTCAATGAAAACAGAATGTCCGTTCTTGTGATGCTGTATAAGGGACAGTCATTTTCCATAAAGATAGTCATTGTAGCTGCTTCTGCGGACCGTCTATGAATGACTCATTTATGTTAAGTGGCTAGTCATCTAAAATTAGCCATTAATCAGGATATGTAAGTTTCAGCTGCAAAAAAATGTAACTTTGGAAAAAAAAATGTAAGGAAAGGTGAATTCAGTTCTTCAGATGTTAGTGAAATGTACACAAATGCAGTTCAATCATCTATACAGTAAGGGTTGATACTAACTAATGAAACATCCATCCATCCATTATCCAACCCGTTATATCCTAACTACATGGTCATGGGGGTCTGCTGGAGCCAATCCCAGCCACCACAGAGCGCAAGGCAGGAAACAAACCCTGGGCAGGGCACCAGCCCACCGCAGGGCACACAAACACACCCACACACCAAGCACACACTAGGGACAATTTAGGATCGCCAATGCACCTATCCTGCATGTCTTTGGACTGTGGGAAGAAACCAGAGCACCCGGAGGAAACCCACGCAGACATAGGGAGAACATGCAAACTCCATGCAGGGAGGACCCAGGAAGCAAACCCAGGTCTCCTAACTGCGAGGCAGCAGCACCACCATGCTGCCCCTAATGAAACAGCATGTAGTAATTTATTTTGATACATTCTTGTTAATCAAATGCCAGAAGTGACTCTACTCCATTGAGCAAGGCCCTTAATCTACAATTGCTCTGTCCTGGGTATGACGTTAATCTGCATCCAGCCCTGCATGTAGGCCCTCCAACCTGCAGGGATAAACCTGGGGGTTGGTGGCAGAATTGGCATTCCAGCCACCATAAAAAGCTCACACTAGTTCCATTCCATCTGAACTAGGGTGGTGCTGTGGTGTCACCAGTCACATGGCTGCATTCGGGTCCTAACGTGGGGTCCTGAGTTGGTTTGTCATGTGGTGGGTGCGGCAATACGCTGTATCAGTGCATGCTCCTAACCTCTCTCCTTTCTCTTGTTAATCAAAGCGTCTGTGAGTGGCTATGTGATGCATGTTGCTTAAACATGCAAGTAAGAATTTCACTGTACCATACATATGATGCGTTACCAATGCTACCATAACTACTAAATAAATTATATCTGGGAAAATGGCCCTGCTTTAAAATTATACTTCCACAAAAAAGGAATGACCCCTTTTGTGTTTTTTATAAATGTAACCATGTTTTATTCTTTGAAAGTTATCTGATGTTGAGCTAGATCCTAACAACAGATAAAAATAATGTAATTGGGCAAACAGTATGTTGTGCACATCACATAAACAACACTGAATGCGTAGCAGTGGTGGTCAATGTTGGCTTTATGAGCCCACTTTACAAATGTCACTAGTTTTATTATAGTTTTATTTAACTATTATAAAAATAGTTTTATTTTTTTATTTTATTTTATTTTTTTCTCCAGCCTTCTGGAGTTTTTTTTTGTTTTTTCTGTCCACCCTGGCCATCGGACCTTACTCCTTTCTATGTTAACTAATGTTGTCTTATTTTAATTTCTTATTTGTCTTTTATTCTTCTTTTCTTCATTATGTAAAGCACTTTGAGCTACTTTTTGTATGAAAATGTGCTATATAAATAAATGTTGTTGTTGTTGTTTTCTCTATGAAAACCCAGTGTTAGTGACTTAATTTTAAAATGGAGATGCAGACTGGCCAGTAAGTTGAAAGCTGCATCTTAGGATTTACCACAACACTTTGGTATGACATTCACATAGCTGGCTCTGTTGCACCAGTTCATTGGCCAACCTCACAATCAACCTCTAGCCTCACTTATGAACAACACCTGCTCACTGCTTACCTGAAAGGAGCAAGCCACGCGTGTCTAGGAGAAGACAATCATTTACAGGTGGCAAATATCATCCTAACTGCTTCATACTCAGCTTTGAAACATTCCAATGTGTTCCTGAGATCACAGTCTGATAAATCCAGAAGGACAACATTCTGCAAACACCTGTGTTATGGAGATCATATCCTTTAAATCAACTTATATTTATTTTATCTTGTTAGTTTCTACAATTATAGAATCACTAATCATCCTCTGCGGGTTCACCCACGTATTAGTGAAACAGGATAGTGAGGAGGGCCCGGCCCAGCTCTCTACTCCTGACGTCACTCTTTCCCCTCCCCTCGGTCCGCAGCCTCTGTCTTGGATTAGCACAAATCTATCACTCCTGCAAGAACTATGATGCTTAGTGCAATGAGAGAAGTTGCAAAATCGACCGGAATGTTCAAACAAATTATAGAAAAAAAAAAGATCTAAATCTATTAAGTAGTTCTCTCGTTCGCTAACTAAGCGGAGTTAAAGATATGCCCCGAGGCAGATGCGTGAGTGAGGAGGGCCCTGCCCCCCTCTTCACAGCCCGATGAGTCTCTCTTGGATTTGCGCTAATAAGTCAGCGAACAATGAAAAAGTCACAAAATCAACAGAATGTTCAAGCAAATTATAGAATAAAACCTGATCTAAATCTGTTAAGTAGTTCTCTCATGAAAAGCGGACAGACATACCAACGGGTCTAAAAAACAATAAGAAATTTCACGCTTGGACCTCGAAATTATTAAAACCGTTTCTTAGCGAGCACCTATGGGCCAAGGGCAACCTACATTCCAAATTTCAAGTCCCAAGTCCTCATGGTTCGGGAGATTTCGTGATGAGTGAGTCATTGGTATTTCACTTTTATATATATATATATATATATATATATATATATATATATATATATATATATATATAAAACTATGATGATGAACTCATCCTTCCAACATTTTGGATGTTTGGTTACTATGGCACCACACTTTGTTAAGGAATGTCTTGTGTTGTGGTTGTGACAGCAGAGTGAGTGGACACGTAATTTTGGCAGCTAGCTATCTTATTAAATAGTGAATAGCAGGAATTGTCTGCACTATATTTTGAAAAAGGAATATAACTTTTTTCATAATGAGAAAAAGCTAATTTGTCTGGCTTTCTTTTCTGGGGTTTAGACTTTTGACTTTGAATGTATGCTTCATTAGATGTTGTAGCGGTCAGGGGCCGCTAAGATTCACACCGTCAAAGGTGACGGTGATTTATTTATTTTAATAGAGGAGACCCCAGGAACGTCCCCAGCCTTGGATCGACCCACACATACTCTCTACAGAGACCAATAACGCACACTGGGAAGGGAAAAAACAATTAAGAATATAATGAAATAAAATTAACTAGATGAAAACCGTAATACCAAAACAAAAACCTCTCCTCCTTTTGCCCTTTGCCCTCCTTTTAACCTCCTTTGACCACCTTTGACCTCAGCAGCCCCAGACAGGACTGCTGGGAGATGCAGTTCTTATTTAGTAGCACTGCTACAATGTGGTTTCCAATCTTTTTTTCCTCCAATGTGCTAATTTGATACTGCCTTGAATCATGTACTGTATGTGGAGTGCCTTCAGAAAGTATTCAGAACCTTTCACTTTCTATGCATTTGGTATGTTGCAGCCTTGTACTTAAATCATTTAAATTCATTTTTTTTGTAATCCAGCAACACTCAATATTGCAGAAAAGGATTTTAGATTTTTTTTTCCAAATTTAATAAAAAAGAAAAAAACTTAAATCTAATATTAACACAAATCTTTAGACCCCTTACTCAGTACAGTGGAACCTCAGGTCATGACTGTAATTTGTTTCAAAACAACAACCCGATTTGGTCGTGACCCGAACTAATTTCCTGCATAGAATTGTATGTAAATACAATTAATCCGTTCCAGACTGTACAAACTGTATGTAAATATATTTTTTAAAGACTTTTTAAGCAGAAAAATAGTTAATTATACCATAGAATGCACAGTGTAATAGTAAATTAAATGTAAAAACATTGAATAACGCTGAGAAAACCTTGAACAGAGAAAACTGACATTGCAAAAGTTCACGCTACAGCCTTATGAACCACTCGCTATAAACACTTTTTTTGTAATGAGTTTTAAGCACAGGGAAAAAAATGAAAATTTGAAAATCCTTAATTTACACAAAAACTAACCATAAACAACCAAGAAAACTAACATTGCAAGAGTTAATGCTACAGCCTTACGAACCGCTGTGAAAAACCTTGAACAACAGAGAAAACTAACATTGCAAGAGTTCATGTTACACCTTTACGAACCGCTTGCTGTAAACACTTTTTTTTAATGAGTTTTAAGCACGGGGAAAAAATGAAAATTTGAAAAATCCTTAATTTATACAAAGACTAACCATAAACAACCAAGATAACTAACCTTGCATGAGTCAAGTTCTGGCATGAAGGAAGTGAGGAGTAAGCTGGGTGGAGAGGAGGTTACAGTTTTGAGGGAGAGTCCCTCTGCGCGATGGAGGAATGTTCTCCTTCAGGTGTTTTCTCTCTTGTGATTTCTTGGGTTTCTGCTGTTTTTAGCTGTTTAACTGGTGGATCAGACTTCATGAAATAGCGGTCTAATGTGACTTACCTTTTTCCTACGCATTAAAATTTTTCGGAAATGCGAGACGACATGGTCATTCATCATATTTATCACTCTGTTCGCAACCGCTTTGTCAGGGTGGTTCTTCTTGGAAAAATCGTTCCATTTTTCCATGATGGCTTTTATTGCATCACTTTTTATAACCGCCCTTTCCTCTTCTTCCCCTGAGGACTGCTCCTCGGTGAGCAACTTATGCTGCTTCTGCTGGAGTTCAGCGAGTTCCTCCGTCGTCAGCTCCTCCTTGTGATCCATGATCAGCTCCTCAATGTCCTCATTGTCCACTTCACAACCCATGCTCTTGCCCATAGACACAATCTCATCCACAACAGGAGGCTCAAATCTTTCTAAATCCTGTTCAGGAATGCATTCAGGCCAAAGTTAATTCCAGGCCAAGTTCAAGGTCTGGTATGTGACGTCTTCCCAGGCTTTATCGATGAGGTTGATGCAACGAACGATATTAAAATGCTATCACCTGCAAGTTGCTTCTCGTTCAACCACACTAGCAACAGTTTTTCCACCTCTTCCAGCACTTGAGGCCTCTGCTTGGTTAACACTGAAACTCCTTTTGCAACATCAGCTGCTTTAATGGCCTCTTTCTGCTTTAGAATAGTCGAAATTGTAGATTTTGACTTCTTGTACTCGGCAGCAAGATCAGTAGCATGAACGCCACGCTCATACTTTTCAATAATTTCTTTGTTTAATGCGATTTCAATTTTCTTCTAACCTTTCTTCTCACCAACACTACCACTCTTCACTTGCTTAGAAGCCATGGTAAATTGCAAAATTAATGCAAAAGCACACGAAATAGAGCACACACGTCTGACCGAGAACAATGTACAGGGAGAGACTGAACACGTGTGGAAATCATCAGCGCGTACAAACCGGAAGAGAAACTGGCTTGTTTGTCACCCGAGTGTGTGGTCGTGAACAGATGCAAAAGTTTGGCAAACTTTTTGGTCATAACCCGATTTGTACATGTTCCAAGACGTTCGTAACCCCAGGTTCCACTGTACTAAAGAAGCATCTTTGGCAACAATTACAGCCTGGGGTCCTCTTGGGTATCACACAGCAAGCTTTGCACACCTGGTCCTGCCATTCGTCTCTGCAGATCATCACAAGCTGTTCATGGACAGCTATATTCAAGTCTCTCCAGAGATGTTTAATTGGGTTCAGGTCTGAGTTCTGGCTAGGACACTCAAGAACATTTACAGAGTTGACCCTAAGCCACTTTTGTGTTGTCTTTGCTTTGTACTTTTGGATAAGGGAACCTTTGGTCCAATCTGAGGTGCAAAGCACTCTGGAGCAGATTTTCAAAAAAGAAGAGCTCTGCACTTTGCTCCATTCAACTTTCCCTTGACTATGTCTAGTCTCAGTCTCTGCCATTGAAAAACAACCCCATCAGAATGATGTCACCACCACCGTGTGCTTCACTGATGGAATTATATGGCACAGGCGATGAATGGTGTCTGTTTTCTTCATACGTGACACTTAGCATTGAAGCCAGTTCAACAGTTCAATCTTATTTTGTTTCTCATACTCTGAGAGTCATTTAGGTCAGTGTTTCTATAACTATGAATCTTGTGGAATGCCTTGTGACTGGTCGCAAAGGTCAGTTTAAGCAAATATTGTTTCACTATGATCCACGTCTGAGATCCTACAAGAGGGACCTCCCCCCAAATATGGGAAGACAATTGGTGGTGATTCCACAAGGGGATTCCCCAAGATGATGCTCCACAGTGGTAGTGGGTGATGGAGACACAAAAGAAGCAAAACTGGATTGCAAAAAAAAAAATGTTTAGAAACCACTGCTTTAGGTTCCTTTTTACAAACTCCAAGCAAGCTTTTATGGTCTGGTCACTTGTCAAAAAGCCCAGGTTAGTGACGTGTTGCAGTGGTAGTTCTCCTTCTGGAAATTTCTCTAAACTCCACACAGGTTTTCTGCAGCTCAGCCAGAGTTACCATTAGGTTCTTGGTCAGCTCTCTTACCAAGGTAGTTCTCACTTGATTGCTCAGTTTGGCTGGGCAGCCAGATCTAGGAAGAGCTGTGGTTGTTAGAAACTTATTCCATTGAAGAATTACTAGGGGGCTCTGCCCCCTGCTCACTTCGCTTGCCAACCCTACGCTCTAGCCACTTTGTGGATCTGCTGCTTGCATATGGGGAAGTGGATGTACAATTTAAACAGATTTTTATTTTCATGGGAATTGTTACATATGCATAATAGAAGTAACTCTTTTACATTAAAGTGAGTAATTAACCATATTAAAAAATAGTAAAACATAATAATTTGAAAGTAAATTATGTTTCATGTTGTGTTATGAGTTATTTGTTGCGTAATACAATTTCGTTTTGTTTGGCTTTGAAATTAATATGTAAATTAAATTAAATTGACTTTTTGGAATGTTTGGCTCTGAGATTTGTTAATTGTCTTTGCAACAGCTATTCTAACTGTTAACGTTTTAGTGCGAATGGCATATCAAGATCTCCTTTGGTGTCTAAAATTATTCGCGGAAGATTGACTACATTACCTTTTTGGGATACATCCTTCTTTCTACAGTAATTTATGTGGTGGAAGACCGGATGTTATTAACGTTTGTAGATATTCTTCGGGATATTGTAAGTTGATGTTTTCATGTTCTGCACAATCACCACCAACTGTTTCAGCATAGTCTATTGATACACGTTTAACCAATTTGCCATGTAACTGATCAACATTTTTGCCGTTAATTCATTTTACTTCATTGTTTCTCAGTGCTAGGATTGCCCATGTACTCATTTTTTCTTTTGATAACCCTTCGTGATGAAATTCTTCAATAAGATTTGGACATAATACATCTTCTGTAATTGGGAACTTAAAGTGAGGAAAACGTTAAAATTTATAAGAGCTGAGAGTGCAGGAACTGTGTCTGTCAAAAGCATTCACACGAATGAGAGATGAGAGTACCGTGGGCATGGCTGAATATGGTTAAGAGGAGGGCGTGACTTGAAAAAATCTCATGGCCAACGTCTCATCTCGTGGGACTTAAAAAAATCTTCCTTGTTTCGTTGCAGGATTTTTTTATATAATAGAGAGATAGGGTAGTACTGTGGCACAGTGGTAGTGGCACAGTGGTAGTGCTACTGCCTCCCACTAAGGAGACCAGGGTTTTCACCCCAGGTCCTCCCTGTGTGTAGTGAGGAAAACGTTAAAATTTATAAGAGCTGAGAGTGCAGGAACTGTGTCTGTCAAAAGCATTCACACGAATGAGAGATGAGAGTACCGTGGGCGTGGCTGAATATGGTTGAGAGGAGGGCGTGACTTGAAAAAATCTCATAACCAAAGTCTCATCTCGCAGGACTTGAAAAAAATCTCTTGAAAAATTTTTCATCTTGTCCCAGGATATTTTTTATATAATAGAGAAATATATTTTGTAGTATTTATTTGGTAAGTGTGTCATATGAATTAATTCTTTCTTCATCTATTTCACTAATGGATGGCTAATTTAGATTCAGATTGAAATCACAAACAGGAAAGCTGGGCACTCATCAGTTTACTTCGGGCTTCTGAAATTGTGATTTGTGCTTGTAAAGGTGTTTATGTGAGTGGCAGTTTTGTGTGAAGAAAAACTTTACATTTGGAATACATAAATTTGGAGGAATGGATTGTGTACATTGTTTTGATATCTAAATCTCCTGATGCTTTGCTATCTTTCTACCACTTCAGTGTCGATTGTGTGGTCTTTCTTGTAATAAATATATAGATGGGTTTGATTAGTTTTGTCGTATCTGGTAATCAAAAATGCAACAAAGTAATTCTTTGCTTTATTACGCTTCTATTGTGATTTTTTTATGCCACCATGTCCTGGGAGGGAAAAATTAGGTCTTGTGTTCAATTCTCCTTTTGAACAACTTAATTTTTTCTTACTTATCCCTTCAGGATCTCTGGGTGTGACATGATAATCACTTTGAAAGAGAGAGAACAAACCAAACAGAGGTCATTAATTGCTTAAGGGTGTTTGTCTCTTTTCTTTCTTTTATCTTCTTATAATTTGGCGTTTGCATAATCGGTGTTAGTATGCAATATAAGGGAACTGGCAAGATCAACAGGTTGTGAATAGGAGTCAGAATGGTGGAAAGAAGAATACCTGACAAAATGATAGATGTTTTTGCTATGTTCCATTATTCTATTATGTTTATAAATCATTGTTAGCACTATCTGAGTGAAGTGTGATATAAAAATGACCTCATTTGAGCAAAAGAAAAGAAAAACGTTTATAATCTCTAAATAAGCCTGACTAAAAAAGAAAATATTTCCATGAAAAGAAACACATTCTGATACTTTAGTTTTTATTATTCACACATTTGAACAGATACACTGAAAATGTAACAATGAAATGTGCAATGTTTTATCTACTGAATGAACATTTGTAATAGTGTAAACGTAATCTTTTCTCTTGACATATTTACTTTTTTATGTATACAGTATCTAAAAGTTTTAGAAATGCATCGATTTTTCTAGATTATTAGCACATTTTTTTTAATATTATTTTATGAATGTATCTGGCACGAGTGTGTTCTTTTTAAATTGTAGACATGTTACAACCAATACATCCTTCTCTGGCAAACATGAATATTAAGTCAAAGAAACTGTTATGATTTGATCTCTTCTTAAAATTTTCCTGAGGGCTCATTTATAAAGCTTGTGTATGCACAAAAAGAGGCTCGGAATATGTATCCGCAACTTCCCATGCAAACACTGGAATTTATAAAAGAAAATATGATGGGGAGACGTGAATAATTACTGTGACCCATGCGCATACAATATTTTGGAGAAACTGGGAAATGAATACACCCTTGATTAAGCAGGGAATTACAGCCAAGCCAGCGAAATGATGACTCGTACACGTAATTCATCACTGACCTCACAAACATATTACATCTCAGAAGTGATGAATATGAGGTACAGACTGTATTTTAGTTCCCTTTTAAGAAGGCCAATGCTATATATTTGCACTGAAGAACTTTTTTGGTTTTTCATCAGTTTATATTGACTACATCTTGTTACTTCTCAGGGAAGTGGCCGAAAGGTCAGGAATATCTCAGTCAAGCTTCTGTTCATCATGCCTGCTGTGCTGGAAGCCTTTAACCAGCCCACAAAGTATAACATCCAGTTTTCGAATGGTGTGGGTGCAAATACTGTACATATAACATGTTGTTACCAACATCAAAAGGTAATCTACAGTGTGCAGTTTTCTTAATGTTGTAGCGGTGTGGTGCTGCTAAGATTGACACCGTCAAAGAGACGGTGATTTATTTATTTTTTTGGTGGAGGTTCCAGGGACACACCCAGCCTTGGCCCGACCCTCACACACTCACAAGCAAAGACTAAAAAAACCACTGATAATAAAAGAAGAATGTATTAATTATAATAAATGAAAACAACGATCCCACCCCAGTTCCCCTTACGGCAATGTACAAAAAACACGAAAACAAACCACAACAATAAACACTCACTATAAAGTCCATGGAAAACGGCAACAGATGAAATGCAGTCATGGAAGTAAAAATAGTCCTACTGGTATTTCCTGACAAAAAGAACACAGATGAATGGGATCAAGAGCGCTCCTTTCTTCACAGGATGGCAACAAATCCTCGGACAGTCCTCTTGCACAGGAAGACACCAGACAGACCATAGCGCAAAACAAGAGATGATCCAGGACTAAACCAGAATCCACAGGTATCAGAATGGAAGGAAGACAGACAGGAACTTCAGACATGAAACACAAAATACTATTTTTTTTTGGTATCACTGGCCCCCTTTTAAATGTTGTGCTGGCCTCCTTGTACCCAACAGCCCAAGCTCCCTCAGAAAATGACCAATAACAGCCACTGCAGGGACTGCTGGAAGATGAAGTTTCAATCCCCAGTAGCACCACTACAACGTAATCAGAACACTTTAATGCACTCATATTGACATAAGGGTACCTAGAGTGAATGAAGCTCCTTTTGTTAACCATAAGTAGTTACATTCTATTAACATACAAGTCATCTTTGATGCCAAGATGAGACTGCCTATCGTCATGACTGCATTAAAAGGCATCTCCAATTACAGATGAGTATTAATGTGTTTCTTACTCCTCCCATTATGCACACACTTTGCCGGTGACCAGTAATCTGCTTCATCACCAGAGATGAAACCTTTTTTTTTTTTTCGGTCATGGTGCAGCTGGACCTTATGTTCATTTACAGCAGAAGCAAGATGTTGCCGTTCAACATATTTACGCTTGTTGCTGACACCCATGTTTAAGCCAACAAATAAAGGGTTTTGTGTGCCTCTAATTTAGAGAAGTTCTTTATTGCACTAGTGGATGTGCCATGTAAGAAACTACCCTACCAGCCAATGAAAGTCTACAGCATATTGATTGCATATGCACAGAGGTGGGTAGAGTAGCCAAAAATGTACTCAAGTAAGAGTAGCGTTACTTCATAATAATATTACTCAAGTAGAAGTAAAAAGTAGTCGTCCAAAAAATTACTCAAGTAAGAGTAAAAAAGTACTTGGTGAAAAAACTACTCAAGTACTAAGTAACTGTTTGATCATAATAAATGATTTATTTTTTTAGAAATGTTGTAATAAGATGTGCAAATTCTGCTATTTCCAAATAATAAAAAATGAGTAAAAATAAATAACATCTTTACAAAATAAAGATGCACAAATAACACAAAGTTCCAGATCTCAGTTTTTCACAACAAAGCTTTTGAAGCCAATACCTACAGTAGGTAACATGTATGTTTGGCCAGTGCAAACTACTTACAGTGACAAGATATACTGTACACTGACAGTATAATACTATATATTGACTTTGTGGTGTAACGGGTCCCCAGTTTCAAAAAAAAAAAAAGGCCAGTTTCAAATCCATAAAGCCGTGTCACTCTCCGTAGGCACAATTGCACGACCGCGGGGAGTTAATGAGGTAGCTGGAGCGAGTCACACCTGCATGTGCAGGTGCGATCGTTCTCAATTGCTTCATTGGCTTTCGGCTGCGTGTGATTAAGATCCATGGAGACGGGAGTGTATATATACGAGTCGGCACAAAAAAAAGAAGGGGGAATCAAAGAAAAGGAGAAAAGAAAAGAGTCTGTAGGGGACCAGCATCGTCACACACTTGTCCTCCAAATAGCACAGCTGATAGAAAGTCTCTGACAGGCTGCAGACACAGGAAGTTTGTGTGTGGTCATGTGACTGCATGGCTACGTCTGATTGGTGAAACGGAGTCATGTGATTATTGTTGCTACGTCTGATTGGTGAAACAGTCATGCTGTAGATCCACTGGCGACTTCTCTCTGGCAAAAACACACGATATCTAATGTGTAAATGGAAAAAAGTAACAAGTCGTGTGTTACTCAATGTAGTGGAGTAAGAGTAGCATTTCTTCTTCACAAATGTACTCAAGTAAAAATAAAAAGTATGGTGCAGTAAAACTACTCTTAGAAGTACAATATTTTTAAAAAGTTACTCAAGTAAATGTAATGGAGTAAATGTAACTCATTACTACCCACCTCTGCATATAATAATAATAATAATAATCCATTACATTTATATAGCGCTTGTCTCAGTACTCAAAGCGCTATCCACACAGGGAGGAACCGGGAAGTGAACCCACAATCTTCCACAGTCTCCTTACTGCAAAGCAGCAGCACTACCACATGCATGAGATTGATTAGTATAGTCCATATATGGTTGTTTCAGGGTGTAACTGGGCAGGGTTTGAAGCACATTGACAAATGGACATTAAAGGGTGATTGTGATTTATAAAGGGTATATTGAGTAGAAACCTACCAATGGCAGGCTTTAAAAATCTGATTTTTTTGAGGATATGCGTTTTCCTGATTTTTGGCATATGCATTTTTACACACAAAATCACACAAAGTGCTATAAATGAGGCTCCTGGTCTTTATATGCACCTTTTTTGAAACGTATTCTTTGCCACAAAGGTGTTGACTAATGCTGGATCTGATTCCATCCAACAAGTGCAAGATCTTGGCATTTGTTGTTCGTGTCATAATCAGAGCATGACCAAAGTTGCAAGATGGTTGATCAACAATCAAAGGAACAGATTGCCAGATTTAAAGATGCCCTCTTGTTATTTGATAAGAATGGTGATGCTACCATCGTAGTTAACAAATTGAGAATGGTAATGAACTCACTGGGACAAAACCCTACAGAAACAGAGCTAGAGGATATGATCAATGATTTTGATAGATAGATAGATAGATAGATAGATAGATAGATAGATAGATAGATAGATAGATAGATAGATACTTTATTAATCCCAAGGGGAAATTCACATACTCCAGCAGCACCTTACTAATACAAAAAACAATATTAAATTAAAGATTGATAATAATGTAGGTAAAAAACAGACAATAACTTTATATAATGTTAACGTTTACCCCCCCCCCCGGGTGGAATTGAAGAATCGCATAGTTTGGGGGAGGAACGATCTTCTCAGTCTGTCAGTGGAGCAGGACAGTGACAGCAGTCTGTCACTGAAGCTGCTCCTCTGTCTAGAGATGACACCGTTTAGTGGATGCAGTGGATTCTCCATAATTGATAGGAGCCTGCTGAGCGCCCGCCGCTCTGCCACAGATGTCAAACTGTCTAGCTCCATGCCAACAATAGAGCCTGCCTTCCTCACCAGTTTGTCCAGGCGTGCGGCGTCTTTCTTCTTAATGCTGCCTCCCCAGCACACCACCGCGTAGAAGAGGGCGCTCGCCACAACTGTCTGATAGAACATCTGCAGCATCTTATTGCAGATGTTGAAGGACGCCAGCCTTCTAAGGATGTATAGCCGGCTCTGTCCTTTCTTACACAGAGCATCAGTATTGGCAGTCCAGTCTAATTTATCATCCAGCTGCACTCCAAGATATTTATAGGTCTGCACCATCTGCACACAGTCACCTCTGATGATCACGGGGTCCATGAGGGGTCTGGGCCTCCTAAAATCCACCACCAGCTCCTTGGTTTTGCTGGTGTTCAGGTGTAGGTGGTTTGAGTCGCACCATTTAACAAAGTCATTGATTAGGTCTCTATACTCCTCCTCCTGCCCACTCCTGATGCAGCCCACGATAGCAGTGTCGTCAGCGAACTTTTGCATGTGGCAGTACTCCGAGTTGTGTTGGAAGTCCGATGTATATAGGCTGAATAGGATTGGAGAAAGTACAGTCCCTTGTGGTGCTCCTGTGTTGCTGACCACAATGTCAGACGTGCAGTTCCCAAGACTCACATACTGAGGTCTGTCTTTAAGATAGTCCACGATCCATGCCACCAGGTATGAATCTACTCCCATCTCTGTCAGCTTGTCCCTAAGGAGCAGAGCTTGGATTGTGTTGAAGGCGCTAAAGAAGTCTAGAAACATAATTCTTACAGCACCACTGCCTCTGTCCAAGTGAGAGAGGGATCAATGTAGCATATAGATGATGGCATCCTCCGCTCCCACCTTCTCCTGATATGCAAACTGCAGAGGGTTGAGGGCGTGTTGAACCTGTGGCCTCAGGTGGTGAAGCAGCAGCCTCTCCATGGTCTTCATCACATGTGATGTCAGAGCAACTGGCCGGAAGTCATTCAGCTCACTAGGACGTGATACCTTTGGGACTGGGGTGATGCAAGATGTTTTCCAAAGCCTCAGGACTCTCCCCTGTTCCAGGCTGAGGTTGAAGATGCGCTGTAGAGGACCCCCCAGCTCCAATGCACAGACCTTCAGCAGTCTTGGCAATACTCCATCTGGACCCGCTGCTTTGCTGGCACGAAGACTCCTCAGCTCTCTGCTCACTTGCGCTGTTGTTTTTTGATGCAGATGATAATGGTACAATTGACTTCCTGACAATGCTGGCATGAAAAATGAAGGATACAGACAGTGAAAAGGAAATAAGAGATTTGTTAAGGATGGTAATAACTATATTAGCAACACTAAGCATTGCCATGCAATGACAAATCTCAGTGAAAAGTTAACAGATGATGAAGTGGATGAAATGATCAGGGAAGCAGATGTTATATATGATTGTTCAGGTATTGATTGTTATGGTCTGCATCTTTTGGGACGTATGACATATGGAGGAAAGGGTGTGGTTTTAAAAAGGACACTGTATTCAGAGTTGGTTAAACAGGGTTCAAAATAAACAGCATTCGAAATGTTATTCTGAGTGTGTCGCTACTTCAACCTAAAGAACATAATAGCAGACAATGGTGGTAATAGACAAGTCATCTATGAAAAAAATTGTACTGATGATAATGACAAAGTGAAGGCAGTGAGTAAATAAAAACTCCTATAAATGTGTTTATTTGCTTTTTCTTTTTAAGAATTTATCTATGAATTGTTTTTTTCCCCTGCTGTCCAAAGGTATACATGAACACAGCATTTTTTAGGGCTGAAGTCATCACCTTCTGCCAGCATATCAAGTGCAGGCTTGTTGAGATCATGTCAATAGTTGAGGTTTGGTCTAAAATGAGTACTTGATATGTCCAGTAACCGTGCAGGAAACTTCAAGTGAGACATCACCTTACAGTATCTCTCTCACTGGTGGATGTAACTTGGAAATTATGTTGGCATATAAACTCTCCAATTATCAAACAAACCCAATGATTTATGTTTTTTGCAGTAACTATAACCATTTCATTAGTAAGTTTAATTCTATTGTTTCTCCACTTACTTCTTCTGCAAAGAAAAGTTCCTTGAAATTTTTATGGACTCCTGAAGCACAGGAGGCATTTGACAATTCAAAAGCATTATTTACCACTGCACCTGTTTTAAGACATCAGGACACTTCGTGACAATTTATCGTCAAAACTGATATGTTCCATACGGTGGTAAGTGGTGTCCTATCAGAAAAACTTTCTGATATAGATGTTGTTCATCCTTGTGCCTTAAGTTTTATGAAGCAGAATTATGCTGTGGACGATGGAGAACTTCTTGCTGTTAAGCTGGCTTTAGATGAATGGAGACATTGGCTGGAAAGTGCTATCTTCCCTTTAGAATTTATACAAATCATAAGAATCTGATCCGTCTCAAGGAGGCAAAAATATTGATGGTCTTTATTTTTTAATTGTTTAGCTACGTGATCTAATACAGTCTGGGTGATACAAACAGGAAGGTAGGTGTCCTATCTTAAATGTTTGATCCTCATAAACTGTCAACCCCTGATCCCATTCTTCCACCAAACGGAATTCTGGATTTTATGATAATTTCTCTACCCAGTAAATTGGATGATTTGTTAATGTCTGATTAGAATGGGGTACTTAAACCAGAGAAGATCCCGATAAATAAAAATTATATCCCTGTGGAACTGAGACACCAAGTTTTTGAATTGGCTCATGGGCCTGCAATATTTGGACATCTAAGAATTACTAATTGTCACATCAAAAATCTGTGATCCTGAGGTGGAACAGGTAATCGTCAGGGATGAACTGAATTTACTTTCATGTGCAGTGTATTTTGCTTTATTTTTGACCTTCCTGCATGAAAATTATTTTGAGTTTAAGTTCAACTTGGTTTGTGATTTAGGCTTTGGCAAAAGATAGGAATGCTTTTTGATTATTAGCTTTTGCTTGTTTTCTGACTACACTTTTTTTCTTGATTCCTTTTTAAATAAATCTTAGTGCCATGTGTCTTTAAAGACACAACAGAAATATGTTGCCAGAGAAAGGATATTTTTAAACTTGCTTTTGAAGACAACATTCCTTCCCATATAAAACCAACTGAGAAGCCCAAAGGATTTTCCAGTATAATTTTTGTGCAATCCTTCAATTGGATGTTCATATGTTCATCTTCAGGTGGGTCAAATGCACCGACAACTGGGGATGTCTTCAGCCCTTTTTTAGGTAGGTTTCATTTCACAGTCACACAGCCTCTGTGTTTGAAAATGCCTGCATGGTATTTTAGTAAAATTGATGTCATGTTTCTTTATGTCATCCATGTGTTGACCATTACTATGAAATATAAACTACTCAAAAAAAGGACACTTTTAAAGGAACACTTTGAAAACGCATCAGATCTCAATGGAAAAACAAATCCTGCTGGATATCTCTACTGATATGGACTGGGTAATGTGTTAGGAATGAAAGGATGCCACATTGTTTGATACAAATGAAAATTATCAACCTACAGAGGGCTTAATTCAAAGGCACCCCAAAAATCAAAGTGAAAAAATGATGCAGCAGGCTAGTCCATTTTGCTGAAATTTAATTGCAGCAACTCAAAATTGTACTCAGTAGTTTGTATGGTCCCCACATGCTTGTATGCATGCCTGATGATGTCGGGGCATGATGCTAATGAGATGATGAATGGTGCCCTGGGGGATCTCCTACCAGATCTAGACCAAGGCATCAATGAGCTCCTGGACAGTCTGAAGTGCAACCTGGCGGGATCAGATGGCCTGAAACATAATGTCCTAGATGTGTTCTATTGGATTTAGGTCAGGCGAGCGTGGGGGCCAGTCAATGGTATGAATTCCTTCATCCTCCAGGAACTGCCTGCATACTCTCACCACATGAGGCTGGGCATTGTTGTGCACCAGGAGGAACCCACGATCCACTGCACCAGCATAGGGTGTGACAATGGGTCCAAGGATTTCATCCCGATACCTAATGGCAGTCAAGGTGCCATTGTCTAGCCTGTAGAGGTCTGTGCGCCCCTCCATGGATATGCATACCCAGACCAGCACTGACCCACCACCAAACCGGTCATGCTGAACGATGTGACAGTCAGCATAATATTTTCCACGGCTTCTCCAGACCCTTTCATGTCTGTCACATGTGCTCAGGGTGAGTCTGCTCTAATCTGTGCAAAGCACAGGGCGCCTGTGGTGGATCTGCCAATTCTGGTATTCTATGGTAAATGCCAATCGAGCTCCATGGTGCTGGGCAGTGAGCATTCAGGACGACCTCATGAAGTCTGTTTCTGATTGTTTGGTCAGAGACATTCACACCAGTGGCCTTGTTGGAGGTCATTTTGTAGGGCTCTGGCAGTGATCATCCTGTTCCTCCTTGCCCAAAGGAGCAGATACCGGTCCTGCTGATGGGTTAAGGACCTTCTACGGCCCTGTCCAGCTCTCCAAGAGTAACCGCCTGTCTCCTGAAATCTCCTCCATGCCCTTGGAACTGTGCTTTGAGACACAGCAAACCTTCTGGCAATGGCACATATTGATGTGGCATTCTGGAGAAGTTGGATTACCTGTGCAACCTCTGTAGGGTCCAGGTATCGCCTCATGCTACCAGTAGTGACACTGACCAGAGCCAAATGCAAAACTAGTGAAAAAACAGTCAGAAAAGATGAGGAGGGAAAAATGTCAGTGGCCTCCACCTGTTAAACCATTCCTGTTTTGGGGGTCTTCTCATTGTTGCCCCTCTAGTGCACCTGTTGTTAACTTCATTAATACCAAAGCAGCTGAAACTGATTAACAACCCCCTCTGCTACTTAACTGACCAGATCAACAGCCCAGAAGTTTCATTGACTTGATACTATACTCTGATTAAAAAGTGTTCTTTTAATTTTTTTAAGCAGTGTATTTATTAACCTCCACTAACCATTTTGTGTCAACCAACAAGACACATGTTAGTAAACCTTTTTTGAAAGTTTCGTTATTTACAGTGCTCACTCCTGTTAAAATCTCCTGTTTTGTACTATGTACACAGGACAATAAATTTGAACTTGAACTTTATTTGACCAGAAAGTTCCTTCTGCTTATTTCTAAATAAGTAACTCTTACCTTATTAAGTAGAGTTATGCTCACAGATCACACACTGATGACAAACCGATTACTAGTTATTTGTCATTTCTGGCTACTATGAGTTATACTTCTTTATTCTTTATGAATCCTTTGTTTTCTTGCAGAATACTCCTTTATGTCCAAAATGGTGTCACAATAAACATAGTTGTCATTTCCTGTTTTGTTTCATCTGTGTTTCTTTTTTGGTATTTTTGCTGTGGTTTTGCTGACTAGTTTCTAATAAAAATACTTGTGTACTGCTTGGCAGACTCTCCAGCGTTGGACTGTTATCTTGTAGTGATGAACATGGCTACAAACAAAGCAGTCACAGAGAACTTTGCCTTCTACCTTGAGGTAATGCTTGCAAACTGAGATGTTTAAGATGAAAGATGAAATGTCCTGCGATGTAACATGAAAGTCCCTCCTTGTGTCACATGCTCATAGTGAATCCCATTGTGAACCTCAGGAGAGACTGACACAGTGATTGACATCAGTGGAGGGTCTGAAATGATTGTCTGCTGTCCCAGACTGCTTATAAGAAGATGGCAAAGGGCTTCTTAGAAGACAAGTGATGGCTGCTTAGATTAAAGATCGACTGTACTGTGCTTTACCCAGAAGCTACACAAAAACGTGAATCATTTTCTGTTTGTTTTGTATTGTCTCTGGTTTTACATGTTTTGTTTGCGTTGCTTTGTATTCTATACTGACTTAGAGCTACTTCAGATAACCTCTGCTGGAGATTTGTGAGGGCTGGTTTGTTTTCATTGTTCCATTCGTATATGTGTGCGTTTGTTGCAAACTAGACCAATACAAATTCTACTTTGTGGGCAATAAAGGAAATCAGTTATTTTTTTATTCTTCCATTTTGTATATTTTTATAAATCTATTTTTAAACAGATGATGATCTCCCTAGAATGTCTTCATCTTGTGAAGATCTTTAACTGTTAACTGTTAATCATTTCAGTTTTAAATGGCTGGAGTGACTGGAGAAAGAGAATGTACCAATATTTTTCTAAAGTTAATGCTAATTTTAGTTACATTCTGAACAGGACTCTTGTTTTGTTAGAAGTTGGTCAGATTTTAACCTCCTGCCACTACAACCTCATTCATGTCGCCATTTGCAGCTAATAAGAAATTGTGTCAGCTGCAAATTTAGAGATATGATTATTGGTGGAGCTTTCTTTATAAACTATATAGAATGGAGGTATAAAGAACAAAACCATAATTAGCATTACTGTGGTTATAATTATAATTTTTATAATTATAATTTTTTATATATATAATTATAATTTTATAATTGAATCAACCTTTTGTATATTGTTTTGTCTTGGTAATATTTTACTCTACTTTCCCCTTTTGTATTATTAATATGTAGCCTTTGTCAGAATGCCTCAAATCTCACAGACTTACCACTGTTTATAAAGTATTGTACCATATAACTTCTCCCCACCTTCCCTTCTACATCTATAACCTCAGGTAATTAGGTGTAGTAAAAGACAAGCAGGAGTTAAGTTACACTTTAAACAATGTATTACTGATAATATTCATAAATAATAACAATATGCAAAATACATTTGAATATTGGCATCCATACAACCTGATAAATGGTGATGTGTAGTTTCAGGCGGCACACAAACTTGTTAGTTACTTAAAATGTCTCTAGGTAAGGCATCATTTGTGGTCAGCTTTCTTCAGAACAGGCCGCATACCTGTCTCAATATGACTGCCGAGCTGTGCTCTTCATTGTGTTGTCCTTTTCAGTTCATGGTGTGTGAGATGGTCTTTCACCAGATGTTTGTAAGAGAGAGTGTGAGGTTACTGGGAAATGTAGTCCAGTAACGCAGTCTTGCTGGGGTCTGCGGCTGCCGCAAGAGGGTGCTGCAGGGAGTTGCATTCCCTGTTATTGGGAACTTGTGTATGACCCGGAAGTACTTCAAATGGGCAAACGTCCTGGCCCCGAAAGTACCCCTGGGTCCTCAATAAAAGGGACCGCACTGCCTTGTCCAGACGAGTCAGAGCTGGGAGGAGGGAATGCAACTGGAAGAGAGCAGTGAAGTGGAGGGTGCCAAAGAGGAGAAAGAAAAGAAGAAATGACTTGTTTTGTGTTTATGTTTACAAGGTCTGTAATAAAACACCCTTTATTTGAACCTGGGACTATCTTGTGTGTTCGTGTCTGGGGTTTAGGGCTCACTGGCACCAATAGCCTTCACAGTATATAATGCTAGTGTGTCAGAGAACAAATTTGCAGCATTGTTTATAATGGCAATCTGTTTCTCTTCATTCTCTCCTCCAGCGGGTCAAGATTGTGTCCCATAATTAAGCTTGCTTATTAATCATCTTGTTGGTTTGGTAGGTCTCTCTTAAAGTGACATTACTAGCCCAGCACACCACAGCATTGAAGGTCGTACTAGCTATCATAGAGTTACAGAACATGTAAAGAATTTCACTATCCATATCAAAGAGATGCAGTTCTCCAACCAAAACAGAGTCTTATCTGCCCATTCTTACATTGTTCCTTTGTGTTATTGTACCATTCCGGCCTATCATTGATGTGGACCCTCAAGTACCTGTAGCAGTGCACCACCTTTGCATCCTATCCTAAATAGTGACTGGACATAGAGGCTCTTTGGTGCAACAAAACTGAGTAATCAGTTCCTTGTTTTTGCTGATGTTAACTTGTAGACAATTCTCAAACTTCTCAAACCTGCCTCCTATACTCTGTCTCATCCCCCTTGTCAATATACTATTAGTGCAGAATCATCTGAGAATTTCAGCATGTGACCTGGGCTGGTTTTATACAGTATTTATGGTCCAAGGTGTACAGGGTGAAGACAAAATGTGGCAGGACTGTTCCTTGTGTGGTTCCAGTGTTGCTCACATCCACATTAGAGACATTGTCCTTAAGCCTTACAAACTGCGGCCTGCCAGACAGATAGTCTATTACCCAGGAAAGCATAAACTCGTCCATCAGCATATCCCTGAGTTTACTTCTTGACAGGGATGGCTGGATGGTACTGGAAGCACTGAAGAAATCCAAAAACATAATCCTCACATTGCTGCCAGCTTTGTCTAGATAGGAAGAGGCCATGTGGAGCAGAGAGGTAATTGCATCTTCTACTTCAACCTCTGCCCAATAGGCAAACTACAATGGGTCCAAGTGGCCTTTTACAAGAAAGCTTACAGTTCAGGACCAGCCTCTTGAAGATCTTTGTGATGTTGGACATTAGGGCTACTGGTCTGTAGCAATTAGGTGAAGAGATGTCTGCCTTCTTTGGAGCTCTTCATGGAACTCCAATCCATTACAGGGCACATATATACATTGTACACCAGTATAGAGTTACGCATCAACCCAACCTTCTCATGTTTAGAATGTGTGGGTGAACCACTGTATAAAAAAAAGACCAACAATAATACATGAAGGCCATATAACCTGCGACCAGACCATGCTACCAGTCCAGTCTTCTTGAAGGTATCAGTGTTCTACTTATGATTCCCAATACTAAACTGAATCCAGCAGGAGGCAGTAGCTGACTGGGATTTTTTTTAACATAATAATATATATATACTTTCACCCATTTACCATAAAAGAAGAAATAAATTCAATAAAAATGTGAATTTAGAATGTTTTACGGATGATGGCCAAAAACATATAATGAACAGGAGCCCACGGAGAACACTGCTACTGCTTATCATTTGTAATTTCTTGGTTTTGTCTAATTGTAAGCCAGCCCAGCTTTTTTTTTCAAAATTTCTTTATTTTATAATTTTATAGCCTTTAACAGTTCTTTATTTCAGAAAGAAGGAAGAGACACGTTGTTTAAAGAAACTTGTTTCTCTTTCCTTGCCAGGTAGAAAACATCCAGCATTCCTCTGCCTGCCTCATTGCCATTCATTTATCTAGACAGACCTCCAACTTTATTGTAAATAGCATTTAGCCTTCAGTTAACATAGATCTTTTTTCGTAATTACCTATTTACATTTCTCTCTATTATAAAAGGAAATCCTGAGACGAGACTTTCTCTGAGATAATTTCAGGTCCCGCGAGAAGAGACGTTTTGCCAAGAGATTTTGACAAGTCCCGCCCTTCTCTCAAACATTTACAACTACGCCCACCATCCACTCACCTCTTGTTCGTGTGAATGCTATTGTCAGACACAGTTCCTGCATGCTCAGCTCCTAGCGGGGTCGGAAATAAAAGACAAAGAGTAGAAGACAAAGTAGAACGTTGTAAAGAGATTTGAAAACATTAGCATGATACACATGCATATCAGGTTACAGATTATGAAAGTACTAAAATTCGAAAGTCTAAAAAAACTGATAGTAAAGATTGCATTAGCGCTAACAAATGGAAATTATTACTCGGTGAAATAACGGAACAGTGAAAAGAGATCTAATATATGGACATAGGTGATATGACAGAAGTATCTAGATAATTTAAACTTTAAGTCTGAGACTTGTAGATCGTCTACTTTGTGTTGCCATTTGGGAAAAGTAGTATTTCTTCCCAATGAAGAGGCCTATCTATGAGAATTAAAAGATTTGTTGTTTGGTGAAAGTGAAATCCACATATGCCAGCGGCAGAGACGCAAAGTGGCTGGTGCATAGCACCTGCCTGGGGGTTGGCGAGCAAAGTGAGCAGGGGGCAGAGCCCCCTAGTATTATATAAAATAATGTAATTAAAAATATGCCCACAGATCACAGCAGCCACAGCTAACAATCTGTAAATGAAATGTACATGTGGGGAGTTAAAGACCCACTGCATGTAGAATTGTCACACTTGTAAGTAAGTCACAGGTGAGGTTAAACTTGAAAATTTGGAGCTTAATGGCCAATACTTCAACTAATTTATCACACTGTCTGCCTATTTATGTGTTCTTTTTGCCCCTTTCATACCTGTGCATTGCATACCAACTACGTACATATATAGGACAATTTAAGATTCTATTGGCACCCATTTGTCCATGTATATAATTTGGCACGTATATGTTGTTGTTTATTACACAGTAATCCCTCCTCCATCGCGGGGGTTGCGTTCCAGAGCCACCCGCGAAATAAGAAAATCCGCGAAGTAGAAACCATATGTTTATATGGTTATTTTTATATTGTCGTGCTTGGGTCACAGATTTGCGCAGAAACACAGGAGGTTGTAGAGAGACAGGAACGTTATTCAAACACTGCAAACAAACATTTGTCTCTTTTTCAAAAGTTTAAACTGTGCTCCATGACAAGACAGAGATGACAGTTTAGTCTCACAATTAAAAGAATGCAAACATATCTTCCTCTTCAAAGGAGCAAACAAATCAATAGGGCTGTTTGGCTTTTAAGTATGCGAAGCACCGCGGCACAAAGCAGTTGAAGGCGGCAGCTCACACCCCCTCCATCAGGAGCAGAGAGAGAGAGAGAGAGAGACAGATAAAAAAATCAATACGTGCCCTTCGTGCTTTTAAGTATGCGAAGCACCGTTCAGCATGTCGTTTCAGGAAGCAGCTGCACAAAAGATAGCAACGTGAAGATAATCTTTCAGCATTTTTAGACGAGCGTCCGTATCATCTAGGTGTGCGAACAGCCCCCCTGCTCAATCCCCCTACATCAGGATCAGAGAAAGTCAGCGCAAGAGACAGAGAAAAGTAAGCTGGGTAGCTTCTCAGCCATCTGCCAATAGCGTCCCTTGTATGAAATCAACTGGGCAAACCAACTGAGGAAGCATGTACCAGAAATTAAAAGACCCATTGTCCTCAGAAACCTGCGAAGCAGCGAAAAATCCGCGATATATATTTAAATATGCTTACATATAAAATCCGCAATGGAGTGAAGCCGCGAAAGGCGAAGCGCGATATAGCGAGGGATTACTGTACTGATGTTATTTCAGGAACATTTTTGAAACAGAAGTAAACTCAGGTGAAAACAGAAAGTAAAATTGCAGTAAAATAAACTGAAAACTGAAAAATTGAAGTAAAACTGAAGTAAACAGAAGTAAAACTGTTTAAACTTTTAAGTAAATAGAACCCTTTTCCATGAGTTTAAGAACAGTTCTTGTCAGAACAAATATAACCAAAAAGTAATTATAAATCAACATGGCCTTTCAATTCATAGCTATTAGGTTTCTAATAAAGTTATGAAACTTCCAGTTAGAATTGTGAAGAAAGATCACAGGAGCAACTTGACATGAAGTGTTCATTTATTTCATTGATCTGATAAAGTCTCTTCAAGTAACAAAGATTTTTAATTGTTCGGCACTGCATGAGATGAAGAAGCAATACTGATCATGAAAAGTATGTTAAAAAAGGAATCAGAATTAGACTTGGAACAACTGCAAGAATGCAAGAGCACAAGGCTCTGCAGTTGCCATTAATCTGTGGTCTTCTGTCTCAGACTCCTGTATTTATATATATCTATATCACGGTCTGGCCAGGATTGTTGGTGTAATCAGAGAGGATTAACAGGTCAGGATCTGATCAGTGAGATTAGTGCTGTGATAAGTACTTTAGTTATTCCTGTGTACTCTTGCTGCCCTCAATAAAGGAAACGTTTCTAAAACTGCTTTACAGATTACAGTCTTGTTCTTACTGCCAGAAATGCAGGCTAAGAGAAACATTTCTGTACACTATATACTGAGTCAATGAAAAAAGCATTTCTTTTACAGCATCATCAGCAATGTGACAAATTAAAACTTGGCTCATTCAAGACTCCGCCAAACCAGAGCAGATCTGCTAGTGTGTAGTTAGAGGAGAATGTTTCATGAAATATGATTAGTAGAAAAAGAAGTATTTCTTGGGAGTTTGTGGCAAGGCTGCGAATACTCAAAGCAGGTAACTCAATTTGGTATGAAAACTAAATTTAATTGATGCTCACATTCACAAAATAATTTCTTTACTGTACAAAGAGCTACATAATATAATATAAATGTGACAAATATAACAAGATACAAAGTAAGCACTTAAGAAACCAACAATATTATAATACAGAAGGTGGCATGGTTGTGCAGCAGTAATGTTGCTGTCTTGCAGTAAGGAGGGTTCTGGGTCTCCCCATTCTCCCCATATCTTTGTGGGTTTCCTCTGGGTGCTCCTGTCCCCACAGCATGATGCTGTCACCATCATGCTTCACTGTGGTAATGGTGTTCTTTCGATGATTAGAAATGCTGGGTTTGTACCACACATGGCATTTTCCAAGACGGCCAAAAAGTACTATTTTCATTTCATCTAACCAGAGAACCTTCTTCCAAGTGTCTGGGGAGTCTGCCACATTTTCTTGGGCAAGCTGCAAATGTTTTTTCTTATTTTTTTTTTTTAAGCAATTTTTTTTCTTGCCACTCGTCCATAAAGCCCTGCTCTGTGGAGTGTATGACCTAAAGTGATCTTATGGACAGATACTTCCATCTCTGCTGTTGATCTTTGCAGCTCCGTCAGTGTTACATTTACATCATTTAGCAGACGCTCTTGGTGTCTTTGTTGCATCTCTGATTAATGCCCTTCTTGCCTGGTCTGTGAGTTTTGGTGGGTGGCCTTCTCTTGTCAGGTTTGTAGTGGTACCATATTCATTCTATTTTGTTATAATGGATTTAATGGTGCTCTGTGTGATATTCAGTTTGGGATACTTCTTTATAACCCAACCCTGAGCTATACTTCTCCACAACTTTGTCTCTGACATGTCATAAAACAATGAGTCATTTAGAAATATGCTCTTGCGTGATTTACATTTAGCAGAAATCAGAAATTTTATTTTTGCCATACCCTGAAACAATTTCATTTTCTATTATTAAAGTTAATATAGATTATTTCTGTATAGCGATTTTCACTGTGTGCTGGTGCAGAGTGTAAAGTTCTCAGGTAAAATGCAAGTATACATTTTATAAATTACTAAATCCAGAATTAGTACATATAAAGGAACAGATTTGTTGCAACACCCATTGTTGAAAACCAACAATATCTGTCCTTTAATGCAGCATTTTTTAAATTATCGCATGATGTCTGAACTGTCATCGATCACAATAGTACTGAATGGGAAAGGCCTGAGTATAGTTTTCAGAATGCCTTGCAACGGGTTGCTGCAGGCATGGGTAAAGAGGATGGCAATCGGCAGTAATTCTACAGGAGAAGTGGAACCCCAGGATGATGCTCTACAGCAATTCTGGGTCGCAAAGACACAAAAAAGGCAAAATTGAGTCATAAGAAAAAAAAGCTAATGAACCACTGCTTTAATGAATTGTTGAACGATGGCTAGTTGACAACGGAGGAGAGGATAACAAAAGCTCCAGTCAGCAGCGTCCCCATAGTAAATAAACCCCTGGTTGTTCTATAGTCAATTATAACAGAGAATGTCAAAGACAAAGTCAGAACCTGTCACAGTCCTGGAGACCTTTGGCTGACTAGCCACCCATCCCTTCCTGGGCATTTTGTAGCAGAGGCTGTGCTGGGTTATCCAATATTATGACAGAATCTTTCAATCAATTGATTCCAATGTTCACAGTATCAGATGATTTTTTTTCTGCATTGCTCATCAATAACTCTCAGTATTTACATCTGTCAGTCATCAGTTTTTTTCTGACCTGCTTATTCCTGAACAGGGTCACAGGGGGTGCTGCAGCCTATCCCAGCTAGCATAGGCTGCAAGGAAGGAACAAACCTCTGGACCCCAGTCCATAATAGAATGAACACATAAACACACACACACACACGCAAACACACACACCACAAGTTTAGCATCACCAGTGCATCTAACCTGCATGTTTTTGGACTTTGGGAGAAAGCCAGAGCATCCAGAGGAAACCAATGCAGACACGGGGAGAACAGACAAACTATACACAGGGAGGACCTGGGGTGCAAACCCTGGTCTCCTTAGTGGGAGGCAGTAGCACTACCACTGTGCCACAGTACTACCCTATCTCTCTATTATATAAAAAAATCCTGCAACGAAACAAGGAAGATTTTTTTAAGTCCCACGAGATGAGACGTTGGCCATGAGATTTTTTCAAATCACGCCCTCCTCTCAACCATATTCAACCACGCACACAGTACTTTCACCTCTCATTTATGTGAATGCTTTTGACAGACACAGTTTCTGCTCTCTCAGCTCTTATAAATTTTAACGTTTTCCTCACATTAAGCTCCCAATAAAAGAAGACTTATTATGTCCAAATCTTATTGAAGAATTTCATCACAAAGGGTTATCAATAGATAAAATGCCAGTTACATCCAGCTCTTTATCATTTAAATGGTAAAGAGGGACAGAAGAGGAGAGAGACGGAGATTTCACCTAACAACAACCGATCATCTTTTTCTGCCTTTATTTACATTGTGCCTTTTTCCCAGTTTGCTTCTCATTCAGCTGGAATCACTACAACACATTCATCGCCAGAAACCCCGGGGTTGGACATTATTTTCCACCATTGCCAAGGAAGCATGGTGAGATTGTTCTGTTTTTATTCGGGACAATCAAACACAATCATTTTGAACAGCCATCAGTATTTTGGACAGTTATTTACCCGGACTCAATTTCACGTTCATTAACATTTCAGTAATCATCCATTGGCATTATTTGTATTGTGTGTTTGTTATACATGTGCAGGGGCAAGGGAGGTTTTGTTATTGTATATGTGGTGTTTTCACTTTGCTGGTATGGTGGAGGAATATATATAAATATATTTTACATCGGGGATTTGTATTATTGTATTTGTCATTGTGTTTTATTCAATATATTTCTGCACTTGTTTTACATATCGGATTTTGTTTGCTTGTGTTTAACCATCAATTGGGGGGGGGGAATATTATTTGTCAGAGTACGGCTTGATATAAGTAGGTTCTCCTCAGCAATTTTTCCAGGCCACAGGTCCTGGTAGTGTGGCTGCCGGCTGGGTAAGGGGTCGGCCGTTACATAAGTGGTGCCGTCTCTGAGGAATATCAATCTAACTAAGCTGTCTGCCCGTAATATTTTTCCTTTCTTGATTACCACCATGTCTTTTATGCGTGCCAAGCAGGACGACACCATTGCTTCACCCCGGTGTGAGGAAGGAGTAGCCGGGGCTCGGCACGTCATGGTCAGAGCATGTTCAGCAGTGCAGGAGGTGGTGGATTCTTTATAGTCGGTGTACCTTGAAGATCACCATGGACCTGAAGAGGATGGCCAGGAAGATGCTTCGCCTCCGTGGGGAGATCTGGCACAGCAACTCGCTTGTTTGAATGAGAGGGTCGGTGAGGTAGCCGAAAGTGCTTTAGAACGCGAGGATGCCTTATGGGCCCGCATCAGCACCTCCCAAGAGGATATGAAAGAATATATAAATGAACAATTTAAACTCCTGGAGCAAGAGATCATGCTGTGCCTCCAGAGGCGAGATCGACGATGGCAAGAATTTCTTCAGGGGGAAGTCAGAAGGAGTCTTCAGACATACTGTCAGTCACCTATCCACTTGACGCCTCAGGAATCTCAAGGCATTATATATGCTACCTGACCCGCCACCCCTGGGATACACCTAGCCTTTCCCAAGTTGGGGGCTCAATATACTACCGACGATGTCCTCAATTTTGTGGAAGAAGGGGAGGCGTACTTGGCTGTCACTCTCTTGACAACTGAAGAACTTTTGGGAGTGATAGGGGCCTCCCTTTCGGGGCCAGTGCACAGCTGGTGGCTGACCACAAAGAAAAACATCAGTGACTGGGGATCCTTTTGACAAGCTTTCCTCGCAGCTTTTCTTCCTGAGGATTATGAGACCGAACTTGAAGACAAGCTGCGATCCATGGAAGGGGTATGCGATTTTATACATAAGCCTAGAGAAGATCTAAGTCTGAAGCGCATCAACATTTACGCAGCAGTGAGGAATGAAATCCAAACCTTGGCAGCTGTCCCAGTGGAGGAACAACCCGAAGGAGTCAGACCAGTGTTGAAGAAGTGGTTGGGGGTATGGACAGATAAACTAGGAATCGCATGTGGGGTTACCCACGTGATTCATACCTCCGACGAAGTCCCTGTTCGACGTATCGAGTTTCTCCACAGAAGAGGGACATTATTAAACAACATATAGACAAAATGCTCGCCGAGGGAATAATTGAACCATCTTCCTCCTCCTGGGCGTCCCCTGTAGTCCTAGTGAAGAAAACAGATAACACCTTTCATTTCTGCAAGGACTACAGGGGTGTGAACGCAAAGACAAACCTGGACGCATATCCCATACCCCTGGTTCATGAAATACTTGAGTCATTGCATGGAGCGGCTGCTTTTTAGTACATTGGACCTCCGCAGTGGCTATTGGCAGGTGCCGATGGACAAGGGGAGTAAAAAGAAGACTGCTGTAATTACCCCTGAGGGCTTGTTCCAATTTAAAGCAATGCCATTTGGCTTAAAGAATGCTGGTGCCACTTTCCAGCAGCTTATGGAACAAGTACTGTATGCATCGATGATGTTATTATTTACTCCCCTTTGACAGAACAGCATCTCCAGGACCTGGATACCATCTTTCATCATCTCCAGTAAGCACACCTCAACCTGAACACAAAAAGTGTACATTCATTCAACCCCAAATCAATTTCCTCAGGCATATTGTGTCTGCAGAGGGGGTTGCTGTAAACCGAGAAAAGATCTCGGTCATCCGAGTACACGGGCAATCCTAGCACCGAGAAACGATGAAGTCAAACAAATTAACGCCAAAAATGTTGATTGGTAACACAGCAAATTGGTTAATTGCGTATCAATAGACTATGCTGAAACAGTTAGTGGTGATCATGAAGAAGATGAAAACATCAACTTACAATATCACAAAGAATATCTGCAACCATTAACACCATCCGGTCTTCTACTGCATGAATTACTGTAGAAAGAAAGATGCATCCTGGAAAGGTAATGTAGTACATCTTCCACAGATAACATTACACAAACAAAGAAGATCTTGATATTCAATTCGTATTAAAATGTTAACAGTTTCCCATTAGAATAGCTTTTGCACAGATAATTAACAAATCTCAGAGCCAAACATTCGAAAAAGTCATTCAATTTAATAGAGAGAAAGAAATTAAATTCAATCACAGACAGTTATACGTTGAGTTGTCACAATGAAAGTCCAAACACAGAATCAAAATTCAATGCGATATTGACCAAAATTTAATTAAAAATATTGTTTTTACTGAAGTTTTACAGTAAATGTGTAAGTTTAAAAAGTATTTGCGTGTTAATTTCAAAGCCAAACAGAACAAAATCGTATTACGAAACAAATAACTCTAACGCAAAATGAAACATAATTTACTTTCAAATTATTATATTTTACTATTTTTTAATATGGTTTATTACTCACTGTAATGTACAGTAGTATAGTTCTATTATGCATATGTAACAATTCCCATGAAAATAAAAATCTGTTTAAATTGTACAACCGCATCACCATACGAGAGCAACAGAACCACAAAGAGGCTAGTGCATAGTGTAGGCATGGGGGTTGACGAGTGAAGTGAGCAGGGGGTAAAATCCCCTAGTTTGCATAAAATTCTATCCATTCATTTTCCAACCCGCTGGATTCATAATGCTGTATATTTAAATAGTCTGTCAGTCATTGTCCAACCCGCTATATCCTAACACAGAGTCACGGGGGTCTACTGGAGCCAGTCCCAGCCAACACAGGGCACAAGGCAGGAACCAATCCCGGGCATTGTGCCAACCCACCGCAGGACACACACAAACATACCCACCCACACACCAAGCATACACTAGGGCTAATTTAGATTCGCCAATCCACCTAACCAGCATGTCTTTGGACTGTGGGAGGTAACCGGAGCGCACGGAGGAAACCCATGCAGACACTGGGAGAACATACAAACTCCACGCAGGGAGGACCTGGGAAGCGAACCCAGATCCCCAGGTCTCCCAACTGCGAGGCATCAGCGCAACCCACTGCGCCACCGTGCCGCCCAAGTTTGCATAAAATTCCAGCAGCAAATTCCACTTAAAACAGGTGATTTAGACAGAATATGGAAATATAGAAGGAAAAGTAAGCGTTTAAAACTATGACAAAAATACAGATTTCCGAATTTAATGTACATTTAATTCAGACGTAAGACCAACTATTGACTTGGAAAAGTGGTTGAAATAAAAGCTCACACTAACCTAAGTCACACTTGGTATTTAAATTTTTTATGCAAAAGCTGAATCATAATATTATTACTAACTTAAAGAAGTTCCTAGTTATAGATATTATTGGCTAAATTTTAGCATCCTATTGCCCAGTCTGAATATAATCTATGACAAAATAGTCTTGATTGATATATTTTAATATTCACATTGATGTGAAATTAGGCACCGTTATCAAGCATTTTCTATTGCTGATTAACTTGATACACTTTTGCCAGATATAAAATGTTATAACACATCCTCACAATCAGATGTTAAATGTAATATTTATTTGTGGTGTTGACATTCCCAACATAATTACCTCTCCTCCAAATGAAGCAATCTTACCTCACTGCCTAAACTTATTTGATCTTCAAATACCAATAAATGCACGGGTTAAATCCAAACTCGTGGGACATATGGAGCAGAGCGGTACCTCGAAATTAACTGACATTCCTCACATATGACTAGAGCTTGTCTCTGTAAATGTTTCTGGAATTGAATCTTCATACAAAAGTATTTATAGCAAAAACAGACTCAGCATAGTTTAACAGTAGCAGATGCACTTAGGGTGGTGCCGTGGTTAGTGCTGTTCCCTCAAAGTCCCACAGTGCTTGAATCAAATGTGGAGTTGGCACATTTTCCCAGCACAATTGAAACTCAATCACTGTATTATAACATGTATTTTTAATATTATGAAAAAATCTTTATTGACAGAATGTCTTCAAATATATCATTTCCAGGTCTATACTGAAGCGGTCAGAAACAGAACTAAATGTATTTAATAATAATAGACTGATTTTGAATTTAACTTTTTTTGCTAATAGGTTGCTAATGCTAAGACCAGTTGCTCTTACTTGTCCTGAACACCCTTGAGAGGCTGGTCCTAAAATAGCCACGTTTCAGAACATCTGGATCCTCTGCAGTTTGCTTCTCACAAACAGATAGGTGTGAAGGATGATCTGATCTATATTCTCCATAGTGCCTACTCCCACTTGGACATAGTTGGCACTCCAGTCAGGGTAATGTTCTTTGTTTTTTCCTATTGCCTTTAACACTATTCTGCCTAATCAACTGGGGTAAAAACTCATGGCTTTGAAACTTGATGCCCCCCATCCTCCAGGATTGTGAACTGCCTGACTAAAAGACAGCAGTTTGTGAGGCTGATGGGTTGTGTGTTAGAAATGGCAGTGTGTAATACTGGAGTACCTCAGAGAACTGTCCTGTCGCCTTTGCTATTTACCCTCTACACAGCATACTTCCAGTACAATACCAGCCCTTGCCATCTACAGAAATTTGTGGTTCGAAAACACAGTGGCACTGTACAAGAAGGACCAGAGCAGACTGGACTTCCTGAAGACACTCAGGTCTTCTGATGCATGCAGCAAGCTGCTGTAAATGTTCTATCGGTTCACAGTAGCAAGTGTGTTGTTCTGTTCAGCAGTCTCCTGAGGAAGCAACTTGAGCTCCAAAGATGCACAATGTCTGAACAAACTTATCAGGAAAGCCTGCTCCATCACAGGGTGAACCCTGCACACACTGGAAGCTGTTGTGGAAAAGAGGATGGTGGCAAAACTGGATACCATCATGAAAATTCCCTCCATCCCCTCTAGGAGGTTCTCTCTTGGAGCACTTCCAGCCACAGGCTTATTCCACCATGATGTGCTAAGAAGCACCTCTGGGGATCTTTTCTGCCCACTGCTCTCAGGCAATTTCATGCTTCCCCCTGAAGATACTCTTACATTTATTTTGAAATTTGTGTTTATTTAAAGTATTTATCTATTGATTGATCGATTAATTGGCTGTATTTTTGTCCTGTGAGTCTGTATACTTGTTTTTTTGTGTTTCTACTGTTGTTTGCATCTAATCTAATGACAATGCCATGTTCTCTGAGAAAGGAAATGCTGTAAACACATCACCTTGCTAGATGTAGGTTCAGCTTTTACTGATATCGATTATCTTCTATTCAGACATGAATATTGTCAGCTGGTGTTCTTACATGGTTTAGTTCATGTGTACACGCTGCTGCACTGCATGCACAATATGGAGTACACTTGCCAATTACAGATATATCACTGCTCTTTCTTTTTTTCTATTTCTGTCTCTCCTCCTCCTCCTCAACTCAGCAGTATAAAGGATGGGAGACCATTTTAAAAGTTGTGTTGGGAGCAGAAACATATTTAAGGTTCTTCTTCAGGGTTGGTGCTGTTTGGGCTACACAAAAGGTCAGATATTGGGTATGTATCTGGTTTTAGACTTAACCCACTCAGCTTCTGCGATGACAGTGTGATGATCACGCTCCTCACAATGTCATATAATGTTGGTAATCCCTCACTATGGTCTGATGTTAGGAATAATGATCTTCAAAGATGGACGCCTGGAAAAAAGCACCTCTGTATACGTTGCTTTTAGAAGACCATAATATTAATTTTTCCTTATCAAAACTAATTATATTCCTGTGCTTCTGTTTATTTCTGAGAGTTAAAACATTAATTGAATGTAATGTGCTAAAGGAAATTATACTTTTTCAGTTAAATTGTATTAGTAAAAGTTAAGAAAAGACAGGTAAAATGTTTTACTTTTTATTTACAGAAAAAATATTAAAATTAGGAGATAATTCAATAAAAGTATGGCAACACTGGCAATATTTACTATTTTGACTATACCTTTAGTTGTCACAATTCCGCATCATGTTAGACTGACTTGCACTAGTTTAGTAATGATACAAAATTCAAGTGTTTTCCTAATATAAAGGATGACAAAACATTAATTTGACCCAAGAGGTTTAGCCATTGTAATGTTTTGGTATGATTCTGTGTGATTTAAAAAATTCCTGTGCACTTGTTTCAACTTCTTATTGTTAAAAGCTGTTTTCCTAATTATTTATTTACTTATTTATTGAATAAAATAGCTATTTTGCTTTAAAAAATGATTTTCATATTAGAAAAATCAAAAGCAAACAACTTGTTAAGGTAAAAAATTACTATTTAGTTAATGCTAGTGCAGAATCAATTAAAAAAAATATAACTGACAGCTAAAAATGTGTTTTGTGAAAAATGTTCCATAATTGAGAAAAATGATTTTCATTTTTGAATTCAGCGCCCCAGAATCAAGAGCGGCGTTTGGGCGTGGCAAGTGGGCCGATCGCCCCAGGCCCTGTACCTAAGGGGGCCCTTCTTTTGAGGTCCACGTGTCCCGTTTGAGCAGATTCATCAAGTTATATTCTCCAGTATATATATATTTGAAATGCTTCTAAGAGGAACCCTTTTAAAATCCCTCTTCAAGGTGAAATTCCGTGCATGTATGTCTTTGAAAACATTCCATAGTCCACCTTCATTGCGCGAAAAGGGTTGCCAGTAAAATCCCTTCCTAAAATAGCTATAGGCCACTAGTCATTGGGTTGACTTCTCCTATCTACAGAAAAGGACATTGCATCCAAATTAGACTACGAAGATATCATCAACGACTTTTCCAATCAGAAGGCAAGAAAAGTGGATTTTTGTTTCTGAACCTGGAAACCTGTAAGAGATTTCATGATGATACCTCTACATTAATTTCACACTTCCTGTCAAAACACTGAAACTGACATTTTATTTGTAGGCCATAAACATGTCTGAATACTAATGCACAAAAACATGTATTACTAATGATAATTCGGCTGACATGACATCAACATGAGTGTTGTCTATAACATCCTGCATATCAGACTCAGAGTTTACTTAAAATTTGGGTACTTTTCTAGAAGAGGCCCTGCTAATCTCTGCATGACACTGCATTGTATTTCACACTTTCGTCGTATTGTCATGAATTACGAATTGCACTTTCTTAATAGATTATATTGTTATATTTTGATAAAATCCGTGTCTTATCTTGCAAAAATTTAGCTGAATACTATAATGAGAAAATCTGGTGTATCTTAGCATTATTTTTATTAAATTTGCACGCAAGTTTATACAGTCCACACATACCAGTAATAGCGTTTGACATAACCACCGCCACGTGAGGCTGGGCAGCCCTAGACCCCGCATACCCCTAAGGCTGCCTCTGCCCAAAATATATAAAAATCACATAAAATAATGATAATAATTTTTCAGTATGTTCCTGTATAATAATTGAAAAACAACAAAAATAACAATAAAACAGAAAATAAACATAAGCTGAGGAGGAAACCCTGGCTGTAAAATAAAACTCTGAATGGATATACAATACAATACAATACAATTTATTTTGTATAGCCCAAAATCACACAAGAAGTGCGGCAATGGGCTTTATCAGTATTCTCTAAGAAGACAAGGAAAAACTCCCAAAAAAAACCCTTGTAGGGAAAAAATAGACAAAACCTTGGGAAAGGCAGAGAGACCCCTTTCCAGGTAGGTTGAGTGTGCAGTGGGTGTCAAAAAAAAGGGGGTCAATACAATACAACACACAGAACAGAATACAAATAATCCTCAATAAAATATAATAGTACAATAGAAATATTACAAGTATGGAGCAGAATTCAACAGTAGATGATATCACATAATACGATTTGGATTTGTTCAGAGTCCTGGAGACCTCAGCCATCAAGCTGCATCCCCTTATTGGCCATTCCACTGCTGAGTCAGCACCGGGCCAGCCAATCCAATGAAAGGACCCCTCTACCCGACGATTCTTGCAATCCTCCATCAGAGATGACTTTACCTTAGGCAGGCAAAACAACTTAGCAGGTGGGCCGTGGCACCATGTGCCACATTTGAGTACTGAGAAGACCAACAGAATAGGTGAGGGTAAGTAACAAACTATCATATTACTTCATATTATAACTATCATATTACTTATATGTCATCATACATGATGGAGCCCGTGTTAGACCTATATCCTGTTCTACCTGTATCACTGAAGTATGACTGCACCACTGTGCACTGTAGAATATTAATACATTTAGTGATAAAATGAGACCCTCATGGTAGACCGCCACACCTAGTTTACCTTCAAGCAGGCCCAAAAGGAAATAAAAAAGTTTCTTTATTAGGAAATAATCAGATTGTGCTTTTATGCTGCTATGACTCAGGCACAAGCTGTAAATTAGCATTGTGTCCTTTATCAGACAAAGACCTGCATTAAAAAAAAATTAAATGACAGCAAATTTGTAACAAGAAAAGGAAGTAGAGGTGCGCTAATTCTGTTTACTGTGTGAAATGTACATTTTTATTACATTTCTTAAACCTAAACACTATTGACTGTTTTATTTTTTCTATAGCAGTGAAGTGTTCAAAAAAAGCCAAAAGAAGGAATTCACCATGGACTAAGAAATTCACTGAAAGAAAAAGAAGCAGCGGCAGTAGTTCACAGCACTAGGTTTGAGAAGCATGATGGGTTCCTCCCTTAAACCCTGTATTATGAGGTTATACGCTGGGTCCCTGCAACTTGGGGTTTGATAAGTGGGCTTAGCAAATGGTGAATAGTGTTTTACTGTTTACATCTTGCCTGAAGATGGGGCCTGAGTTGCCTCGAAAGCTTGCATATTGTAATCTTTTTAGTTAGCCAATAAAAGGTGTCATTTTGCTTGGCTTTTCTCTACATTCATATTGGCTAACACGGTCCAACACCCTAGTACTACTGTTTACATTAAAATGTAATCTAGTGGCCATCATTTTTACATTATTATCCATCTATCAGACCACTTTCAATATCATTTAGTGCAATTACAGTGATCTGCAAAGCAAAAAAAAAATTTTGCTTCTTTATAGATATGTTCAATCCAATTCAGTTTTTAAGAGATAAAGGTTTAAAATGAAAAAAGTATAAATTACACATGTGTTTTAATTGTTTTAAATACAGTTATCACTTACAAGAAGTAGTCTGTGGATAGTTTTTTCCTCTTATAATCCTCTCAAAGTGATTCATGTTGGAAAGATCAAAAGATGTCTGCTAACATAAACTTACTCTCCCCATTAGAGTCATCACTCCCATGTTCTCTTTTATCTTTTACCATTTGTTTACCTGTTACCTAGCCAAGGTAATGGATAGACCTTGCATCTTTCAACTACTTTCTCTCTTCTGGAAAATAAAGACATCTTTCTAACCTTCTTTTAAAAGATAAAAGAGAGAAAAAATACTGATTGAGGGCAAAATGTGTAGCAAATACTTGATTTTAATTTTTTTTACATAGTCAGCACTGTGAGGGTTCAGCAGCTTACCTGGGATCTACACTAACTGCACAGGAAGGTAGCAGAATTTGTCTAGAAAAGGATTCAAGAGATGAACTCTGAACAATAAAGTATCTATCTATCTATCTATCTATCTATCTATCTATCTATCTATCTATCTATCTATCTATCTATCTATCTATCTATCTATCTATCTATCTATCTATCTATCTATCTATCTATCAAAGGACCAAGCAGTGAGTCGTAGATGGAAACTCAGTGTTATCAGTATGGAATGGCCCATTCAGTATTTGCATATAAATTTCACTTTTAGCGATACCACATGAAATCACTCAACAGAAAATTTTACAATATAAGCAATTGTACTGTACAAAATATTAATACAAGTACATTAACTTATATATTTATTATATACATAAATAAATGTAGATTAAAATGAACTGCAAGCTGTCAGCTATCTTCACTTAAAAATTTCTTTGAATGTGTGTGTGTTTGTGCAAATATGTGTGCACACTTCTGTGTTCCACTGTGTATGCATACATGTACAGTATATTTAAATAAATTATGTATCTCAAAAAACTACTTGTACAAAAATGTAACAAATCCATAGTCCTAGTCCCATACATAAATGGAGCAGACTGCTAAAATCCCAATTAAATTAATTCTTTTAGCAGTTATTGTTGTCAAGTCAGGTCAGGTTGGGGAGCATGCACTAGCGCAGCACATTGCCAGACCCACCACACATTGAAACATCTCGGGATCCCGGTTGGCAACCCTTCCAGGTAGACAAGAGGTCCAGTCCCACCCCCCGTAATGACCATCTATCTGCCACAACCAGGTGTTATGTGGTTGTCCACTTGGCCTGGTCCAGCCACTCGGGTCCTCAACAGTGAGAATCTTGTGAGCTGGATCACCCTCGGGTAATCATGCCACATGGCCATAGTGCTGTAACTGACGTCCCCTCTCAATACAGGTAATGTGCCTCATTCGGGATTTCATTAGCATCCCCTCGTTCGACACAAAGTCAAAAGAGTCTTTGCCTCAGGTCACTGGATAGCGTCCATGTCTCATAACCATATATCAAAACAGGAAGCACCAGGATTCTAAAGACTTAGTCCTTCATCCTTTTGCAAAGATATTGTGAGCACCACACACCCCATTCCAGTGACACAACACAGCAACACAGCTATTGTTGTACCAGACTAAAAATAAGAAGCTTAGAGCTTGTAATAAAGCAAACATGATGCAACTTGGTTGAAGAAGATATGTCAGTTTTCTTGGAATATCATTGTGTATACTGTAAATACTCTCGTTTAAATTCTCCTGCAGATAAGTCAAGACTTGATTTTACCATATTATTTCTGGTATTTTATAATGTCGGTTGTATAAATTGAATGCAGAAAACTCACACTATTGGACCAAGAAATTATGATATGCTAACGCCCACCTGAGAGAGTAACCACGGAATTGCCTTTTTTTATGTATTGTGCCTACGTGACCACACTGTAATACCCGAACTACTCCGAAGCGATGTTTGCACTGTTTAGTGTTTTTTGTATCTCACACCCTCATATAGCTTTATCGTAAGAGCTGTGGTAAGCAGCCCGGACACAGACAGGCGGACATCGTTAGTTCACCCACAACACTATGTGCTATGTGAAGCATTCCGGGTGTCCCTGGTCGTCTTCCCCCCAGCATTTCCGGGTGTGGCGGAAGTGCTGAGGACCAGGGCTCTCCAGGCATTGGGGCGCTCCCTGGCGGTGACCACAGGTCCCTATAGGGTTGAGCTTCCAAGCTCAGTTCCCATGGTCCCGAAAGCAACCAGGGTAGTCGCCCCCTCGTGGTCTGGAGAAGGCACAAGCCCTCCTTCGGTCCTCCCTGGCGTCCCGGCTGGGTACCACCCCCAGCCGCTTGCCACAGAGCATCCCTTATCTATGATGGAGTGTTCGATCAGAAGAAAATATGAAGCTGGTTTTAAATTGAAAGTCATTGAAGTGGTGAAAGAAATTGATAACTGCACTGCTGCAACAAAATTCGATTTATCTGAGAAACTGATGCGAGATTGGCGGAATCAAGAAGAGAGAGAGAGGTTAGGAGCACGCGTTGATACAGTGCATTGCTGCACCCACCACACGACAAACCAACTCAGGATCCAGGACCTGAGTGAAGCCATGCAATGGGTGACACCTCAGCACCACACTAGTTCAGATGGAGTGGAACAGTGTGAGTTTTTTTTTTTGGTGGCTGGAGTGCCAATTCTGCCACCAACCCTCAAGTTTTTCCCTGCAGGGTGGAGGGCCTACATGCAGGGATGGATGCAGATTAACGTCATACCCAGAATGGAGCAATTGCAGGTTAAGGGCCTTGCTGAAGGGCCCAACAGAGCAGAGTCCCTTTTTGGCATTTACAGGATTCGAACTGAGCAAGTGCAGATCCCTAGCCTCAGAGCCACCACTCAGCCCAAGAGAAGCAAGAAGATGTTAAAAAAATGTGTCGCATTTTTGAATGGGCATATAAGTCAGGGTATGATTTTATGATCGATTTTTCGGGTTTCAAGACCCAACTTATACGCGAGCATATATGGTAGGTCTTGGCATTCATGGCAACTGCCTGTTCTAAAATGTTCTATCTTTGCTGGGAAGTAATCATCCAGGAGCTCTACACTACACAAAAATACACATACTTTTCTGAAGGAAATTGCAATTTTAAGATATGGAAATCAATTTTGATTTTCCACAGACACACACACATACAGGCACCATACTAAAATCAACTTTTCTCAATATTTGAACATCATAGAATCAGAATCTGAACTTAACTCATC
This sequence comes from Erpetoichthys calabaricus, assembly GCF_900747795.2. Taxonomy (NCBI): domain Eukaryota; kingdom Metazoa; phylum Chordata; class Cladistia; order Polypteriformes; family Polypteridae; genus Erpetoichthys; species Erpetoichthys calabaricus. The sequence continues at coordinate 151,536,976 of NC_041401.2, read as the reverse complement.
AGCAAATTTCTGACCCCGTCACCAAATTTCCATTTAATGGAAGTAAAAACAAATAACTAGTGTTCAACATAAGTGAAAAAGTGAGGGGGCAGAAATTTAAAAACCAATTAACGTACAAAGAACCAGAGTCAAAATGTTATTCTTAAATTGTAGTCAAAGAGTAGGGATGATATTATAATGTTCGTTAATGAGAAATATTTCTAAACAACAAAGCAATTAAAAGCAAATGTTACCTGGGATCACTTCTGGATAAGGCAGGAGTCCTATACAAAAGGGCTCAGCAGTTCCTGCAGCACCTGTTGGCGGCACCCACAGAACCCAACAGAGCTGAACCGACAAATATTACTTCCCAGACAGCCCTGTGGGAATCTGAGGTGCAGTTGCACCCCCAGGGGTCTGCCCAATAGCAGCAATGAATAAGTCCCTTTTAAATTGTGCCATAAAAACAAATGGTGTCTTCAGGTGCCCAATAAATAGAAGAATCCAATAAATATTTTTTAAATTATTCAGGTTGAGAGGTAAACACTTTTCTTCTCTTTCATTCTCTCTGTACTTGTCAGGACATCAAAAATTTCAACCACACAGCTGATGGCATTCCAGTCCACCACACAGACCTGAACTGTCACTTCCATCGGTAACCCACAGTTCCAGGTAAACTTGTTGTTCTCTGGATGCCACCAAACCTTGATCCTCCTGCCTACTGAAAGCTCCTGTGGTGTTCTCTCTAAAACGTCTACTCTGCTGCTCAGCAAATGTTACTGCTGCTGCAATACAGAACCTTCATGCAGCCCTCGGTCCTGCACTCAAGGTCCCTGTCTGTGTCAGAAACACAAGGCCCTTCAATTACATGAATGCTGCCCCTCTGAGTGCATACCTTGCACTTTGTGGAGTGTGCGCCCTTTAACTTTCCTGATTTTTTTTTGGTTTGGGTGCCTTGTGCCACCCCTGGAAAAGTGGTTATGGTTGACTGCCCATGTCGCCCATACCTAAATCCACTGCCTTCGGCACTTTTTCCCCAGCTATAAATATAAGCTCAGATACTCTAAGCAGGGAGCTTGTGGGCATAACACATCTCCAGTTGATAAAGCAAGGAAAAGAATCAACTGAAGGAGAGCAACCTCAAGTTAATGCCTCACTACTCGATTTACTTAAAGAAAAAGGTGTTTTTTCCATTTTTTCCCATCTGGCTTTTATTATAATTCCAGCTAAAAATCACGATCAGTATCAGGACTACAGCAGCAATAAAGGCATAATTCCCAGGGAGCTGGCCTCTCACTGCTCTGAGAACAGGATGTAAAAGGCTCAACATGAGCTGCCCAGAGCTGTAATACTCAGTAGTCATGTTTGAGTGTTTATTTTAAATTATTTTAGCAAGATAAGCTTTTATTTTTGGGGCAATAAAAGAATAGTTAATGCTAAATTCTGAATGATGTTGCATACAAGGTATTTTATATAAATACAGCTCGGATAGCTTGCCAATGTAAATGCCTTGTAATTTTTTCATGGCTTTCACATGCACTACTGAGACATGAAGAATGTGTATGTATTGAAAAGAAGAGGTTTACTGTAGTTATATTTTAACACAGTCTGTTTATTATACAAGTCAAAAATGACGCTAAAACAAAAACACAGAGTGAAAATGAATCTATCCATTCTATTTTAAGAATGAGATGGCAGTTACTTCAGAGACTTCACATATTCAGAGAACATTTATTTTCCAAACACTCTAAAATACGGGGCTGTGCTTATTCAATTTTGTACTTATTATATTCTTGCCCCAAAATGTACTAAATACAAAATGAGTCCTGCACCTCTGAACAGGAGCCTCACACTTCCCTATCTGCAGGCTTCAAACTCAGAAAAATATCCGCTACCTCCCAAATCTTGCCAAAGGATTCATTAAAGCCTAGTTTCCTCAAACCATCAGACAAAAAAATGAAAAGTCCAACGCAATCCTTAATAATTCTTTTGATAAACAGTAGGGTGACTGGAGTTCCAAAGAAAAATTGGGGTGCGACCCCATTTAATGCAACTGTTGGAAAAAACCAAACACAAATAAGTGGTTGGTGGTACATAAGAATTCAGGCTTTGAGAATACCTTCTTAACCAGTCAGGCTCGGTAGAAAAAGGAGCTCAGTCATGGGGAGTTTAGTCAGGCGGAGGCTTCTGCCTGAAGTGAGATGGCCTTTTCTGAGAGCGTCTCAGTTTTATAGCATCTCAGTGTACATAGTCAGGGCCTCTGGGATGTTAGGGGTGGTTTCTCTGTGCTGCAGTGACAAAAAGAGATGACATGGTTAGCTAGCAACTGCACCCCCTCTTCTCCTGGGGTGGTATTACACACCTTAATAGAGTCTGGACAGTGATCCTTAGATGCCCATGAGTGATATTCTTAACTAAAATTCAAAAAGGAAAGAAGGAAACTGCAAAACACCTCTGATCCCAAAATTTTGCAATTTTAATACTAAGAAAGATAAGGAAGGAATACAAAACAAAATGAGCACAATGATGTGCCTAAAAAGGTAGTTCAGAGCAAATAAAATGGTTCTGTTTGCCAAATTTGTAATCCACAAAGCTAGAGCGGAAGATCAAGAAAACCAGAAAAATCCCAAAAAAAAAAAAACTTGTTACAAGCTGTTCACTTTAAAATATTTTTCTCTTAACTCTTTCAAGGCTGATGTCGACTTTTGTCCAAATTCAGGGGTAGAGGACAATAATCAGCTGTAAACTCGCCCCTTACATTTTAGTTCGACTTTCTTTGCTAGAAGGACAGTTACATAGCTTTGTTGATTTGACCTCGATTCCCTATGCGTGTGTGAGTAGTGAAGAGCAAGCAACCTCTACAATGGCATCGACATCTGGCGAGAGACCAAAGCGAATGTGCAAAGCAAAATACTCCACGGATGTTTTATGTAATTTCTTTGAATAGTCTGATGCAAGTGGTCTGGAGAACGAGGTACCAGCATCGTCTGATCGGTCCCCGGCTGATGGTGGTGCTGAACACTTTTGTGTAGCTGATGTGCCTACGGCAGCGTTCGCCTGGGAGGACCACCACTTATGATGACAAGAGGTACAAACCAGATTGCGTCACACTGCCACCATGGCCACCCACCTGCTGTGCGAAGACAGCCAGGCAGCCAGCCCACCGTGCATTCCTGCTGACCATTGAGGCGCTACTGCCGCCAGAGATGCCAAACATGCGCCAACAGCAGCCACAGCACATAGCAACAGACGTTTTATGTTGATCTATGTGGGAAACGATTGCTTTGTGTGCTTTTCAGAAAACTTAGTTCTTTGGAAAAAATATTCAGCCCTCAAAGAGTTAAAATACATTTTTATAAGCAAACATATACAGTTGTGCTTAAAAGTTTGTGAACCCTTTAGAATTTTCTATATTTCTGCATAAATATGACCTAAAACATCATCAGATTTTCACTCAAGTCCTAAAAGTAGATAAAGAGAACCCAGTTAAACATATGAAACAAAAATATTATACTTGGTCATTTATTTATTGAGGAAAATGATCGAATATTACATATTTGTGAGTGGCAAAAGTATGTGAACCTCTAGGATTAGCAGTTAGTTTGAAGGTGAAATTCGAGTCTGGTGTTTTCAATCAATGGGGATGACAATCAGGTGTGAGTGGGCACCCTGTGTTATTTAAAGAACAGGGATCTATCAAAGTCTGCTCTTCACAACACATGTTTGTGGAAGTGTATCATGGCACGAATAAAGGAGATTTCTGAGGACCTCAGAAAAAGAGTTGTTGATGCTCATCAGGCTGGAAAAGGTTACAAAACCATCTCTAAAGAGTGTGAACTCCACCAATCCACAGTCAGACAGATTGTGTACAAATGGAGGAAATTCAAGACCATTGTTACCCTCCCCAAGAGTGGTCGACCAACAAAGATCACTCCAAGAGCAAGGCGTGTAATAGTCGGCGAGGTCACAAAGGACCCCAGGGTAACTTCTAAGCAACTGAAGGCCTCTCTCACATTGGCTAATGTTCATGTTCATGAGTCCACCATCAGGAGAACACTGAACAACAATGGTGTGCATGGCAGGGTTGCAAGGAGAAAGCCACTGCTCTCCAAAAAAAACATTGCTGTTCGTTTGCAGTTTGCTAAAGATCACGTGGACAATCCAGAAGGCTACTGGAAGAATGTTTTGTGGACGGATGAGACCAAAATAGAACTTTTTGGTTTAAATGAAAAGCGTTACGTTTGGAGAAAGGAAAACACTGCATTCCAGCATAAGAACCTTATCCCATCTGTGAAACATGGTGGTGGTAGTATCATGGTTTGGACCTGTTTTGCTGCATCTGGGCCAGGACGGCTTGCCTTCATTGATGGAACGATGAATTTTGAATTATATCAGAGAATTCTAAAGGAAAATGTCAGGGCATCTGTCCATGAGCTGAATCTCAAGAGAAGGTGGGTCGTGCAGCAAGACAACGATCCTAAGCACACAAGTCATTCTACCAAAGAATGGTTAAAGAAGAATAAAGTTAATGTTTTGGAATGGCCAAGTCAAAGTCCTGACCTTAATCTAATCGAAATGTTGTGGAAGAACCTGAAGTGAGCAGTTAATGTGAGGAAACCCACCAACATCCCAGAGTTGAAGCTGTTCTGTACGGAAGAATTGGCGAAAATTCCTCCAAGCTGGTGTGCAGGACTGATCAACAGTTACCGGAAACGTTTAGTTGCAGTTATTGCTGCAAAGGGGGGTCACACCAGATACTGAAAGCAAAGGTTCACATACTTTTGCCAATCAGAAATATGTAATATTCAATCATTTTCCCTAATAAATAAATGACCAAGTACAATATTTTTGTCTCATTTGTTTAACTGGTTTCTCTTTATCTACTTTTAGGACTTGAGTGAAAATCTGATGATGTTTTAGGTCATATTTATGCAGAAATATAGAAAATTCTAAAGGGTTCACAAACTTTCAAGCACTACTGTAAGTGGAAAATAGGTTTCCATTACTCTGGTTACATTTCTAAATGTTTACTTTGAGTATACTAGGGGACTCCGCCTCCTGCTTGCTTTGCTTGCCGGATATACAATTTAAAGAGATTGTTATTTTCATGGGAATTGTTACATGCATTATTTTCACTTTTACCTTAAAACTTTTGTAAAAACAATACTTGTCCTTTTTTTCCTGTCCCGGGCGTGGTTAAATCTCTTACTCGCAGGACGTATAATGCTGCTCGTGTTGTGAAGGGGGGGGGGGGGGGTGGCTGAACACATGCTAAGGAGATGCTGTCGGATCATCTGCAGTCTTTCTGCTGTTGTCGCGCTGCCTGTCGATCATTTAAAAGCCTGTGCAGCAGCTGTCCTTTTGCCACTTCGCGTCTCTGCCACTCACTTTGTGAAGGGGGGGGGGGGGGCGGGGTTTTAGGGTGGCTGAACGCATGCAAGGACAAGTGGTCGGATCATCTGGTGGTTTCTGCTGCTGGTGAGCTGCGTGTTTTGCTTGTTGCTTGTCGTTGTTTTAAGAGCTGGGAACAAGTTAATATGTCTCTCGCGGAACTTCAAATTGACTCCCTCCCAAAGATTTTTTTTATAATAGCGATAATACCAGTTACGACGCAGTGAATACACTTAACTTGAGCATTCCTAGTTTTCAGACTCTTTCTCTGTACATTTAGTATTCGTTTGCTCAGAGGCTGATGCGCTTGCTGCTTCCTGAGCAGCTCTTCTTTTCTCCACCCTAGTGGTCTGCTTTTTCTCTTCGTTCATCTGCATCTTTTCGCGTTAAAACTGATTAAGTCAGTGTTTGTGTTGCAATTACTTAGTACATTTTCCTTAATTTTTCACTTAAGCTGGCACTTAAATCTTCAATCTGCCTCAAGAATGATTTAAGATATGAAGAGGTAGGGGTAGTGATGGCGAAGGTGGTAGAAATGAGAATGGCGCCCGTACACATGCGCCACATGCTGCTGAGAGGTGATTCTACAATGAAATAAAATGAAAATAAAAAGAGGAATAACCTTGTTGGTCAATCATCACCCTGAAAGCCGATAGTAGATGTCACGTAGTATACTGTATGTGTGTCATATTTCAGGTCAATAGGTCAAACAGTTTGCAAGCTACAGGTGATTTAAAATCCTGGACAAACAAACAGACAGCCACGGTAGCGTATTATATAAAAAGATTTCAAAACATAGTTATTATTTATTTGTTACTGAATTCTTGTTTCCAAGACATTATTACAATTTATCGAAGTTTGTGGTTCTTGGTTAGCATTTAGGCTTTGGTGCAAAAGTAGTGTCTTCTTGGTTCTTGTTTCTGGTTTTAGCTTTGTTTAATCTCTTGATCCAATTGCAGCCTTCGAGCACAATACTGCTAAGACGATGAATATGATATCAGACTCAATACTGTTCTGTAGATTCTAAGCACTGTCATAGATGGCCGGGGCCCTTGCCCGGCCGGGACACCTCTGCTATGGAAGCACCGGGGGAGCCAGTGTGGACAGAACACTACCTCCCCTGAAACACTAGATGGCTGCCCCCCTGGATGGCAGCCACACCTCAGACTCCTACAGGGCTTCATGGGATACAGCCCTGTGGGGATCCGGGGGCACCGGCAGGGGTTGCTGCAACGGTTCCTTAGCCTGTGTCGCCGGTTCTTCCGCCACACCCAGAAGTGCCGCCAGAAGTAGGGCAATGAGCACCTGCAGTACTTCTGGGTGCCTTATATAAGGGTCCAGTGGACAGTACTCGGTGAGCCAGAGTCGGGTGGAAGGTGGACGAAGCCTGCCGAGGAGGAGTGGAGGAGTAAAAGAGAAGAAGAATTATTGTGTATTGTGTGATTTTGTGTTTGTGGAACCAAGTTGTGCCTGTGGGAAACAGGGAAGGCATTTACCACCTGGTGAAGAAAATAAAAGCATCTTTTGTTTTATAAGTGTGCCTCTAGTGTCTGTCAGTGATGGGTTGGGTGTCTGACACACCCCTAGAGTTGTTACAGCACTCATCCTGAAACCTTGTCTGGTCCAGCAGATTGACATGGTTTGACCCTCTGCAACGTGTGCCGTACATCATACATGCTCAGTTTGAAGTTGGGAGAGTTGGCATCCTCTGTGGCTATATTCTTTCCAGGTGGAGTGGGGTTGCTAGATTCAAAGTGGGCAAAAAATGTGTTGAGATCATTGATCAATGGGACATAAGTATAGAGACAGTTCTGCCTTTGTGGTCAGTAATAGCCCTAATGCTTTTCCACATGCCCCTGGCATCCATGCTGTAAAAATGATTTCCTGATGATGTCTTTGGCCTGTTTTATACCTTTTTTCAGGTTTGACCTGGCAACACTGTAGGCTATGGGATCCCCAGATTTAAACGTCTGGTTACGTGCTTTTAAAAGATGTTTCACCTTTTTGTTCATCCATGGTTTCATATTTGGAAAAACTTTTATCCTCTTCTTTATAGCGACATGAAAGAATATCACATATGTTTTAGCATAACAGTTCAATAATATAAAATGCAGCATAAGTTTTATTATGAGTATCATTTGGTAAAAAAATAATAATTTTTGGAAAATGAAAATATTTGGGCGGCACGGTGGCGCAGTGGGTAGCGCTGCTGCCTCGCAGTTGGGAGACCTGGGGACCCGGGTTCGCTTCCCGGGCCCTCCCTGCGTGGAGTTTGCATGTTCTCCCCGTGTCTGCGTGGGTTTCCTCCCACAGTCCAAAGACATGCTGGTTAGGTGGATTGGCGATTCTAAATTGGCCCTAGTGTGTGCTTGGTGTGTGGGTGTGTTTGTGTGTGTCCTGCGGTCGGTTGGCACCCTGCCCAGGATTGGTTCCTGCCTTGTGCCCTGTGTTGGCTTGGATTGGCTCCAGCAGACCCCCGTGACCCTGTGTTCGGATTCAGCGGGTTGGAAAATGGATGGATGGATGGATGGATGAAAATATTTGTTTAAAAGCTTACATGGTAAATTATATTAGACACAGCTTAAACTACACACCAGAGGGCAGTAAAGTACAAATAAAAGTAAAGAAGATGAAGCCCCTAAATGTACTGTATTTGTGGAGGTACGCTAACATGTCTAAATACCTCAGCAAGCTGCTCAGCACAGTTTCTAAGCACCCATCCTGAAACTCCGTCCGGTCCAGCAGGTTTACATGCCCAGAGAGAGAAAAAGAGGATGACATATATGTTGAACAGAATGAAGAGTAAATCTCATATAGTTTAAATAAAGTGTTTAAATTATCATATTGTTCAATTATGTAATAGTACTGTTTATGTAATGTAAATAAAGCACAGGACAAATCAAAAAGAGTTGGGGATCCACGCAATATATTGTGCAAAACGATGAGTAGTCTTATTGACTGGTATGGAGTTCCAGAAGCTGGGACTGACTGAAAGGGAAAACAGCAGGCATTTATAGTGGAGGAAGAGGAAGGCCGTGCTTGCAGGAGGGGAGTGGCATGAGGTCATCTGTGGGTGCCGGTAGTGATGTCATCAGCGGGGGCCAGAACTGAAGTCAGGAACAGGCAGAAGTGACTGATTTAGGTGGACTTTTCTTCAGAGGTTCTGTAGGAAAAGGAGAAGAGGCATTAATACTCAGTGCCAAACCCTGGTCTTACATGTCAGTGCCCTGATTTGAACCCTTCGACTGCCTCCCAAGCGCATGTGTGTGACATCAAATAAATGAGAGTACTTGTGTTTCTTGTATCTGATAACTAGTTTGATGGATACACCAGGTACATTAAGTAGCATGAGTTTGAAAATTATTAGTTTAGGATACAGAAAACAAAACATGGGGAAGATGGAATGGACAACCATGTACATTAGATTCTATCTGATGGTCTAGAATGTTCTTCAAGAACTGTGGAATATTTTCTGATGCAGGGTGTATTTAAGTAGTTTCTATCACACCCTCAGGTGTATGTATTAGATAAAAGCCAACTGTTAAGAGTGTGCTAATCATAAAAGAATTAACAAACAATGCAAAATGACATGGAGAATGAAGTCACAATGATTAACACTGAAGATACATTCTGTCGCTTCTGATGTTAAGCTGAAGGTGTTTGACTAGCAAATGTATCACTTAAACAGTCAATTTAATATTTTTAATTAAAATTGTCATAACTGAGTACTTATCCGTGAGTCTATTTTAATAAGTTCAATTTAATAGTGCTTATAATGGCAAAAACTAACTGTGACAACAGTACTCTTTTTAGGTTGTCACACACATGCGTTTAGGACACAGCTAAAGGGCCTGGGGAACTGTAATACTACACCCGACCAGGGGGTGGCAGAGTGTGCTGACTGCCTCTCTCAGTTTCTTGCAGACCATTCCCAGGAAATCTCATCAGGTTCCAGCGCCTCTGATGACATCACTTCCGGCTCCGGCGCCTCTGATGATGTCACTTCCGGCTCCGGCCTAGATGACATCATTTCCTTCCCCAGCCCTTACCTCCAAATAGTCAGTTTTGTTTTGGGCTCTGTCTTGTGAACAAATATTACTAAACTTTTGCATCTGGGAAATAATATACGGGTGGCTACCCCAAACCTTTATGATGTCTGAACTCTCATTACTATCACATTGGTGTAGCCGGCAGGATGGTGGTTCCCGAAAGAAAACAGGACAGGACCAAAGAATTAATCAGGTGAGAAAGTACTGGGGCCGAGTTTCCTGGTGGGGAGTTCGTTCGGGGGTCAGGAGTAACTTGGTGCAGGGCCCGCTTCCTAAATACGAAACCGGGCTAGTATTTTCTCAGAGGAAGAATATGGATGAGATTTACAGACATGCGCTGGTTCCTATGGAGGAAACGAAGGGGGCTCATTATGTTCTCTCAGAGGAGAGAGCTGAGCCGCCCTTTGGGGTTAAGATCCCAGATAAAAATGGGCTTTCCTCAGGCCAGCAGGCAAGAATATTAAAAAACTGGGAGTTGGATCCAGAGCGATCTACCCGGGAGCAGGCAGAAGCTCTCTGAGAGCAAACATCCCATTGGCTAAGGCCGCTTGAACTAACACCTTTTCAAATAGTGCAAATAGTGCAGGTTGCCTGTTTTTTACTGTTTAAAGGACTCCCCAAAAATGTTGCCCAGCCGGCCTGGGGAGAATTCCACAGCATGGAGGAGCTTATAAAGCTCCTGGAAAAATCTAAATCGGCCTCACAATCTGAGGGAACAGAACGATCCTCTAGTGGATTCCGTGGGGATTACGTCACACAAACTAGGTCTCTTTCATATAAACCGGAGCCTGTTCCAAAGTTCCCAGACCTTGGCGTGGATAAACTGCCGGGGGATGAGGAGGGATGCAGGTGGACAGGGAGAGGCGGTTTATGTGCACTTGTCAACCCCCTAATGCTAACACATACGGGAGTAATAATAGTTAATGGATATAAAGTAGAAGCACTCCTTGATACCAGTAGTAACATTTCCATTGTTGCTCGCCGATATGTACTACCGCGACAGTGGATAAAAACAACGACCAGTATTACAAGTGTACATGGGGAAACCCATAAATATAAAACCGCTCAATGTTTCATTAGCTATGGAGGATCGCTGAAAAAAATTACCTTGGGGGTCCTCCGGCATCCACCTTTCACTGTGATTCTTGGGTGGGACTGATCGGATAACAAAAGCGGTGTACCAATTACTACTCCCAAAAAAACCTTGGGCCTAGCTATAGACAGGGATGACTTGACTCCAGCTGTCTCCACGCCGTGTAAACAGCTGGCAGAGAGAGATATGGAAGGCCAAGAGACAGACGGGGAGATTCCTGGGCCGTTTCAGGTAGACACGTCATCAACCCATGCCCCTTGAGGTCAGACCGGACCCTCTGTCTGAAATACACTTTCCGTTCAGAGAAACGCCGGCTTCTTTCATAAGGGAGCAGTGGAATGATAACTCCCTGAAACATGCTAAAAATGCAGCAGTACTTGTCAATGCCCAACACACTCATCAACCCATGCCACAGGGTCCTCACTTTGTGGTAGAAAAAGACCTATTATATCGAATAGCTGAGCATGAGGGGGAGGTGAGAAAGCTGTTGTTAATACCATGAACTTACCGGCGGTAAGTCTGTGAATTAGCACATGCCCACCTCCTAGGAGGCCATATGGGCAAGGAAAATAAATTAGAGCAGATTAAGCTCCGCTTTTTTTGGCCGGGAATTAATGAGGAGGTTCGCCGTTTTTGTGTCTCTTGTCCAGACTGTCAATTACGGCAAATTCCTAGGAGGGACCGTGCTCCTCTCGTTCCCCTTCCCTTAATTGATGTTCCCTTTGAAAGAATTGGGGTTGACATTGTAGGAGAGCCCGAGGACATAAATATATATTAGTCCTCGTTGATTATGCTACTCGATATCCTGAGGCTGTTCCCCTGTGCTCAGCCACGCCGAAAATAATTGCACGGGAACTTGTAGGGGTCTTTGCGTGTGGTGGTATTCCTAAAGAGGTCCTTATGGATCAAGGGACGCCATTCACCTCAGAGACGTTCAGGGAAGTTGCCAAGTTACTTAAAATAAAGCACTTAAAGGCTGCGGTGTATCATTACTATCACAACAACAACATTTATTTATATAGCACATTTTCATACAAATAATGTAGCTCAAAGTGCTTTACATGATGAAGAAAAGAGAAAAAAAAAGACAAAGTAAGAATTAAAATAAGACAACACGATGGCCAGGGAGGACAGAAAAAACAAAAAAAACTCCAGACGGCTGGAGAAAAAAAATAAAATCTGCAGGGGTACCAGACCATGAGACCGCCCAGCCCCCTCTGGGCATTCTACCTAACATAAATGAACAGTCCTCTTTGTATTTAGGGTTCTCATGGAAGGACTTGATGATGATGGTCATGTAGACTTCTGGCTTTTAATCCATCAATGTAGGAACATCATGGTGCTTTGATTAGGTGGTGGTGGCACAGGTTGCCACCACAAAAAAACGGAAAAAGAAACAGAAGAGAGAGTTGGGGTTAGTACGGATTCTAGAGCCACCATGAATAGTTATGATAATTAATTGAATATACAGAGCATCAGGATTAAACTAAAATGAAGTTATGAGAAAGCCATGTTAAAGTAATGTGTTTTCAGCAGTTTTTTAAAGTGCTCCACTGTATTAGCCTCGTGAATTCCTACTGGCAGGCTATTCCAGATTTTAGGTGCATAACAGCAGAAGGCCGCCTCACCACTTTTTTTAAGTTTAGCTCTTGGAATTCTAAGCAGACACTCATTTGAGGATCTAAGGTTATGATTTGGAATATGAGGTGTCAGACATTCCGATATATAAGATGAAGCGAGATTATTTAAGGCTTTGTAAACAATAAGCAGTATTTTAAAGTCAATTCTGAATGACACTGGTAACCAATGTAGTGACATCAAAACTAGAGAAATGTGCTCGGATTTTCTTTTCCTAGTTAGGATTCTAGCAGCTGCATTCTGCACTAGTTGTAAACGATTTATGTCTTTTTTGGGTAGTCCTGAGAGGAGTGCGTTACAGTACTCTAGTCGACTGAAAACAAAAGCGTGAACTAATTTCTCAGCATCTTTCAATGATATAAGAGGTCTAACTTTTGCTATGTTTCTTAAGTGAAAAAATGCTGTCCTAGTGATCTGATTAATATGCGATTTAAAATTCAGGTTACAATCAACAGTTACCCCTAAATTCTTTATCTCCGTCTTGACATTTTTAATCCTAATGCATCAAGTTTATTTCTAATAACCTCATTATATCCATTATTGCCAATCACTAAAATTTCTATTTTCTCTTTATTTAGCTTGAGAAAATTGCTATTCATCCATTTAGAAGCACAAGTAAGACATTGTGTTAGTGAAACAACAGAGTCGGGGTCATCAGGTGTTATTGATAAATACAGCTGTGTGTCATCAGCATAGCTGTGGTAGCTCATGTTATGCCCCGAGATAATCTCACCTAACGGAAGCATGTACAGTAGATTGAGAAGAGCAGCGGACCCAGGATAGAGCCTTGAGGAACACCATATAGAATATCATGTGTCTTTGAGTTGTAATTACCACAACTAAAAAGAATTTTCTCCCTGCCAGGTAGGATTCAAACCAATTTAAGACGCTGCCAGAGAGCCCCACTCATTGACTAAGGCAATTTCTAAGAATATTGTGATCAATGGTGTCAAATGCAGCACTCAGATCTAAGAGGATGAGAACAGATAAATGGCCTCTGTCTGCATTTACCCGCAAGTCATTTACTACTTTAACGAGTGCAGTTACTGTACTGTGATTTGTTCTAAAACCCGACTGAAACTTATCAAGAATAGCATTTTTATTAAGGTGGTCATTTAGCTGCATAATGACTGCCTTCTCTAAAATTTTACTTAAGAAAGGTAGGATAGAGATGGGTCTAAAATTTTCAAAAGCAGAGGGGTCGAGATTATTTTTCTTCAGTAGGGGTTTAACTACAGCAGTCTTAAGACAGTCTGGGAAGATCCCCGTATCTAATGATGAGTTTACTATGTCAAGAATACTATCAATTAGCACGCCCGATACTTCTTTGAAAAAACTTGTTGGTATTGACGCAGGTGGAGGGTCTCAGTTGAGAAATTATTTTATGTAAAAGATTAAAAACTATACCTTCAAATGTCTGGACAAAACAGAAATAGAACAACTGCAAAATTGTTAACTTTTGCCCTGTAAGATTTCACTTTTTCTCCTTTTTCTATCTGTGTTAACCTTGTCATTCTACCTTTTAGCTTGATATTTGAACGTACAGTATTTCTTGCATAAGTTTTGTCATGAAATACTTGTAGTTGGTCATGGCAATGCATATAAGACAATTCAGATGTGCATTACCCAGTCTTTTGGAAAATGTTAATGCACATATATGTGTATTCACTGAAAAGGACACCATTTTCTGCACACACTTCTTCATAGCAGGGTATTCTGTGTCAGAGACCATCTTCCAGAAATGTTGCACCCCTGCATTAAGCTCTTCTTTGACAATCACATGGGTCTGCAGTTCAGTTATTTCACATTCAACTGCAGCAGCAACAGGAAAGAGGCACATGATGACTGGGGTCAGAAATGATACTGACATTATCGTTGGGATCTCAGTGAAGTCAAAAAATGCTTTGTAGACATACACCTCATTGAATCTTCATTCAAACTCCTGCCAGTGTTCTGTAGGAACTTCTATGAAGACACTGTACTGTAGTTGAAATATTGCATTAGTTCTGGATTGTGTCTGGTAACTGTTCTCAGTTGTGGAAAATGAAGGAATTGCTGGTCTGGGGTGAAGAGAGTATAGATTTTATATTGGAAGGTTGTGACAACATGTAGCATGCTCCCTGCAAGCAGGGCCATTGACACCATTAAAGTGAATTAAGCCTAGGGCCCAGATTGTAAGGGTGGGGAAAACTGAGCTACACGGATTAGCTATCGAACAGTCAGTTGGCACACTAATAAGCTTAGCCTAAGACACAAAATAACCTAGAACCGGCACTGCCTGCAAGTATAATGCAGAAAAAACAAAATCAACCAAAAAAACTGCTGCTTATATAACAAGTAAAATAAAATGGAGATTTTAATGTTAAATATATAAAAATACTAGGGGGCTCTGCCCCCTGCTCACTTGGCTCACCAACCCCCGTGCAAGCGCTATGTGCTAACCACTTCGCAGCTCTGCCCCTCACGTATGGGGAAGTGGATGTACAATTTAAAACGGATTGTTATTTTCACGGGAATTGTTACATATGCATAATAGAACTAACTATTTTACATTACAGCAAGTAATTAACCATAGTAAAAAATAGTGAAACGTAATAAATTCAAAGAAAATTATGTTTCATGTTGCGTTAGAAGTAGTCATTGTGTTATACGTTTTCGTTCTGTTTGGCTTTGAAATTAACATGAAAATACTTTTTAAACTTACACTTTTACTGTAAAACTTCAATAAAAATAATTTTTTGAATGAACTTTTCGTCAATATCACATTGAATTTTGATTCCATGTTTGGACTCACATCGTGACAACACAACATATAACATCCTGTGAGTGAATATTGTTTCTCTCTCTAATAAATAAACCAACTTTTTTGAATGTTTGTCCCTGCGATTTGTTAATTGTCATAGCAAAAGCTATTCTAACAGGAAACTGTAAATGTTTTAATACAAATGGAAATCAAGATCTCCTTTGGTGTCTAATGTTATCTGCGGAAGATGTACTACATTACCTTTCTTGTCGCCTGTTAAAATTTTACATGTCAGAATTGTTTGACCATTTTTGAATACAACTAATCTTGTCCTATTGCATAGCCCATCACTCATACATAAATTACACAATAACATTTCGATACATCCTTCTTTCAACAGTAATTTGGCCGGTGGAAGACCGGACAGCATTAATGGTTGTAGATACTGTATTCTTCGGGATATTGTAAGTTGATGTTTTCATCTTCCTCACCATCACCACCAACTGTTTCAGCATAGTCTCTTGAAACACATTTAACCAATTTGCAATGTAACTGATTGCCAATTTTTTTCACTTCATTGTTTCTCGGTGCTAGGATTGCCTGTGTACTCATTTCTTCTGTTGATAACCCTTCGGGATGAAATTCTTCAATAAGATATGGACATAATAAGTCTTCTTTTTTGGGGAACTTAAAGAGAGGAAAACGTAAAAATTTATAAGAGCTGAGAGTGCAGGAACTGTGTTTTACAAAAACATTCACACGAATGAGAGGTTGAGAGGAGGGCGAGACTTGAAACAATCTCTTAGCAAATGTTTTGTCTCATCTCAAGATTTTCTTTTATAATAGAGAGATATGTACATGTATGTAAAAACACAGAAAACATATAGTCTTGGGGAACATCCCTATAGGGATGTGTAGGTTCCACCAGACAGAGCTAAAAGAAAGTCACAGACATGGAAGAAAGTTCTGCCTGACCTGGAAGTGCTTCCAGGCTGTAGTTATTTGACACTGGAAATACTCCCAGGTCTGGCATAAAAGAAGACTCCCAGCCATATCCAGGTGAGCTGAGTCAGAAGAAGGTGGATAAAGCTCGCCTGGATGACAGTTATTGCGGGGAAAAGTCTGTTTAAAGAGGATTTAAAGCTGTATAAGATATTGGATTTAATAAAACATCGCGTTTATTGAAACCTTTGACTATATGTCTGCATTTGTGTTATGGTTTGAAGAGCTGCAGTGCCCTCTAGTGGCCACACCATTTAAGATATTCTCACATCTGGTTTGGCCTTGCATTTGGCAGCAAACATAACATTTCTTCTCAAAAAGAGTCATCTTGGGGGAAGAGGGTCCAGGTGCATAGTTGAGAATGTCACTAATTTCCATTCTGTCATCCACGACTGGGCTGGAATATGGAGCGGCCGACAGATCTCTCATCTACTTAGTGATGTCTTTACCAATTTCTTCAATCCTCCCTATTATAGTGGTGTCCTAAAATTGCAGTGGTTTTATTTGTTTTAGAAAGGCATCTCTGTTACTGAAATCAGCATACATAATTTCAGGAGATTGCAAAAACAACTCACTATATCTGCATCTGTATAAATGCTTTCTTGTGTTGGTCTCATCCATTATGGGAGATGGACGTCTGAAGCAGAACTCTGTTAGCGGCGGCTTTAATTTTTCTTTTATTTTTTTTAATATCCCGAGGTATCCTGTATTTACCCAACTCGAGGAGGTTCTATTACAGTATATGCAGGCATATATAAACATGAGCGGTAAGAAAGGGGATCAGAAAGAAACGGAAAAGAAACCCGGAGATACACCCAAGCCTAGACAGGCATCAAGTCCAAGTTCAACCTCAAGGTATGGCCTTACAGTGACTGACCCGGAGCAGACGAACAAAAGCACGGATATCCTGGGACCACGGTCCACTGCATTGTCTCCAGTTAAGAGTGAAAGTGGGAGTGAATGTGCAACTGATGTAGGTCACGATAGCTCACGGATTCCAGAAGGTCACTTGAAACTGGAAATGGCCTTGCCTTCCGCGTTATCATCTACTCCTCGCGAGCCGGAAGCATCGGCTGAAAAGAGGCTTCACCTGCGGAGCACAAAGGCCGAAACGGTCTGTCTGAACAGAAGGAGATAAAGAAAGATATAAAGAAAGAAATAAATGGTATACTCAAGACAAGCAAGAAGACAAACGAGAAGCTGCGGGTGGAGCTTTAGGAGCTGCGGCAGGATAATAAAGACTCGGAGAAACATGTATATAATCACTTTGAGGCAGTCTTTAAAGGTATGCTGGAAAAAATTGAGGAGCACATTCAGGATAATGCATCAAAGTTAAGGAAAAACTGAGAGCACTTGATGATCAGTTGAAAGACATTAAGCAAACATTTACGACTCGAATTGAAACAGCTGAACATTTGGCATCCACCGCCAATGGAAAAGCAACGGCTGCGAATTCCGAATGCAAAAAACTCAGAGACAGACTTGCGGCTCTGGAAGATGGATGCAGAAGGAATAATATTAGAATTGAAGGTCTCCCTGAGAATCGTGAAAGTCCAAACCCCATGAAATTCGTAGCTGAACTATTTTCAAAAATAATTGGAGACGACTTTAAATCAGACACCGAGATAGCAGCAGCTTACCGCATACAGGGATCAAATACCTCTAAACCTAGGACTTTCTTGTGCTTTGCCAGTTTCACACATGGCCTTGTCACAATAACCAGACATAAGAGTCGTGAAAGGTTTGGGGCAGCCACCCGTGTAATTTGGTTTCCTGACTGCAAAGTTGCGTTCAATAGATATAGCACTGATGTGCACAAAACCAAGTCCAAAACAGAACTGAGGGAACAGGGAAAAGGTGGAGACTTTTAAAGGGGAAGACAGGAAGTGAAGTCAAAGGGGTCGGGCTTATGAAGGTCTTCTGTCATTGGTGCAAGCCCGGATGTGACATCACAGGGGCCGGAACCGGCAAGGTCTCCTTCCATTGGCTTGGTCCCGGAAGTGACGTCAAGAGGACCAGGTGGGATCTCCCATGAATGGTCTGCAGGCAAAGGAGAAAAAGAGTCAGTGCACTCTACCACATCCTGGTATGTCTCGGAACTGCCCTTACTCAAGCCCTTTAGCTGCCTCCCATGCGCACATGTGTGACAAGGCCCCCCCACAGCCCAGACCCGTCGGGTCGGGCGACCCTGACCGAGAGGTTGTGAACCCAAGAAAGGGCATCAGCGTTGGTGTGAAGAGTGCCCCGACGATGAATGAGCGAAAACTTGTACGGCTGGAGGTCAAGAATCCACCTGGTGACCCGCGGATTCGATTCCTTGTGCAGGGCCATCCACTGTAAAGGGGCATGGTCCATGACAAGGGTGAATTCCCGGCCCAGCAGGTAGTACCTCAGCTGAGTAATCGCCCATTTAATCGCCAAAGCCTCTCTCTCGACTGCCGCATACCTGGTCTCCTGGTCCAACAGTTTCCGGCTCAGGAACATAATGGGGTGTTCCATACCATTGACGTTTTGGCTCAGCAGGCCTGTGTCCGAAGCGTCCGTCTGGAGGATGAAAGGTAAGGAAAAGTTAGGAGCTTTCAAAATAGGTGCAGACGTAAGGGCCTGTTTCAAGTCACTAAATGCAGCCCCCGTCTTTTCAGTCCAAACCACAATGTTTGGGGCCCTCTTCTTTGTCAAATCAGTCAAGGGCGCCACTCTCTCTGAGAACCGGGGCACAAACCGGCAGTAGTACCCCGCTAACCCAAGAAAGGCTTGGACCTGCTGCTTGGTTCGCAGACGGGGTCATTTCAAAATGGCATCTACTTTGGAGCACTGTGGCTTCAAGGTACCCCGACCCACCAGGTAGCCAAAATACTTGGCTTCGCTCAATCCAAAGAAACATTTCTTGGGATTAATCTGAAGCCGGGCCTCACCAAGTGTCCACAATACCGCTTTTACCTGCTGTAGGTGTTCCAACCATGTGCTGGAATAGATGACCACGTCATCCAGGTAGGCAGCACTGTATGAGTTATGAGGCCTGAGCACTTTGTCCACCAGACGCTGGGAGGTAGCTGGAGCCCTGTGTAACCCAAATGGAAGGACACGATACTGCCAGTGTCCGCTAGGGGTGCCAAACGCGGTTTTAACCTTCACGGAGTCCATTAAAGGAACATGCCAGTACCCCTTTGTCATGTCCAGTGTGGTCAAATACTGAGCCTGTCCAAGCCTCTTGAGGAGGTCGTCCACTCGTGGCATTGGATAAGCATCAAATTGGGAGACTTGATTAAGCCGATGGAAGTCATTGCAAAACCTCCAACTCCAGTGAGGCTTAGCGACCAACACAATTGGGCTGGACCAGGGACTATGACTCTCCTCAATTACACCTAGTTCCAGCATGTGTTTGATCTCAAGCTCCACTTCAGCCCTTTTTGCCTCGGGAAGACGATACGGGTGTTCTCGGACTATAACCCTGGGATCTGTTATAATGTCATGCTCAACCAGAGAGGTCCGTCTGGGGTTTTTACTCACTACTTCCCGGACAGACAGGATAACTGTTTCCAGCTCCCGCCATTGTCTGGGACTTAAATCCGCACCAAAGTTAAGGCTAGCCGTGTGAGCAAAGAGTGAGCAGGGCTGACCGGAGGAAAGATCGGGATCCCTGTCCTTCCACGGTTTCAACAGGTTTACATGATAAACCCTCTCCCTCGGCCGACGATTGGGTTAACTCACCAAATAGTCGACGAGTCCTTTCCTCTCCTTAACTTCATATGGGCCTTGCCAATGGGCAAGCAACTTAGAGTGGGAAGTAGGTACTAGGACCATGACAAGATCTCCCGGGCGGAACTCCCGGAGAGCGGTGCCATGGTTGTAATAACGGACCTGTGCTGCTTGAGCCTCTTCCATGTGACTTTTAAGGAGGGGCCGAATCTTACAAAATCTATCGTGTAATTGTGCGATATATTCCAATATATTTATAGAGGGAAGAGCCTCTTCTTCCCATCCTTCTTTTAAGATATCTAATATGCCCCGGGATTGTCGCCCATACAGTAATTCAAAAGGGGAGAACCCCGTGGAGGCTTGTGGGACTTCCAGATAGGCTAAAAGGACAAGGGGGAGGAGCTGATCCCAGTTCCTTCCATCTTCGCTAACCACCTTACGCATTTGTTTGAGAGTCTGATTTAACCTCTCCACCAAACCATCGTTTTGAGGGTGATACACCGCAGTCTTTAAATGCTTTATTTTCAGTAACTTGGCAGTCTCCTTGAACGTCTCCGAGGTAAAAGGCGTCCCCTGGTCCGTCAAGACTTCCTTGGGGATGCCCACACGCGCAAAGATCCCTAGTAATTCCTGTAGCATTATACACAAGGATCCAAATGTACTTGTGTCCTCGGGCTGAAGGCTCTAGAGGGCCGACTAAATCAACCCCAATTCTTTGGAAGGGAACATCAATCAGGGGAATAGGAACGAGAGGAACACGGTCCCTCCTAAGAATTTGTCGCAATTGACACTCCGGGCAGGAAGTGCAAAAGCGACGAACCTCCTCATTGATTCCCAGTCAGTAGAAGCGGAGCTTGATCCGCTCCAGTGTTTTCTCGGTGCCCAAATGGCCACCTAGGAGGTGGGTGTGTGCTAACTCACAGACCTGCCGCTGGAAGGTCCGCGGGATTAGCAGTAGCCTTCTCTCCTGCCCGTCATGCTCAGCTACGCAATAGAGAAGATCATTTTCCAACACAAAGTGAGGACTCTGTGGCATCGACTGGCTAGTACGCTGGCCATTGACTAGGACCACTGCATTTTTTACAAACTTCAGGGAATCGTCACTCCACTGCTCCCTTTTAAATGAAGCCAGTGACTCTCTAAATTGAAACCGCAAAAGGGAGAGAGGGTCGGCGTCGACCTCAAGGGGCGTGGTTGCCTCCCGTTCCGCCGCGGCGCTGATGGATGACGTGTTGGCACGCCACGGTCCGGGAGTTGCCACATCACTCAGGACGGCCGCTTCGTCTCTCTCTGCCAGCTGATTACACGGTGTGGAAGCAGCTTGAGACGGCTCATCCCCGTCCATAACTAGGCCCAAGTTAACCCCAGGAGTGGTATGTGTCTCACCGCTTTTAATATTAGACCAGTCCTGCCCTAGTATCACTGGGGTATGGAGGATCTGGGAGGACCGCCACGGTTAATTTCTGAATCGATCCTCTGTAACTGATGACACAAGCGGCGGACCTGTACCAGCGGATTTCTCTGTGGATACAGGTTATACTGGTCTTAAATTTTACCCACTGTTGCGGTAGCACAAATCGGCGGGCAACAATGGAAATGTTGCTGCCGCAATTGAACAAAGCAGTAGTTTTGTGCCCGTTTACGATCACCATGCCTGTGTGTGGGACTGCCAACGGGTTAGTCAGAGCACACCAACCCCTCCTCCCCCTCCACCTGCATATCTCGTTGCTACCAAGCGGTTTCCTCGCCCACGACTCCGGGGACGTCGGCACAAGCTTTGGAATTTATCTGGGGTTTACTCTATTATGTGGGAGGGCTTGTTTTCCTGTGGCCGTAGCCACTGCCCTACTTTTGCCCATAAGGACCAGGCTTGTTGAGGGGTCGGCTGCTCTGGGTCGAACCTCCAGTTTCTCACTCTATTCACCTGCCAGTCTGGGGCACCCCTAGGTGGAAATTGGGGCTCTGGCTTCACAGGGAGGCGGGCACTCTCCTCCGAGAGAGCATAACAAGCCCCTTTTGCCTCCCCCTTCCGGAGCAGCCCAAGTCTGTGAGCCCCTCCTTCACACTCCCTGGCCTGCCTAGGTTGCCTAGTGAAGCATGCCGGGTGCAGAGCTCATACCGGGTCATTCCGAACCACGGGACACCCTCCCCTCCTGAAAACTCGGCTCCGGTACACTCCCACCTGGGTGTATTGCAGGTCCTGTCCCCGTCTCTTCTGGGACTTCTCCATCCTGCCGACTACGCCAATGTCACAATAATCAGACATAAGAGTCGTGAAAAGGTTTGGGGCAGCCACCCGTATAATTTGGTCTCCTGGCTGCAAAGCTGCATTCAATAGATATAGCACTGATGTGCACAAAACCAAGTCCAAAACAGAACTGTGGGAACAGAGAAAAGGTGGAGACTTTTAAAGGGGAAGACAGGAAGTGAAGTCAAAGGGGTCAGGCTCATGAAGGTCTTCTGTCATAGGTGCAAGCCCGGACGTGACATCACAGGGGCCGGAGCCGGCAAGGTCTCCTTCCATTGGCTCGGTCCCGGAAGTGACGTCAAGAGGACCAGGTGGAATCTCCCATGAATGGTCTGCAGGCAAGGGAGAAAATGAGTCAGTGCACTCTGCCACATCCCGGTATGTCTCGGAACTGCCCTTACTCAAGCCCTTTAGCTGCTTCCCATGCGCACGTGTGTGACAGCCTCTATTAATCTTTCAGCGGTGGAGATGGATTGATCCATAAGGTTTTGTTGCTCTTTAATTGGAGCAGTAAGTTGCTCGATTTTATTCCACCTCAGGCTGCTGCTAGGGGGGAATGTATCATTCTGTTCCAAATTATTGCACGCTAAGCATTTGAGCTGTTCTCTATGATTGTCCACCTTTCCTGAAACTTTCTGTTTTTGTTTTTCATGGCAAAAACCTTTCTCTTTTTACAAGATGGTTTTCTCTTACTTGAGTACACATCCTTGTCCTTTCATTCATTCGTCTTGCCTTTGACATGATTCGACTTGTGTTGCTGTAGGTCAGTATTTTTTGGGCTGTTTTTTTATCACAAAACATTCTATCTTAGCTAGTCACACTCACATTGATAATTTGCTGACCCTCTGCAGCAAATAACGGCATACAGTACATAATATCATGCTGCTCCCATTGGTCAGAGCTTTTCTGCACTTGAAGTTGAAGTGTTGTTATATTAAATAGAGATTCAGCTGTTTGATGCTCTACAGCCCATGGACAACGCATTAACTATGTGGGTTTTAGGGTGTATGGAAATTTGGGCTGTGGCATAGGGCTTGATTCCACTATATAGGTTCTGTTACTTTGTGAAAATTATTTTCACACATTTGGGCTTACAATTCATTTTATTCATTCATTTTCCACCGCATATCTGAGACAGGGTTCATTGAGGCAACAGTCTTAGCAGTAAAGCACATAAGTCCCTCTCCAAGCCACACTTGCCAACTCATACCATGGGATCCCAAGGAATTGCAGGCCGTCTGGAAGATATAATTCTCCCAGCCAGCCCTGGATCTTACTTGGGGTCTCCTCCCAGCTGGTTGTCAAGGAAAATCCTCCAAAGGAGGCATCCACATCAGATGCCAGAACCGCCTTAATTGGCTTTTCCCGATACAGAGAGTCATTGACTACTCTGAGCCTGTCCCGGATGTCTGTGCTTCTCACCCTTTTTCTAAGGGAGGCCCCTTGTACCCACAATCTCATTTTTTCGATCATTACTCAAAGCTCATGACCATAGGTGAGGGTAGAAATATAGTTTGACTGGTAAATCGAGAATTGCATCTTCTGGCTCAGCCTAATTCTTCAACACTACGGATTGGTATAGTGACTGCATAACTGTGCTAGCCACCCCTACTTTTTCCCTCAATACTCTTACTTAATCCTTTCCACTTGAGGCAGTAAACCACCGCCCAACTGGAGAGGACAGTCCAAGTTCACCTTTTTCCTACTGAAGACCATGGCCTCAGACGTGGAGGCGTTGATCCTCATCTCTCCCACTTCACACTTATTCGAAATCCATCCTAATGCATGCTGGAGTTCAAAAAATAGTGACACAATTCTAAGGCCACCAAACTGGATACCCTTCCCTCCCTGGCTGTGCCTCAATATTGTATGGCATTGCCCATTCTGCTAGGCTTCAATGGCACACCAGCCCCATTAAGAAAGCAGATGTAACAGGAATGCAGAGATCCAGCTGCACAAACCCCCACTTGCATTGCAGACTACGTAAGTGACTGAACTCCAGCTTGTACCAGGATCTGCTTGGACTTCATCTGATAACAAAGGTGTAAATCAGAGGTGACCTGACATCTCTCCAGAGGCTCCTCTGCAGCCCTTTTGAGCCAGAAGGTGCAAAATGGACTCAAGCATGGACAGAAGAACTCACCTATTAAAAGACATTGATTTCATAACTGGAAGTGATTTTAATCCAATCAGGAGAAGGTCCAACCTTCTTTTAACACCACATGTACCATGCTGAAGAAGCACTTTATCTGGGATATTCGCTGGAGACTCTCGAGGCACCCTCTCTGGGATTCTCTCAGGGATGGTGTAACAGTGCGGTTCCTGCTCCATGCTACCTCTTCTTGTTTTGGGAGCCTCTTGCTTGCTTGCTCACTCCCACACTGGCTTTTTTGCCTTCCCTCTTTTCTCTTCTCTCCACTAACCTCCGTTCTCTGTTCTTTGATCTTTTTTTCTTTTTCTTCCCTCCACACTCCACTTCTCCTTTTTATAATGGGGACATGGTACAAGTGTGACAATTATCAGCTCCAATTATGGACATGGGTGATCCCGCACCTGTGTGCTTCAGTGCAAAAACGCCGTGCCTGGGATCCACCCCCTCCTTAAGCCACAAGTGCTACGATTATTTATTTAAAGACTGGCCATCTGTTTAGAGCTGTGGACCCACTTTACCATAGATGGGGAATATGCAAGGTGAACTTCTGAACTTCTGAAGTTATGAGCCAACTTCTCTACAAGGAGCTGAAAAGATGAAATACTTTTCTCTTTGTACACCTGAAGCTGAGATCCAGTCCGTCAAGCCAAAGCTATGTTCCAGTAGACTGATAAGGTTATGTAGCAGCCATCACTTCAAGAAGGGATCTCCAGCATATAAACTCTTGTGCCAGAAAGAGTAATGCATTTCCCTATGTTGCAGATGGCACAACAAAGAGCCTGATAGCAGAAAGCAAGCTGAGGAAGCAGCAGCACAATATTGACAAGGATCATGCAGCCAAGAGAAAGAGTAGACTTGAATGCATTGTTCTCTTTGAGTTCCAAAACTGAACTGATTAAGCATAGAGAAGATGGTGGGTTTATAAGCCGAAACCGGAAGTAATGCCATCTAGGACCGGAACTGGAAGTGATGTCAGTCTTCGCACTGGAACCAGATGTGGGTCTTTGATGTTGACTCAGGCAGGTTGCACCTCCTGGCCTGGCGGGTAATTACCTCCATTTGGTCCACTCAGCTCCCTCCTAATCACACATGTATGACAGCATGAAGAATCTTTTATGTGAACCTGGAGCAACAACAAAGCAACAATTCCACACAACATCAGACATCATCCATAAAGACTTGGTATCATAAAACTATCTGTGCCAAGATAAAGTAGAACTCTAAATATCAGTAAACAGCTAGCCTATATGTTACATGTTTGCCTTCCTAGTCTGTCTGTGTCTTGTCTTATATGTTAACACATATAAATGCAGGTATTATACTGTATTTTTATAATCCATCTGTTTAACAATAAATTGTATTATTTTGTTTCTTAAAACAAGTGTGCTTCAGCTACATTGATATACAGTAAGTCTACAGACTGGAGAATCATCTCCTACAAAATAGAAAATTAAGGTAAATAAAGTAGGTGCCTTGCCAAATTATTGGATTAATTACCGGTATTGCCGAAGGCAAACCTGATAATTAATTAACCGAATTTCTTTCTTACATCCCACATTATTAAGGCATAACTGTGTGGGTGTTTAATTGATTTTCAATCATCAAATTCCAACAATATCCTGTCCATGAATATCACAAACAGGATAGGAGACAAAGCACAGCCCTGGCGGAATCCCTCACCCACTGGGATTGGTGCTGATATTTAGCCAAGTATGTGGACACAGCTCTCACTGTGATTATACAGGGACAGAATAACACTTACTGAAGGCTGTGGAATCTCATGCTTTCCCAGCACCCTCCACAGAATCCCTCTAGCAACATGGTCATATACCTTCTCCAAGTCCACTGAAAACATGTAGACCAATTGGGTGAACTTAAATGCCATGAGGGTAAAGAGCTGGTCCATTGTTCCATGGAATGAATGAATCTACATTGCTCCTCCTGGATCTAAGGTTCCATGACTGGGTGGATTCTCCTTTCCAGTATTGTGGCATAAGCTTTTCCAGGGAGGCTGAGGGGTGTGATCCCCCCATAGTTGGAGCACATCCTTTGGTCTTACTTTTTTAAAAAGGAGAACACCACTCTGGTTTTCCACTCCAGGGACATGGCTTCTGATGACCATGCAAAATTGGAAAGGCATGTCAGCCATGAAAGCCAAACAATGTCTATGGCCTTCAGCATTTCTGGGTGGATCTCATCCAGAGTTGAAAATCTTCTGGACAGTGCCTCCCCCAGACATATTCAGTACACCCTCACTACTCCAGGTCTTTCCAGTTGCCTCCCCCACCATCTGACCCAACTCTCCACCAGGTGGTTATAGCTGACAGCTATGCCCCTCTCTTCACCCAAGTGTCCAGAACATAAGGCTGCAAATCTGATGATACAATTCTAAAATCAATCATAGATCTTTGGCGTAAGGTGCTCTGGTACCAAGTACATTTATGAGATGCTTTATGTTTGAACATGGTGTTTGTTGTGAACAAACCATGCGTAGCACAGAAGTCAAATAACAAAAACTCATTCAGGTTTAGATCAGGGAGGCCTTTCCTGCAATTTATGCCTCTCCAGGTGTCTCCATTGTTACTCATGTGGGCATTGAAATTACCCAGCAGAACTATGGAGTCACTAACTGAAACCCTTTCCAGGATCCTTCCAGGCATTCCAAGAAGTTCAGGTCCTCCAAACTTCCATTTGGTGCATAAACACATATGGCAGTCAGAGTCCTCTCCTCAGCCACCTTCAGGCCTCTTGTTCTCAGGGACAAACTCCAACATAGCATCGACCAGGCAGGTGCTCAAGAAGAAATCCACTCCCACCCGACACCTTTACCCCTGGGCAACTCAAGAGTAAAGGAGAATCCAGCCTCTTTCAAGATGTTTGGTTCCTAAACCAAGTTAGTCGCTGAACATGAGCCCAACCATATCTAATTGACAGCGCTCTTCATCAACCATCAACTGTGGCTCTTTCCCCCAAAAGCAGGTGACATTCCACATCCGAAGAGTCAATTTATGTGTTGGGTTCCAGTCCGCCAAGACCTCTGCCTTCGACCGCTTCCTTGCTCACCTCGCACCTGGACCTCATTCCTCCTGCAGGTGGCGGACCCAAAGAAAGAATAAGGGCCATTTGTACTATAAAGGAGGTCCCTGGTATTTTAATAAGTCTCATTTTATAGTCATTACTCACATGAAATAAACTATGTACAAATGAGTACACAGCAGTGTAGAATGATTACAGTCTGAAATCTGCAAGCAGCCCTGATTTGGGAGCCATGCCGTCATGACAGTTTTGATCTTTCCATGAAAGTTGAGTCAGACAGGTTAATGGAACCCAGAACAGGCAGACTTAAAGCCATAACAAATTTAAAAACAAAATCAAAAAATATATTTAAAAGAAATTGTCTGAAAAATGTTTTTTCTTTAATTTACGTGACATGTAGATAATTATTACGCATATGGCTGATCCAAAAGATGGCCATCCAAACTACCTGACCATGTACACATGCATGTTGGACACACCCCTAGTGCAAAGTGTCATAGCAACCAGAAATGCAAACTGATTAAGTGATGATGTCATCATTGCACTATGCTAAAAGAGTACAGTACAAAGCAGGAGATCAAAACATTGTAATGTCTCCTACATTTGTGACTGGTACAGTTTATTCAAATATAGATTATCATACATCTTCTATTTCTTGCACAGGGTGACAATAATTTTGAGAGACAGAATGGAATCCGGAGACGACATGGATAGAAGACTGAATTTAAATAAACAATGATATGTACAGGCGGCACGGTGGCGCAGTGGGTAGCACTGCTACCTCGCAGTTGGGAGACCTGGGGACCCGGGTTCGCTTCCCGAGTTGGAGTTTGCATGTTCTCCCCGTGTCTGCGTGGGTTTCCTCCGGGCGCTCCAGTTTCCTCCCACAGCCCAAAGACATGCAGGTTAGGTGGATTGGCGATTCTAAATTGGCCCTAGTGTGTGCTTGGTGTGTGGGTGTGTTTGTGTGTGTCCTGTGGTGGGTTGGCACCCTGCCCGGGATTGGTTCCTGCCTTGTGCCCTGTGTTGGCTGGGATTGGCTCCAGCAGACCCCCGTGACCCTGTGTTCGGATTCAGCGGGTTGGAAAATGGATGGATGGATGATATGTACATGTAGCGAGAATCATGGTCAAAGAACAGAGTGGTAAGCCATAAGCCAAAAAAGGAACAAAAATACACAAGACAAAATTCATAGTCAGAGGGCAAATAAAGTTGTTGTGACCAGTAAGTCAGAAACTAACAATACAAAAGACACTAAAGGTTATTCTCCCATTAATCCAAATCTTGGACAGTAAGGAAGTGTAAGATGTTGACTTTTATGCTGATGTCAGGGGTCTCATAGTTCCAGTCATCTAGCTTAGCAATGGAATAGCAACCAACAACAGAACTATCTTAGAATGACAGTGCCCATAAGAAAAACAAAATAGTGCCACAGGAGAACATGAATCATATTTAACACTTGTAAAAACATAGTGGAACAAAAAAAACAAATATTACCAATAGATTCATTGACCTTCAAAACCTCAGGAAATATCCATCAATGATTTTTAAAAGCCGAGGAACAATTGGGAAAAATAAAAATCATTCTGTTTCTTGATGCAGAGAAAGGTGTTCATGTACACCTTTCTATATATCCAATTGCACATACTGTATTTTAAAACACCAATGAAGTATTATAAAATAGTGATGTTTTTCCCTAACTAACAATGTTCCACTTCTGGATTTTGTTGTTAGGTCATTCTTTTATGGCAAAATGGCTATGGATTGCAAAGCAACCTGATTTCAGGTAAACAGGTATGGTTAACAATGTGGGCTTTCAGATTCAACAATAACATAGTCTTGAAAATATACACAAAGAGTTTAAAAGACAAACTTGTGTGGAGAGAAGTGAAAACAGTTGTGGTGTTAGCACTAAGCCCAGTTTCATAGAAGCACACTAAAGCCCATGAATGAGCTCGCAGAGATCTGAATCTATGATTCTAATGTGAATATTAAGCTCAGAAAGAAATGTGTATCAAAATTTTAGTTCATGAATCTGCTTGCGGGATGGGAATGGGAACGCATCAAGATAATAATTGGTTGGAAAGCCATTTGAAATTCTGTGCATACCTTCAGCCAAGCCCATAGCTTTGAATTGCAAATAATATGCTAGAAAATCAGGTCACTGGACAATGATGTTAGGGGTAACAAAAGTAATGTGCATTACATAGGAAGATGATGTGCAAGAAAATTAAAAGAACTGAACAAAATTCTAAGTAAACATTTAATCCTGCATGTGCTGAGGTGTAAATTTAATCCACCAAGTTTAAGGTCACAAGGAGCCAGCACTGGGGGTAAAGCTAGAAGTAAACATGGTGGATGGCATGGACCTTAACATGGCTTAACTGCACAGCCAAGCAAAAGGAGTTTGCTGTGTGCAGTCCAGCAACAGAACCTACAAATTAAGATTAGTTTAGCTTTAATACAGTTATTTGCTATAGAGATTTTGAAACCCCCGTGACCCTGTAGTTAGGATATAGCGGGTTGGATAATGGATGGATGGATTTTGAAACAGTGTGATCGAGTGATGCAGCAGCCAGTGTTCATAGCATGAACTCAGGCTGGGAGTGGAAAAGGAGGATGGATGTTATTTTATTTCACAGCAGGCAAAGGGCTACATGTACTTATAAAACACTACAAAAAATGAAATCTAGGCAAGTAAAAAGTATTTACCGTATATACTCACATATAAGTTGGGTCTTGAAACCCAAAAAATCGATTATAAAATCAGACCCCAACTCATACACCCGTTCAAAAATGTGACACTTATTTTATTTTTTTTTACATCTTCTTTCCTCCTCCAATCTCACACCAGTTTCTCAGATGCATCAAATTTTGTTGCAGCAGAGCAGGTACCAATTTCTTTCACCACTTCAACAACGTTTAATTTAAAACCAGCTTCATATTTTCTTCTGATCGAACGCTTCATCGTAGATAAGGGATGCTCATACGATAAAGGTGTATGAGGGTGTGAGATACAAAAAACACAAAACAGTGCAGACTTTGCTTCGAAATGGTTCGGGTGTTACCGTGTGGTCACGTAGGCACAGTAGAGAGAGAGTGAGATTAGGAGCACGCAATGATACATCGCATTGCTGCACCCACATAGAAAAAAAAGGCAGAGTGCTCTGTGGTTTCTGTCTCAGGTGGGCGTTAGCATATCATAAGCCCTTGGACCAATAGCGTGAGTTTTCAGCATTCGACTTATACAACCGACATTATGGAATACCGGAAATTATACTGTAAAATCAAGTCCCGACTTATCTGTGGGAGAACTTATCTGCGAGTATATACGGTATATCATGACATTAAATCTAAATTTGTATTTACGATTTTTTAGCTTACTTTAAGAAATCTTGTCAAGTAAATTTAGTTTACCCAATTGACAGACTTGTTTTTGCTAAATAAAAACAAAACAACTTCCATTTAAAGTTTTTTTTTTGCCTAGTTTTTGTATATGTATTTTTTGCAGTGAACGCAGAAAGGTTCATGTCTGGGTTCAGGATTTAATCAGTGCCTGAAACAGAAACAAATAAGTGCTGACAATTTCTGTTTTTATCGGCTTCTAGGACCTTGGATCTCCTTGTGCTTCATTTAATATTTTACATAATTTCTTAATTGAGCAGGGGATTTGCCTCCAGTGGAGTTTTGCAATGACAATCATATATTAGATTGGAGGGTGGATTGTGAAGAGTTTTCCTCTTGAAGTTGTTGATCGGTATGTTATTCATAAATTAGAGAGTGGCACAAGGAGTTTAGATGTTGTTACGTTTGTGTGTTAGAGCAGGATATGCCGGTATGCCCAAGCTAAAAATGGAATAAAGTCGGCATGCTGTATGCATTGTGTTAAAAAGTAAATGTTGTCCAAAAGGAGTAAAAGTAATCCAAAAGTAGCACTCTGTATGTAACGCATTACATTTTATAATAGTAACTATATAACATATTTATTTACTTTTTTGTAAGTAATTTCTTTTAAAACTAACATTTCCCAGCAGTGCTGGATGACAGACTTATTTATAGTCCACCAAAGGCTCTAATCATCTATTGAGTTTGAGGGCCCTACTTCCAAAGGCCTAAATTGAAATTGCACAAGTAAAGAACTAACAGGATGTGGGCCCCGTCAGAGTATGGACGCTCAATGAATGATGGTGTTAACTGCATTACACTGCTGCCCAAAGGCCAGGCTATAATGTTTACAGCTCACTTGAAAAAGGAAAAGGCAGAATATGTATAAATATCTTTTTATTTGTTGTTAAACATTAAAAACAAGCATTTGATTTGTCTGTTATTATACCTCCATTGTTACTACAGTCAATTCAGAAAGAAAAAGGTGATTATAAAATAAAAGGTACACTCCTTGTTCAACATTAGTCAACACGTATTCCTTGAATCAAAATGTCACTGCATTTTTTTATCTCAAAGACTGATCTGTTACTTCACTTATTTTTGAAAATGATATCATCAATCCATGAGAGGTAGTTGGTGACTTTAGTGTACAAACCATATTGGCCAGCTTTGGCGCATTCTAATCCCCAGGAGACAATGCCACCGATAAACCATTTCTTGTCTTCCTCATCATAAAAAACAAAAGGCCCTCCACTATCTCCTGAACAAGAATCCTTCCCTCCTTGTGGCAGCCCTGCACATACCATGTTCTCAGTGATGGTGAGCGGTTCTTTGTCAGCGGACACCTTGCCTTTATAAGCTTCCTTGCATTTTTCAAAATCCACTACTGGTAATTCCACATAGCGGAGAGAAGCAGAACCTCTACCTAATCCTGATTCGCGTGTCACTCCCCAGCCAGACACTATTCCCATTTCTTCAGCCTTGAGAATAAATCTTTCCTGCTTTCCTGGCAAGCAGATAGGCATGGTGCTTTCTGAGATTGGTACACTGCTTTTCAGTCTGATCATAGCAATGTCATGGTCATAATTAACATTATCACCTTTGTATTTTTCATGAATGAATATTTTTTCTGCTCTTCTTACTACTACGTCAGTATCATCAAATCTGTTAATTAAGCCCATTTTCACTTGAACATTGGATACGTCTAAATAATCTTGTAGCACGTGTGCAGCTGTCAGAACCCAGTTATCGTGAAGAAGAGCTGCACCTCCTTTGAAATCAGGCCCCACCATCACTAGCACTTGCCATGGAAGTTCATTCTTTTGTGCCTTAGCGCCTCCTATAATCCGAGCAAGTTTTCCACTCATTGGCTGGCCACAAGCTAGGAAAAGAGTACAAAGACACGAAGAATAAGGTTACAATTAATTTAACACAACAGGGTTGTCTATATAGGTAATGAGAAGAGATTGGTCTGTGCTTAGCAATACAGGAATGTTACGGTGAGACTCATAAAGATGCCTTCTTTCAACAGGCATATTTTCATCAAAGAGACTTCATTAAACAATTTTAATCAAAAGCATAAATAAAAAGAAGGCCCAAACTACTATAAATATGTTGATGAATAAGTGACTCCAACACAAAGACCCCGGGATACATGTAGCCAAAAGAAAAATGAAGAACAGATGGATTGTCCTATTTATGCTCTTCTGTGTGACTTAGCAATATCTGAGAAAGCACATCATCCCTGATGTATGAAACAACCAACGTACCCCGTCTTTCATTATGCAGCAGTCTGTGCTAAAGGTATAGCAAGAACCTAACCATTCTTCCAGCCATTCATTCTCTGCAGTTTTTTTTTTTCATTACAGAGTAATGTGGAGATGGATTAAGGCACAATCCTGGAATCATTCCTGGATGGGTCACCAACCCATCATGCTACTTGAACATATCTCTCTATTATATAAAAAAATCCTGGGACGAGACAAGACTTTTTCAGAGAGATAATTTCAAGTCCCGCAGGACGAGACTTTGTGCCAAGAGATTTAGCCACGCTCGGGGCAGAAATAAAAGACAAAGAGTAGATGACAAAGCAGAATGTCATAAAGAGGTTTAAAAACGTTGGTGTAAACAAACAGAAATTATTACTCGGTGAAATAACGGAACAGCAAAAAGAGATCGAATATATGGACATAGGTGATATGACATATTGTTCGGCTTTAAAGTTTAACTCGGAGACTTGTAGATTGTCTAATTCGTGTTGCCATCAGGGAAAAGTAGTGTTTCTTCCCAATGAAGAGGTGTATCCATGAGAAATAAAATATTTGTTATTTGGTGAAATTGAAATCAACAAACACTACAGGCAAAATATCTGAATCTACAATAATCTGTTTGTTCGCATCAATCAATGCTTAGAGCGTAGATTTACATGATTCAGAACCAAACGCTATGTGAATCTGTGGTCCCACAACAATTAGAGCTACTACAAGTTTAATTTCAAAGAAAACACGATTTGGTCAGGTTAATAATTATGATCACGGAGAAGTAATGCAACAAATAATCGAAAGAGTGAAATGATTGGAAGTATTAGAAATTCTACAGCCAATAATGGATACAAATCAATACGTCCAAAAGTATCGTACTTTACACAAAATTAATCAGAAATACACGGACAAAGAAGTTTTCTTGGATTTCTATATGAGATAATTTCAAGTCATGCGAGACGAGACTTTGTGCCAAGAGATTTGAAGAAGCGTATCCGCGAGAATTAAAAGATTTGTTGTTTGGTGAAAGTAAAATCCACATACGCGAGCGGCAGAGACGTGAAGCAGCTGACGCATAGTGCAGGCCGGGGGATTGGCGAGCAAAGTGAGCAGGGGTCGAAGCCCTCTAGTATTTCAATAGTATAAAGTCAAGAATCTTTGTGATGTGTGAGCAAACCAACATGGTAATGTAAAGGGGGCTCTACAGTTAAACACTAAAAATCTAAAACTCTAAATCTAAAAAAGGTGAGGTGTTATATTTAAGTATTGTGACACCTTGTTACATTCTAATAGACCCTAAAGGCACAAATCCTAATTATCAGTTAGAGAAGCATGAGATTTTCAATTCTGTCTGTGACTGTCATTCTTCATTAGGATATGCATATGCCGTACTCACAAGGGATGCACACTGGAAGTACTTTGCGGCCATTGACATTTTTCCAGTAACCATCGTCATCACAGGTATACTTTCCTGTGAAAAAAGAAGACAGAGAGTTTTGAGTTATTGAGTTTTTGTTATTTTCTTATTGGGTAGAAAGATGAAATTCAGATTACAAGTTTTTGTAGGCTGAGTGTGCTTCCTGTGTGATGCTTGTGAAATAAAGAATATAATAGCAATTTACATTCATCACAACCTGCTCAGGGTTTGGTGGGGACAGGTTCCCATCTCCTCCAATTGGGTTCCTTTCCACCAATCCTTTGATTTCCATTACAGTCAGTACTTGAACTGGAAACAAATAACAGATTTTATGCCCTTTGTTGTTGGCTTCTTGTTCCTTCTCGTGGTACATCCTCCTTAATAAAATCCCTATGTGCGTCCAGGTGTCCGTGTGTGGGTGTCTTTTGGTGAAGTGCGCATGCGCGGGGCACGGTGCGATGCACGATATTACTGTCAGAGAAAGTTAGAGGCGTTTTACGGAAATACAAACCAGTATTACTGCGAGAGGAAATTAAAGGTACACAATACAGTGACGTATATTACAGCCACATACAAGCCAATATTACTGTCAGAGGAGATTAAAGGCATATTACCGACGCGCACGCCTGTATTACCGCCAGAGAAAATTAAAGGTATATTACGGACGTACAAGCCAGCGGAGGTACAAGCCAGCGGACGTACAAGACGGTATCCTTCAATAAGGGCACGCACAAAAAGGCGAGCCTCAATAGGGCGACCTCAATTGGGCGCAGCGAATAAAGGCGCGCGTAAATAAAGATCTGCACCTTTGTTGCTCCTCACATATTCCAGAGCCATTTGAACTAAATTATCTACGAACGCCTTTATTCGCCGCGCTCAATTGAGGTCGCCCTTTTGAAGCTCGCCTTTTTGTGCGTGCCCTTATTGAATAGAGCAAGACAGCATTACTGTCACAGAAAATTAAAGACACACAATACATGGCGGCAGCCCACGAAGAACGTTCAGCTCAGCAAGTAAACATCAACAAAGGAAAGGCTGAAAGAAAGAAAAATACGACCAACAAAAAGAATGAGGTCAAAGTCCCTTGCCATTTAATATAGACTGTTCCTACTAATGTTTATGCACTACTGTTCTAGCGCCCGTTGTTGTAACAGGCTAAATGACTAGTTATAAATAACTCATCATTTTTGCCAGAGAATTTTCCCACCACGGATTTTCGAATATGCTGGTATGTGTACATTGTATTGAAAAATTGGGGGCTTCGACTGAGATAAAATGCATGCAAAATTGTAAAAAGAAGTGGGGGGTACCCTTAGAGGTCAGAGCATGAGGTGATGATATCTAACCATTAACTGTCAGTACTCTGCCATTAAAACAGGAAAATGCGGTTATCTGCACACTTCAAGGCTTCATTAAAGTGTTTATTATATCTTGGTGGACCCTTCTACATACTCCCATGTTAAAAGCTTTAGATAACTGTAGCCGCCGAAGTGTAAGGCAAGATCAAGCACGGGAAAAACGCGTGCCAAAAGAAATCTCTCAGTCCAAAAGTTCGTTTTAAAAATATTTAGTGAAAGTTAAAGGCAAATAATCCACACAAGAATAAAGAAAAAAATAGTTACACATGTAAAATAAAAGGAAAAAAGGGAAAATATATCTTCTCTAAACTTAGCTTTTCTTGAGAAACTTTAGTTATTTCTGAACTTATAGTTCTTTACTTCTTTTCTATGCTTAAAGATTCTTAGCTTCTTCTTCTGTACACTATAAGCGTACGGTTTTGCACTTAAATAAGCACGAGTTACTTCACACACTCAAAAGGTCCATAGGCCCGTAGGCATGGGCACAG
This sequence comes from Erpetoichthys calabaricus, assembly GCF_900747795.2. Taxonomy (NCBI): domain Eukaryota; kingdom Metazoa; phylum Chordata; class Cladistia; order Polypteriformes; family Polypteridae; genus Erpetoichthys; species Erpetoichthys calabaricus. Next base: position 151,501,038 of record NC_041401.2, on the reverse strand, counting down.
TTTAAAACCTTGTGCCCTCTACGCCTTACACATGGCAAGGCTGGTCACTAACTGAAGAATAATGTTTAGTCAAAGCAGATAGAAATAGCTAGAATATACCAATTTTACTCAACTTATGGGGGTTTTAGGAACCTCCCATAGATTATTCATTGTCATCTAGCAAAACATTCATGAATCTAGGAAATGGCTCTTACAATAACAATCATTCTTGCTCTGTAAGTGTTATAGACAATTTTTTTTTATTTAGTTATGTTTAACTGAGTTAAAGGGATGTAGAATCATAGTATGCCATACCACTGTGCTATCCTATTTGAAGATACTGAATATTTCTAAAAAAGGAACTATATTGTAAGATGTCAGAAATGCTTTAGCTCTCCCTCTATATATTAATTTGGTTTGCTGTATTATTATGTCATGCTATACTTTTACTAGACACTGTCCACAAGTGCTCACATGTTTACTGCTCAAGATAAGTTTAGCTTGGAAAATGGAAATGTTCTTACATTCATATTCTCTAAGAACTGGCACTGCACATCAGTTTTAACAGCTTTACCCTTAGTAATGTTAATCACAGTCTCTTACCATCTCCAGGGCCTTCCATCACGTAGAAAGGAGTGTTACAGCTGTACTGCACCACAGACTGGTAAACAGTAGTAGTGAACACTGGCCTGCCGTTGGCAATGTCATCAGGCTGGGTACAGTCGACCACTGAAAGACAACAGGAACACAAGAATACAACAGGACATCTTTCAAGACACAAGGGCGTCTGCTAGGCTTGTGGCTAGTTCTGGGCGGCACGGTGGTGCAGTGGGTGGCACTGCTGCCTCGCAGTTAGGAGACCCGGGTTCGCTTTCCAGGTCCTCCCTGCGTGGAGCCTGCATGTTCTCCCCGTGTCTGCGTGGGTTTCCTCTGGGTGCTCCGGTTTCCTCCCATAGTCTAAAGACATGCAGGTTAGGTGGATTGGCGATCCTAAATTGTCCCTAGTGTGTGCTTGGTGTGTGTGTGTGTGTGTGCGCGCGCACTGTGGTAGGCTGGCACCCTGCCCGGGGTTTGTTTCCTGCCTTGCGCCCTGTGTTGGCTGGGATTGGCTCCAGCAGACCCCCATGACCCTGTAGTTAAGATATAGCGGGTTGGATAATGGATGGATGGATAGAGGGTAGTTGCCTAGTGGATAAGATGGACAACACCCCCCCCCCCCCCCCCCAATGAATAATGTTTTTAGACTACATAAAAGCAAATTTCTTTGCTTGGCTAAAAAAGAAGACATACTGTACATTACATTTTAAAATGTAAAATTATGTGACAGGATCAGAGTCTACCAAAATTATTAGAACATTAGAGCAACCAAACAATTCTGAAAGATCAGATCATTCAGTCCAAAAAACTCCCAATCCCATTCTCTAAATGTCTCCAAAACAACACTGAGTTGAGATTACAGGTTATTAAAGTACAACTCTCTACCAGCCTACTTGGTAATATATTTTATGTGCCTATAATTCGTTTTGTGAAAAAAAAAACAACTTTCTAATGTTTCTGTGAAATTTACTCTTAACAAATTACCAACTGTGTCCTAATTGAAAAATGAATTGTAAAAATTGCTGGACACCACTTTTCTAATTCCCTTCATAATTTTAAACACTTCATTCATGTTCCCTCCTCATCACCATTTGCTTTAACTGAAAAGTTTAAGCTTTTTCATTTTTTTCTCATAGCTCATTACTCTCTGTCCTGGAACCAGTCTAGTCACCCTTCTCTGGACTTCCTCTAGAGCTGCTATGTCTTTCTTCTATTAAGGAAACCAAAACTGTGTGTATAGCGTAATCATAATCTCCCTTGACCTATACCTACACATCATGCCATACAACCTAACAAGCCTGAAGGGAAGGAACCTTACAAAGTGTTATGATTTTTACACCAGTGAATTATTTAACAAGGTGTTTTATCTTGTAAGGTCCTACAGTATGGTGACCTTATTTTCCCATTTATGCTCTTTATTGTGTAGACATTCATAAAATGTTTAACATACCATACATTAAACACACTGTGATCAGGTACTTTACCACTTCCTCCCTCCTTCCCTTCTACTTCTGTAATCTCAAGGAATTCAACAGAGAAAAGAAGTAGGCTGTAGTTAAGTTACACATTTAATAATGTATTATTGATAAAAATGTCCAAAAATTTTAAGAAAGCAGAACAATTGTATACATTTATTTGTATTAATGTTCCTTTTGTTTATTGTGTACATTTTTCTTTGTGTATATTTCTAATTGGAAAATGCCTAGACTATGTTCCATGTGTTTTGTAGGTGGTCCCCCAAGGGGGTGGGGCCACCTGCCAATCACAACCAGGAAATTCCCTCCACTCTGTACATTGGAGGGCCTTCCATAGTTAATGGCAGTTCATTTCGAATGTGCTAGGGAGTGGAGTGCTATTTGTATTTACTGTGCTTTTTGCTTTGTGATTTCCTGGATATTTTCAACCTGTGCTCTGTTTTTGATGTAGATTCTATATTTGGACTTTGGTTGCTATAACTGCCTTGCCATCTCAGGCAATTCCTTTGTGCTGTAAGGAGCTTCTGGTGCTACAGAGCATTTTTTATTAAAAATAAATCTTTTATTTCATAAAGATTATTCAGGACCTTTTTTGTTTCTAGTCTGGGTTTTGATGATATCACACCCCCTACCTCAAGAGAGCAACTTTTGAAAGTATTTTTGGGACTTCCTGAATCACACTGTACACTTTTTTGTGGCAAAGTACAGCCAAAATTATGATTTTTAAAAGAGTCTTTGACAACAGTCGACGGATGTATTTGGAAATATAGGAAAACATTGCACACTGGTATGGCTCCAGCTATGCAGTTTTACCATTTGAGACTTCCTCTTTTCCTTTCCCTCATCTATAATCCAGATGAGGACTACACCTATGATCAAGTACTTGAGTGTGAGGCTGAAGTTATTGATCTTTTGGAGCAGTATGCCATCTACACTGTGGACAGTCACAGAAACGCAGTTGATGCAAGAGATAAACCTGCTGCCATTGCAACTTCAATGGCACATAAACCCGTGGCCTGCAGTCCAGTTAAGCATGTTGCTAGAGCAGTGCAAATCCCACGGGTAAAAACAAAAATCAAGGCCCTTGTTTTTGATGCAGAATGCTTTTAGCCATTTACTACTGATATTTTTGCTGATTTTTTAATCAATTAAGACACAACATGCCACTTTTTCCATTGAACAATTCAATATATTTTCCAGGGCTAAGCCAAGTAATCCTGCCCCTGCAGATATGTCTCCTGTTTTCGCTATGGAATGTTTTGAGCCTGTTATTCCTATTTTTATTGTGGAGTTTTTTGAATCTCCTAAGTCAACGGATGCTATTTCTACGATCAAGCCTCTGATAAATCCGTCTATGGCTATGTCAGGTGATCAGATCACTCTAGTTCAAGACCCAGCACTTGCAACTATATCAGACTTATTGCCTACACCAGTTTTTGTCACCAATCTTTTTGATCCATCCACTCCAAGTTATGCAGAAATTTCAATCCAGTCTTTTGCTATGTTTCGTGCGATTACGAGTGAAGAAATGAAGCTCCCCAGAATTATGATGAAGGATATAAAACTCCTGGAAATTATATATAAAACAGTGTCAGAGAATAAAACTGAAACCATGGACAAGTGTCCGAAATTGTCGAAGAACCTCCGTCTTTTATATTCCTTTCTAACAACGATGTGGAGGCACCTACGTCTGACCTATGGCTGTGCTGGCGTGACTTGGACAATTAAAACAAGGAATGTCAAGGCTGTGTCGAAGCTCACGAGGAATGGCAAGGCCATGTCAGAGAGCATGAAGAATGCCAAGGCCACCAAGCCATGTTCTAAGCAGGTGCCTGCTTCGTAGCTTGAGAGACTCAAATCAACACTGCTGCCAGGACTAGGAAGCTAGGAATAGCTATATAAAGTACTCACCTTTCCCAATGGCTGCTTGGAGATGCCCTGGTGCCATCCGTGTCCCCAGGAGGGAGCACCATGCCCAGGTTGATACCTGCAGTGAACCAAGGAGGGAGCACCATGCCCAAATTGCTGTCAGTGATGACCCCAGGAGGGGGCACCATGCCCAAGTTGCTGCCCGAGTCCCCAGAAGGGTATGTGGTTGAGTCGCTGGCTGAGTCTCCAAGAGGGGACACAGTCACATCACGGCCTGTCTCGTCTGCCTTGCTGAGACCACCAAGAGATGGTGCCCAGCCCCCTATCTCATCTGTCTTGCTGAGACCACCAGGAGGTGGTGCCAAGACACCACTTTCATTTACCCTGTTGAGACCACTTGGAGGTGGTGCCCAGTCACCATTGTCATTTTCCCTACTGAGACCATGAAGAGGTAGTGCTCAGCCACCAATCTCATCTGCCCTGCTGAGACCAGCAGAAAGTGGTCTACCCTACCTGCTTGCTCGAAGGGGATCACAAAGTGGTAACACCCCGCCAATCTCATTTTCCCTTCTGAAACCACCCAGAGGTGGTGCCCAGCCACAAGTCTTGTTTGCCCTTTTGACTGCCAGGAGGTGTTGGACTGTTTCATTCACTCAGCGTGATGGTTCCTGATGTTCTTACTATTTCAAGTCTTCTCTTCATATCCCCATGCGGGGACTGTGTCACTTATGGACATTTTGGACTTTATGAAGGGCGTACTGCCATGTTTCAGCCAGTATTTCTTCCCTGTCAGGGGTTAAAAATTGTGTTTCTTATCTGTTTTGAAAACTTGTGTGCAATTTATTTGTATTAATGTTTCTTTTGCTGATTATGTACATTGTTCTTTGTGTCTATTTCTAATTGGAAAATGCCTACATTATGTCTCTTGTGTTTTGTGAGTGGGCCCTAAGGGGCGGGGCCACCTGCTAATCACTGCCCTCCACCCTATATATTGGAGGGCCTTCCAAATGCGCTAGGGAATGGAGTATTACTTTTGTTTACTGTGCTTTTTGATTTCCTGAATTTTTTGAACCTGTGCTCTGTTTTCAACTTTGCCTTTGGATTTTGTATTTGGACTTTGGTTGCTGTAGATTGCCTTGCCTTCTCAGGCAATTCCTTTGTGCTCAAAGACACTTCTGGTGATATAGAATGTCTTTGTTAAAAATAAATGTTTTATTTTATAAAGATTATTCAAAGCCATTTTTTGTTTGTAGTTGGGGTTGTGACGGTATCCCCGCTCCATGAGGGCAACTTTTGGGACTCACAAGTCAAAACAGTGAGAGAGAGAGGTAAAGGTGGGGTGGCCAATTTTTTAACCATTTTTACAACAAATGGCGGAGTGGTGGCTCTGAAGCTACGGATCTGCACTTGCAATCAGAAGGTTGCCGGTTCGAATCCCGTAAATGCCAAAAGGGACTCTGCTCTGTTGGGCCCTTGAGCAAGGCCTTTAACCAGCCATTACCCCGTCCTGGGTATGACGTTAATCTGCATCTAGCCCTGCATGTAGGCCCTCCAACCTGCAGGGAAAAACTTGGCGGTTGGTGGCAGAATTGGCACTCCAGCCACCATAAAAAACCTCACAGTGTTCCACTCCATCTGAACTAGTGTGATGGCTGCACTCGGGTCCTAATCTGGATCCTGAGTTGGTTTGTCGTGTGGTGGGTGTGGCAATGTGCTGTATCAGCGCATGCTCCTTACCTCTCTGTCTTTTACAACAAAACACATACCAGTGGGGTGTCGTAGTGAAGAATGGCCATACTTTAGAGCAATAGCATCCAGGTACAACTCATCCCCCTTTTGTTTTGTTTAGTCAGCTTATGGCCTTCCTAAAGGAGATGGCTTTTAGGTTCTAAGCCCAAATACAGTCACCCTCACCAAACTGGTCTGATACACACATGCTCCATCCCGCTCACCATAAATTCCCCATCCTCAGTCAGTCCTAAAGACTGGATATGGGTTAGTTGGGTGGCCATCAAAAAACTACTGTTCTCAATAATGAAGTAAACCATGCCTCTTGAAACACTAATATTACATTTACTTTGTCTAGTTTACAAATAAAGACATGCAAAATATTTATCACCTTATAAGCTAGAAATCAGTCCACCACACAAGGGCTTCACATATCTTTTGTAATTTTTTACTTTTGTCAATTTGATTTTAAATTGTTGTGAATATTCTTGGAGTGTTCTTTTCATAGAACATAACCATATGTGTGTTTTGGATTAATTCTTTAGCTAAAGCAAGATATTAATATTTATGTTATTTAATTTTAAGTTGTGTCATAGTGCCACTTTAGAGTCTCTGCATTGTGTTGGTTTCTTTCTAGCAAATATCAATTGCACTGTTGCTAAGGATGGCCTCCCAAGGGGCGCAATGCCTCATATGCCAAAGGCTCTGCAACAAAACGCAGTGCAAAGTTTCGTCTCTTTGTCCAAGATTACAGATTTAAACCTTGAACAGTGTTAGTACTAAACTCATAGTGTTAAGTATATCATTATGCTTTACAGCTCATAGCTTCCCGCTTTTTGCTTCAATTCATAGTCTTTGGTTCTGGTGATATTCTCCCAGTGTTGGTAATGACTCCTGGCAGTTTTTGTGTGAGTCTGCATACGGTTTGGTCCTGTGGATTTTGTTTTAATTCATTATTCTAGAAAACTATTTTTGTTCCAGTTTATTGACAATATGAACATCTCCCGGTCCATTATTAACAACATCTTTGCAATTGTTCACAATGCACAAAGTAGAAAATACAAAGAACTCGGTTTAAGTTTAAATAGGAGGCAAAGCAAATACAGTATCTGTGTTGCACTCCAGCTGAGCCGCCTTGAGTATTAACAACTGGCATAAAACTAATGATGCCATGGGACACACCACATGTAAGAAGTTGTTTATGTCTCATTGGTCCAATTCATGTGCATCTGCACGTCTACTTGTAATGTCAAGGGTGACAATTTTGGTGGTGTATGGAGATTTCCCTGTTGGATCCTTTACTGGGTTTTACATCTTTATGAATTTCTGTAGAATCAATGTAGGCATTACATCTTAACCTTTGCTAACAATTGTTCTTTTTTTTCTGCCATTTGTTTTTTCTGCATTGGCTTTGACACCATAGTGTTATTTTGCTATTCTTGTTACGACTTTGGAGTTTTGACTGGAATATGGTTTCTTCTGGGGCCTAAGTTACTTAACTCCTGACCATGAAAAATAAACAGTCAAGAGCAGTGGTTCTCAAGTTCAGTCATAGGGGTTCACTGTGGCTTCAGGTTCTTGAATCAACAAATTTCTGCTGTTAATTAGACTCCTACTTTAATTAAGCAAGCTATTATTTTCCAGTTTTTATGCTTTGGTGTTAATCCATTTTTTCTTACTTTTTAAAAGTTTCATCATCCTTATCAAAACTTCCAGGTTATTTAAATCATTACTTAGTAATGACCACCACATTAGTGGATCTGAAATGAAGTAGCTGTATCCTTTTCCAATTCAGTGTCATTAGGCTCCACTTGTCATTAACTGTCATTGTTATGATATAATTAAAGGAGCAAATATCACTGAAAAAAGATGAATTTATAGGAAAATGACAAAAGAGACATATGCATTTAAAGCAATGGAAAAAGTACAAACATGTCTACATTTCTTATAAACATAAATTTCACACTACTGAACTTTGGTGAAAGCAGAATAAGAGGCAAAAAAAACCAGCTAGTTAAACAAATTCATCAATTTGCAATAAAATGATTCACTGATTGTGAAACTGAGTGGAACAAAAACCTGCAGCCACAATGGCCCTCTAGGACAGGACAGGACATGACATGACAACCACTGATCTCAATGTCATTAAGAAAAAATGTTACCTTTATTTTTTCAAGTAACCCAATTTGGGAATACAGGTCAGACTGTAGAAGTAGAAACAGGACCTTAAAACTTCCATAATTACTTGCTGCATACATATGTGTGCACTCCTTTCTAGAGGATGAATGCAAAGGTCCTTGTCCCAACACACTGAAGCATTCCCCTAACTTCCTTGCCCCCTTGTAATGCTCTTCTGGAGTTCTGACTATATAATACACTGCAAATGTACAATTCCCTTTTTGTTTAACCTAATTCAGGCCAGTTCTTAGATAATGACCTTCTCTGACGCACAGCAAACCATACTGGAGAGTACTTCCTGGTGAAAGCCCCTGAATCAGTCCAGTTATCTTCAGACTTTTCCCCACTGTGCCCTGGGATCTTCCACCTTATATCCTAGTGGGCTGTTTTCCTCCTTCTGACCCATAACCTGGCTACTATGGGCTCACCAATCGAATGGGTAACCCCTGGCAAATTGTATTTGTTTCACACCCCATCATCCAATGAAAGAAGCATTAAAGAGTTACTCACAGCTACACTTTGGCATTGGTTTGTCCCATGTGCCATTTTTCTGACAAACAGCTTCAAAAGATGGGATCTCTTGGTTTCCCTTTAAAAAAAATGAAAACATTGGCAGAAGAAAATGAATTCATGATAACGAAAGTAGACAAGCAGACAAGTACAGGAGAGACAGAGAACCTTAAAGATTTTTCAGTAAGGTCAAAGTCAGGGGTACAATATTATACATGTCAGGGCCTGGTAAAGATTTGTACTAATGGGTCATTCCTCAGCCTCAGCTACACAACGCATTGACCATTTAACAACACCATTAATAACAGAATGTTATCAACGTGTATCTTATTTAATTAAACCAAACACACATACTGTACACACAAACCAAACACATTTTAGGGCCAATTTAGATATTATAAACATATACAGTACTATGTAATATTTCAACCCAAATACAAAACATTACCAGCATGGATTTTTTTTAATATTTCAAGCCAAATGCAAAAAAATGTTAGCTCATATTATGTAACACTGCACACCAAATGCAATAAAATACTTTTAACATCATGTAAAACACATGTAGTAAATAACAGGTGTGGACGCTAGGGGTCGCTGTTGCCCCGTTGAACCCACCAGACAGACGTCCCAGACACACGTGTAAAACACCAAGAAGATTTTAATAATAATTTCTTCCACAATTCTTAATAAACAATAATAAGCACATTAATCATCAATACAACAATCCTCCAACACCCAGCAGCTCTGTCACACTCCCACCCAACTCCGGCTCGGTCTGCTGGGGTTTCCCATAGTCCTTTTATACTTCGTGACACGGAAGTATTTCTTCTCAAGGTCACCATCACATCTTCCTTTATCAAGCGTCCCGGAAGTACTACGGGCTTCTGTCCTCGTGACCCCGACGCCCTCGTAATATCCCCCTGGTTCTTTGTGAGCTCCCCCTGGCGGCACCCACAGCACCCAACAGGGCTGAGGATACAGACTCCATGTCCCATGCTGCCCTGTGGGAATCTGAGGAGCCATTTCTATCCAGGGGAGCTGCCATCTAGCATTCCGGGGGATGTAGTGTCCTGAAAAGTCTGTTTTCTCCCATGGAGGGACGTCCCGACCAGACTGAAATGCCGGCCATTCACCACACAGGTTATACCTTACTTCTACAGAATCTGACATCTGAGATTTTCCAATTGAGAAATCATGAATGACGCAAAACTCACTTAAACTGCAAGCTCCCTTTCAAAGGACAGGTTTGCAGAACTGTTTGGTCTGTTTTGGTACATCATTGTAAATACTGTAAGAAAGTAATTTCTCATTAATTTCTGACTGGGATCTTTAAAAGGATCACTCAGTCAGCTATTACTAAAATCTGGCTGAGGTTGGAGGCTGCTTTTATCACGCAATCAGGGAGCAGATTTTATGTAGCAGCCTACTCTTTTCAAGTCATTCTTCATTCCTGCCCGCTGTAGCCAATCGCAGTAGTCACCACTGCTCTTGGAGATAGTGTACTACAAAAACAATAAATTCCTCCACAAACTGTTCTAGGTCCCTAACAAGCCCAGGGCCTGAGACAAGTCTTTCAACCTCCACAAACTATGAAAAGCTGAAATCAGAAGTGACCAGTTTGCTCACACTTGTGGCTCATAGTATCTTGAGTACAGGCCATACCTACCCAGAGGAGCTCATAGCCACGATCACAGGTCAGTACAAAGCGATCTTTAAAGATATATTTTGCTTGCTTGGGTGAGAGGCGTCCATGAGCAGGTGCTACTGGATCTGGACAAGGCATAGCTGGTAAGGAAAAAAAAATCAAATTTAGGAGTTGAGAAACTTAAAAGGGAGTGCAAACCCAAATCATTGAATTGAATCCCAACAAACCTCTCATTCCCATGCAGCATTGCTATTTTCCTGATCACAAGGTCAATGAGAACAGGAAGAGTATAGCAGAAATGGGGAACACCTATATATATAATTTTATTATAATTTTACTCACTCACGTCCAAAGACATGCAGGTTAAGTGCCTTGGCGATTCTAAATTGTCCCTAGTGTGTGCTTGGTGTGTGTGTGTGTGCCCTGCGGTGGGCTGGCGTCTTGCCTGGGGTTTGTTTCCTGCCTTGTGCCCTGTGTTGGCTGGGATTGACTCCAGCAGACCCCTGTGACCCTGTAGTTAGGATATAGTGGGTTGGATAATGGATGGATGAATTTTACTCACTCACTTATCACCAAAAACCTATTTCCCATTTTCTTAAACAGCTGACATTTGGCAGGATGTTACAACTAGGAAACTAGATATCTGCTAAGAAAGGACATTTCGAAATACTAATATTTAGCGGTAACCCCAAATCACAATAGGAAAATTAAATACCCCATGATCTCAAAAATGTTGATTGAAATTTGATGAAGTTATAGAAAAAAAATATAGCCAACACATATTATGCTAACTTACACTTTCGGCAGGGCGGCACGGTGGCGCAGTGGGTAGCGCTGCTGCCTCGCAGTTAGGAGACCTGGGTTCGCTTACCGGGTCCTCCCTGCATGGAGTTTGCATGTTCTTCCCCGTGTCTGCGTAGATTTCCTCCGGGTGCTCCGGTTTCCTCCCACAGTCCAAAGACATGCAGGTTAGGTGCATTGGCGATTCTAAATTGTCCCTAGTGTGTGCTTGGTGTGTGTGTGTGCCCTGTGGTGGGCTGGCACCCTGCCCGGGATTTGTTTCTGCTTTCCGCCCTGTGCTCGCTGGGATTGGCTCCAGCAGACCCCCGTGACCCTGTGTTAGGGTTGGAAAGTGACTGACTGACGAAATGAAGGACTCTGAGGAAGTGATTGATAAGCCATGTAAATAGCACCAGTAATCAATTGGGTGGACAGATAACCGAAGGCAGGAAGATGTTCTGGACAGTAAAAAAGAGATGTGATCATGTTGTAAAATGGAAAGAGAAAATTGCAAGAAGCTTAAGGACGTTGCAAAACTCAATAGTTAACAAGCGCTGTTTTGCTGTTTACTACAGTGGCACACTAAGATGCCTGCTGGGTCTCATGGCTGCCTGTTCTGCTCCACTGAGCTCCAGCTCCTGCTCCCAGTACTGAAAAGCAATCCCACATCACTCTTCGATTGTAGTGTTGCAAATATGAGTATGTTATAAAGAAGGGACTGCCTCCGACACACATTTTTAATGTCATTTCAAATTAATTTACAACTAAAGGGATTTCTTTTTCTTTTACTCATAGGAAACAGGTGGTTTAAGAGGCTTAAGAGCCTGCCAGCTTAGCATGAAGAGCTACATAGCAGATTTGTGGGAAAAAAGGATATAGTCCTGCAAAATGCAACTACGCACCCGAATAAACTGCCCTGAGGAGATGAACAGTACAGAAATGTGGTGTCTGTCTCCTTATTTTGTGGTTACGTAAATGCATTTCTCTGTGTTATATACTACTAGAATATAGAGTAAAAAAAGAAATAGTTGAAGGAGCATTAACTGATTTTAGACAGATAACTTAAACAGGGAAAAATGACAAAATTTATGCGGTGAAGTTTAATCGATGAAGCAAATCATTATAACAAAGGATTATTTTAGTTGAGATAAAAACATGTAGCGGATAATCAAAAGGATGTAAAGTGGGTACTAAAAGCTATTACATGGAGAGCATATGAGCAGCATCGGCATGAAAATGCCACTGCGGATTCTCTGAAAGTTTCTCTGTGTGTTTTCTTTTTTTAACAGAGTTTGAGAATGCCCATCATATGCATTAGATGGTTAAAGGTAACTGAAATGCAACTGTGCAAATGTAGTATTGCATTCTAATCTGTTATCAGTTCCTAAAAAGTAATTTATAAAACAGTATGTTTATCTTTTTCACCTAGGATTTTTTGTTTTTCAGAAATGATGAAAGGACGTCAAACAATGGAAAGGTAATATATTAAAGCCGCGCTTAACTGTTTTTCCTTTCTTACTGCATTTGTCAGAGTATTTCAATGGTTTTATTTACAGAATTTTTAATTGATAAGATTTGAAATGAATTGATTTAATTGTTTTTTTTATTAGCTTATGCATATTGTGTTTGTCTATAATTGTGACTTAGATGAAGATCAGATCATATTTTATGACTAATCAGTGTTGAAAACAAGGCAGCTCAGGTTGGACAGTTGGGAGACAAAGTCAGAAAGGCGAGATTGCATTGGTTTGGACATGAGCAGAGAAAAGATGATGGGTATATTGGGAGAAGGGTACTAAGGATAGAGCTGCCAGGAAAGAGGAAAAGAGGACGGCCTAAGCGAAGGTTTATGGATGTGGGGAGAGAGGACATGCAGGTGATGGGTGCAATAGAACAAGATGCTGAGGACAGAAAGATATGGAAGAAGATGATCCGCTGTGGCAACCCCTAACGGAAGTAGCCGAAAGAAGAAGTGTTGAAAACAAGGCCAAAGGGGTCACATATTTCTTTTGACACTCTATATGTTCTTCCTGTGATCATCCCTCACTTGTGTTTTGCTCAAATGAAGCAGATTTTGTCAATATTTGTCAGCCCTTGCCATCATTTAGAAAAATGCCAGGATGGAAGCTCATTTATTATTACATTGTCTTTCAATGAGTGCCAACAAATGTTGCTGGTGTCAACCGAAATGCTATGAAGGTGATCAATTATTTGAAATTCTCTTAATCGTTGATGAGCTCCGTGTGTTATTATAAACACCCCCCAGAAAAGAGGCAATCAACAATGTTTGATGGCTCCTGTTTCAACAAGTTCAGTGCAATAAGTCCCCTATGAAAACCATTACATCAGTACCCTACAGGTCCCAGCTTTAAAATGAATGGAGCTCCTGAAGGATTCCATGGTCCACTTTGGGAGCAGAGGTCAGGCAAATGGAGATTAATACTAGTAAATTTTCATGAGGAAATCATGGGAATGTCCAAGGAGGATACTTTGTGAGTGAAGCCTGACGTCTCTGTGCTGTGTGGATGTGCTTCACTTCTTGTACAGTAGCTCCAGACCAAATGTCTCAGCATGAAATGACCACTTCATGATCAGGCGCTATACTCTTGCTTATAAACCTTCAAACCCTGAGCTTGACTAGCACAGCAAACTTTTTCAAAAAAGAAGAATGGCATACCTGTGGTGGTGTATTTAATTTTCCACCCTGTGTTTGATCCTGACCCATCTGTTTTAAATGTGATGTCCACTTCATAGCTGTTGGTGTTTATTTTGGCTGGCAGGGTTGCCCCACAGAAAGGCCCATGATCCTGTTTTTGTGTTTTAATCTGCAGAAAGAAAGCCATTATTGAGACATATGTATCTCAAATAAAAGTTAATCAATTTAAAGCAGTCATGCCGATATGGCTAATAGAAAAATACACAGACCAATTAAAGTCCCAGTTGTAAAAATAGTTGGTACTATTAACATTGAATTAGCACTTACATCAACACTACAGCCACGACATTAAGCAACTATGCAAATGAAAGTTAGGACTATATTTAATTTTGCTTAAAATCCTTAATGAGAATGAACAGCAGGCTCCATTTCTTTGGCTTTCTCAATCAGGTTGACAGATTCTCAGCAATCGGGGGAACAGGAAGGCAATATGGAAGGCACCGCACTGGGCAATGACTTGGTAAATCAATAATAATTTTCATTTAGCACTTGAAGTTTTTCAATAATTATAAAATATGCAAGTCAGACGAGTCAACTTTTTAGTGGCATGATTGAGTGGTGCACCAGGCACTCAACAACATTTGCCTCCCCACCAAAAAACATTGCCTGTGTTTATTTTTTTCCAGCATTTGACCCTGCCACCCACCATATTTGGAATTGCTAAACAATAATACATGTGACATTTGCACTAACTATGAGAGACAAAAATGTGTTTGCATAAGACCATTAGGAAGCATTACACATGGTATAAAAGAAAATAAATGTTTACATGGCTTTCATCTTCATGTTTTATATCAGTGTGACTTCTCCCATTATAAAAATCCTGATGGTGGGTCAGTTGCAGTGATGCCTCAAGATCTATTTCTTCAAGCTGTTAAGCCTGCTCTGGGTACAGTGAAAGGCTCTCTAGCTCTGCTTATCAAATCCTGCTGCCCTCACAAAACTTGTGCTCCTCAGGTCTTGTCTCTCTTCCTTAGCCAAAGCCAAAAACTTACATTTTCTGCCTCCACTGACTCTTTGTATGATTTGCTGATGTCAATAGAGGCTGAGTTGATGTTCCCACAAAGCTTTGGTAAGCCCCCTGCCATTGCATAGATGGATGCCCTCCTTCCTTCCTTCCTCCCTACATTAAGCCACCATCTCTAAGTATTTCTGGGATTTCCTCTCATGGGGTTCCTCCCTTCCTTCCTTCAATGTGATAATCAGCTCAACTGTAATGAACATTTTGGCTGATGCTGACCATACCATGATGTCTGGCATTAATATGGCTGAAGAAATGTCAGTAGAAAAGCAAAGCTGATGATTCAGGTCTAGTCTCATTACTCAGTCATCTGCAGGAACAATGATTGTTTCTTTCTACCTCCAGGTGTTTCCCTGTGCTTTTACTGCTTGTTTGACAAAGTGGGTTAGCCATTTTTGTGGGTGGAGGACTGTTAATTCTCTCTTTTTTGCCTTACTCCAAAATCACAATAGAACTTGATTGTGTTAACACCTATATCAACCTTGTGATACACTGTCCGGCAACTCAACAAAATATGTCAAAGACTTGCATTTGAGGCACCACAGAGGGAGCTCTTTGCTTCAGAGCCATACCGCTTGGTCAGGAACCTGGAACTTGGAAGAACGTTTCAGCTAGCCCTAACCATACATCTCAGTCTGGTCTGTAGTATCCAGCCCTGGATTAACCGTCAAGAAAAATAAGAACATGCTTATGGCACCAAGGAAATGGGTCATCACAAAGTTTTTATTATTAGCTATCTTGCCCTTAACTCTTTTAATGTCACACTCACCAATTATTTTCTTATTGTCCTGATCTTCAGTGTTCAACTTTAATCTGCATTGTCAAAAACATGTTTGTTTGAAGGTGTCATCATATATCATATTTGTTTCCATCTCATGGAGTAAGAGTTTTGCTTCCATCAAGTGTAAATACAATTGGCTTGGTCTGGCTAGTATTTAATACATCTGCTGTGTGTAGCAGACTCATACGCTCTTTATTTTATTATTTCTTTTACTATTTTTTCACATAAACAAGGCACATGTTAATCTCTAATTTTCCCTGCACCACTTAATATCTTGTCAGGTAAGTAATGGTAGAGTCGACGGGGCACCATTGTTGGCCTTAATCCGGCCCTGGTGGTATCTTCCACGTATCAATGCTTTGTTGATTGCCCAATCCCATGTAGTCCAGCTACTCTTCTAACAATGCCTAATTGCCTTGATTTTGTACAAGTCTTCTTCTATCCTAATAACTGCTCAAGTCATCATCTCTTTCTTCTCCTTTCATGATGGTAGGGACCACAACTTGGTTGTCAACCCAATCCAAGACGGTTCTTCCTGGCTGAAGTCTACTGGCTATCTCCTGATGGTTCAGGCTAGCAATTACGTAGTTGATTGAAGATGTCACTGTCTTTTAAAGCCTTTTAATTTCCTGCTTCTGCAGAACTGATGATTGACAGACATTCCATTTCTGATGTCACTTCCATCTTCCAGCATCCTGAACCTGCCTCTTCCATTGTGTCCACCTGAAAACCTGCTACACCTCCATGATGGCTTCAGTCAACATTCTGACTCGCATCTGAGAACATATATTTGTGTTTCTTTTCATTTAAACAAATTTCTAATTATACAGGCTTCACTTAGGTGCCCCA
The DNA here is from genome assembly GCF_900747795.2 of Erpetoichthys calabaricus. Lineage (NCBI taxonomy): Eukaryota > Metazoa > Chordata > Cladistia > Polypteriformes > Polypteridae > Erpetoichthys > Erpetoichthys calabaricus. Next base: position 151,484,910 of record NC_041401.2, on the reverse strand, counting down.
TCTCTTTATGACTTGTTGTCTCCTTCATTTACAATAGTAACTAAGTACAGTAAATGGATTACAATCATAATCTTGTTACTTTTCTGGGGTCATGCTACTCGAGCCTTGTGTCCCCTGTGTGATAGGGTACCTCAACCATTTCCCACCTCAGAAGTATCCATCCATTAATTATCCAACCCGCTGAATCCAAACACAGGGTCACGGGGTCAGAAGTATAACAATGCAATTAATTCCTCAATTCCCATCCCCCTATCTTTAAACTTCAATCCCAGGTTTCTCTTGACTCTAGACTTAATGTGCCTCTAGCCGTGAAATGACTTTAAATCCTGTCCCGAATCAACTCCCATATATGGACTGGTTCAACTTTAGTACCAGAGACCCCCAAGCTAAAACACCCTTTACTGGGCCCTGGTGTCACCCACATGTGAGGTTTCAGTAGCTCCTATAGTACTTAGTCTCACAAACAACCTCTCAGATGTCCTCTCTCTTGCAGAGAGCATAGTCTCATATTTTGCAGTGTGCCCTCCAGCTGGTAGACAAGAGAATATTAGCAACCTACCATTCACTTCTGGATGATCTCAAGTATGTGTACCTTCACCACAGCTTTTCTAGCTGGAGCTCAATGTGCTGACACCAGACGTTATTGCGACCTATTGCGACTCTTGCTGGCATACTGAATTCCCTGTGCACTGCACTTCTTTCTGTTAAAGTGGCACCCTATCTACTGCCCCTCTATGGTATCTACCACATGTAGAGGGAGCAGTACCCTCAAGCAGTCGCAGCACTCCCACAGCAATATACTGTATGCCCGGCCTGTCCTGCTGTCAGTGTGATTCTCTCTGTGTGTCTCTCTTCTTCTTTGCTTGAGGTTTTTTGTTCTGAGCAATCCAGATGATGACTTTGGCACAGGCAACCTTTTGCCCAGAAGGTACCCCTTCACACTTTCCTCATAAATTTTTACTAAATGCATCTTCCATTAAATAATGGCAGTCTCATCTGCAACAGTGGAAAGCTGGTGACGCTAGCCCATCAAAAGGTAAACTGCCACACACATGAATGTACCTGAAAGTTGCTAATTGCCCTACCTAAACTGCATATGTTGAAGATATAAAAGAAAATCAGAGCACATGGGGAAAACTCACAATTTTATGGAGAGAATGTGCAAAATTCACACTGTGAAGTGATGCCCACCTATGCAAGAGTTTGCCATCAGTGAGAGTACTACCAAGATAGCATGACTAACTCTCAGTAAAGAGAGAGGCATGAGAGACAGCCATGCTGTTAGAAAGAGGGCCCCTGCAGATTTCAGTGTGAGAACACAGTAGCTGGGCAGGCGACACAATAGTGGGCAGAGATGAATGGCTTCCTGGACTGGAGAGTAAATGCCAGAGCTAACATCACTTCCTAGCTATCAGAGAACACATAATCTCAGAAGCAAATATATGAGACAATGCTGTCCTCCTAACAAAGCATTAAGCAGAGGAAGCCACATTGGCAGTCGAGCCCTTTAGGGCAAAATAAACATATAGAGGCTCAAGAACACCAGGAACCATTAATGGGATTTGTAGTCCTTGGAGCAAACATAGGCCATTTGTGATGTCAGAAGAGATTCTGGAAGTGATCCAGGAATGCAGTTTAAAGATGGCAGACTGCGTGCAAGCCTTTATACTATTGCCTGTATTTCCTCCTCATCTTGCCTGAAGAAGGGGCCTGAGTTGCCTTGAAAGCTTGCATATTGTAATCTTTTTAGTTAGCCAATAAAAGGTGTCATTTTGCTTGGCTTTTCTCTACACTCCTAGGCTAACTAAAGCTGGTATCTCATTACAGGGGATTTCAAATTTGTCAGCTACAGTTGCTAATCTCATTGCCTGAATATAGTGAATCACACTTTAGAGGACACCAGAGAAATTAAGGGGAAGTGCATTTAAGTCTAAAACCTGGAGTCACATCTTTACAGAAAGAGTTGGAGGAATCTTGAAAAAGCTACCGAGGCATATAGTTGAAGAAGGGTGAGATATGGAGAAAGCTTAACTACTAAGCTAAATAAATAAGCTTGATGGACTGAATGGCTTCATCTTATATGCCAAATTTCTTATGTTCTTATCATGAGAAATTGCAGAGCATTACAAATTACACAACACTATGGTGACTTTCCAGCACATTTCCAAAGTATCGTCATCTTGCCCCATTTTCCTAACAGCCTGACAGAGCAGGTGCTACACAAATGCTTTACAGGTACAGTGAGTACAACCATAATGTCAGTCTTTTTTTGCTTTTTGCCATTCTACTGTTGTACATAAAACAAGAGGCATCAGACAGATGAGGCTCTCTTGTTTGCGAGGTCTAAAACACTTGTGTTCTTTATTCCTTAATGCTGCATTTTTTATGTATTGAACTTCAACATACACACACAAGCCTCCCCCTTCAACTTATGACAAAATCAATTCAGATTGGTTGAACTAAGTTGCTATGATTATGTAAATGAAGTTTGCAACTAAAAACCTTGGAATTGACCACTCTAACCTGTATCCTTGGGGAAACTTGATGGTACTGGTCTGTCACATGTATTATCACTTATCAAGGGCTAACTCATAAGATCAGGGTGGCTGTCATACGCAGCCCCCCTTTCTCCATAATCTTGGTGCAGGACTGCTTTAAAGTAAAAGCAGTAAGACACATACCACCTCTACTAAAACACTGGGCCTCACCATTGATGGCAATAACCCGTCTCAAACTGTCTCCGTACCCCATTATCCGCTGGCTTCCGAGCAGGGTCACATGGCTACTCACAGACATGGCTGACACAATGCCATCACACTCAGACATCTCTACAGAGATGGAGGATGAAATGTTGTGTAGCATTGCTCTGTCCCATAAGGTTGTACCAGATCCCCTCTTGAAGTTACACTTTCAATTTAGGCAAATGGTAGTATCATTTACAAGAGAACACTGGAATAACAATTCCCTTAAGTTTGCCATGAATGTGGTCACTGTGATTGATGCACAACGTAAAAATGTTCCCATGCTACAGAGGCCGCACTTTGTTATTAATAACTATTTGTTATATTGCGTAGATGAACATGAGGAAGAGATAAGGTTGTTGTTGTTAGTTCCGAGGTTTGTGAACTGGCTCATACCTAACCTCTCCTTATTCTCCAAATCACTGACCAGTAGAGAGTGTATAGCACATTCCTTTGTTGAAACAGTGGAATAAGAGAGACCCAGATCCCTACTCCAGACAACCTTGTTTCTTCTTCACTCAGTCTAAAGCCCTTAACCACGGGTCTAATTTAACAACCAAACAGTAACAAGAGCTTCAAAGAGCCATCCTGTCTGTCCTGGAAGTGATGAACGAGCAGTTTGGAAGAACGTCCCTTATTGCCGAAGACATAATTACAGAGCCAGAGGTCATAGTCCAAGAACACCTGCACTGCCTCCAGGAAGCCAAACAACAGAAGTAGATCTTGAGAATAGACGGATGCTGGATCTTGGTATGATAGAAGAGAGTCTAAGTTCTGGTCCAGCCCATTGTACTAGTCCCAAAACCAGACAGAAGTTGGTGCCATTGCAATGACTTCCTCTGGCTAAATCAAGTTTAACAGTTCAATGCCTTCCTGATGCCGCAAGTAGATGAGCTCCCCGAGTGACATGACAAGGCTCAGTTCCTGACCAAGCTTAACATGAAGAAAGGGTACTGGCAAACACCATGCTTAGTAAGTACCCAAACTAGCCATTGGCAGTACTGGGTCCATCCATCTGTGCTGCAGGTATGTGTAGTGCTTTTGACACTAAGGAAAGCATGGCTTAGGATCAACCCTAAAAAGTGTTTTTTGGGCAGACTGAAGCTAAATATTTGGGCTACTTGGTGGGCATAGGTACTGTACGACTACAATGTGCCAAGGTTGATGCCATTAAGGATCTGCCCCATCTGAAAACCAAGTGGCAGATTCAAGCTTTCTGGAGGTTAGTAGGGTATTACCACTGGTCTGTCCATCGCTTCTCTGAGAGGGCAGCACCCATGAGAAATTTATCAAGGAAGTGAGCACCCAACGCGGTGGTGTGGGATGAAAATTCAGAAGCTGCATTCTGTGACATGAAACTGGCCCTCATTTCAGCATCTACATTAATTACACTTGATTTTTCCTTGCCTTTAATCTTACAGATGCTTTATATACAGGTCTGGGATCCGTGCCGAGCCGAAGTGTCCATTATGTGTCTGAGCCAGAAATTACTGAATTTGTGAGACCAGGTGTGAGAGAGGCCCTTATGATTAAATGGGCTATTAACCAGCTGAGGTCATAAATTCACTCTGGTGATGGACCTTGCACATTTGCAGTGGAAGGAGTCGAATCCCCATGTCACCAGGTTGTTCTTGGGCCTACAGCCATATAAGTTCAGAGTCCTACATTGTCAGGGTACTCTCCATGCTAACGCTAATGCCCTTTCTCATGTCCATGACTTCATAGTTCGGATCTCCCAACCTGACGGATCTGGGCTAAGGAAGAGTACTGTCACACATGTGTACATCAAAGGCATTTTAAGGGATAGAAATTCTAAACCAATCCAGGAGCTGGCACTGTGTTCTAATACTCTCTCTTTTCCTCCCTCTGTAGACCAGAAGACTGACAGCTCTCCTCACATGACTTCCGGTGTCTGCCCACTTGGACCCATCTCTCCTGCCTGGCAGCCATAGGACCGGAAGAACCTCCATCTTCAAGATTCAGAATAAGACTCTGGTCTAAGAAGACTCATTTTTGAGTTTTAAATACACTTTTTTTAATTTCAACTTTATAACAGACCCCAATACACTTTCATTTCTCCTATGTTTCTATAACAGGAGTTACATCTAAAGTTCAGAGGATGAGATAGGTGAAGATAGAAGTGGTTCTGTGTGGCACTGGGAGGAGCAACATGGCAAGCCATTTTTCCAGTTATTATATGAACATCTTTCCTATGTTTATCCTTTTTCTTTGTTAATTTGAGTTAATAAATTGACCATTCAAGTTGCTTTGAGTACACTGACATGTCTCATGATTTATTGCATGTATTTTCATTACCAACTTACCCTTTCTGCTTGCAATAATTCCCAAAGACTACACATCTTGTAAAATAGTGAACATTCTAAAAACCTGGACTTGCTCTGTAGTGCCATTAAAGCACACATTGGTCTCTGGGACTTCTAGAGGGCATTGTCATCTAGTTTTCCTGACTTTAAAAACCCAACTTTGGCCCCACAAGTAATTCTGACCTAATCCAGAAGTGACCATGGGATGATAATAACAGCCACTTCAAGCTATAGGCCCATAAAGTGGCCAGAAGAAAGAGAGGCCAGAGACCAAACGAAGGGAGACTTTTATGGAAACCAAGCAACTTGTTGAGAGGTAATCAACAACCAGAATGGCTGCAAGGCTGGTGCTTAACATTTGTATTTTTGTGTTCTCCTGTTATTTGTCCCTTGTTGTTTGTACTAGTTATAACAAAAACATAACTTCTGCTAAATTTGACCTCCTTAGCTGATTTTCTGGTTTCAGAGGGTTGAATCAAGCGGAACCTTTATATCATCACTGAAATACTCTTGTGAAAGAAAAATTAACTGCTTGCAAGCTACTTATGGTTAATAGCTGACACAGCAGCTTTGCTATAACGGCAGGTTATTCATACAGGCATCTGCTATAAGACAGGGTGCAGTAAGCTAACCGGGGACAATTTCCAGTTTCTTTAGAAATGTGTCTGTTTGACACAGGAAAGATGACCTTTCCTTTTTAGGATCTATTTGAAAAGTAAAAAAAATAAGAACAGATGGCCCGTACTAAAATAAAATGCTTAAGTAAAGGATATTATGTTTATTTTTAAGAAATAAGGGGAAGGGAGAGGAAGAAGAGATTATAAAAAGCCAATCGAAAAATGTAACTTTGCTCTTTTGTCTTGCAACGTAGAATCCATGTATCCATCTGTGACTGAATAAAAATCTAATTGTTTGAACTGGTCCTGTCTTCCTCAGGGGGTTTTCTTCCACACTCTTCATTCATAAATTCTGCACCATGCAAAGCTTTGCATCATGCTAATTCACTGATGCTGCTTCACAGCTTCAGGAAACTCGGTTTGAACCAAACCATGGTCACCATCTGTGTAGAAATTTTACATTCTTCTTGTGTCCGCATGGGGTTGTCCTTTGGGTACTCCTGTTTTCGTTACACAGGCTACAAAGGCATGAGTGTTAGTTTTATTAGTAACTTTGTTATATTGGCTCTGTGCGGTTGTGTTTAACGAGGAAGGCTGATTTGTATATTCATGTCCTTTAATGGACTCTTCCCAGTCTAAACTTTATGCCTGTCTTGTGTTTAGTGTTACTTGGAATATCTCCACAACATTTAACTGTATTAAGCTTTTTCTGAAAACAAGTGGGTATTTGTAGGCTAGATGCCAACTAGAGCCAGCAATAAGCAGCACCTCTCCCCTGGCTAATTATTATGGACAGAGATGTGTGCCCATCTTCCAACAAGGAAATGGCCTCACTTCCTTTTAAAAAAAGCCACATATGTACGTGCCAGCAGTTGGCACTCTCCAAAAAAAAAAGAAATAGACATCCATCTGGATTAAAGTGACTCCTCTCCAGGATTAGTATAGCCAGACTGGACTGACAAAGAAAGCTTTGTGCATAAAAGAAAGATTTAAAAATCTAAAAAGCAACAGAGTAAGTAAAAGTCCAGTTGTACTTTTATAAAAATGTCAGAATTAGAGAGACGTTGTTCAAAATGTATGAAATGAAATGGAAGCATAGAACTTCTAAAACATCTTAGCCTTATGAAAGCCAAATTTCAATGATAAATGATAAAAGAGTTATTGATGCAGCACAAAGTAAGAGTAGATTTTTAGGTTTGTTTTTAACTTTGTTTTGCATCACAAACCTTATATCTTCAAATGAGTATCTGCTTATAATTCCAAGAGCTAAACTTAAAAGAAGTGGTGAGGTGGCCTTCTGCTGTTATGCACCTAAAATCTGGAATAGCTTATCAATACAAATTCACCAGGCTAATATGGTGGAGCACTTTAATAAAACTGCTAAAAAACACATTATTTTAACACAGCTTTCTCATAGCTTTATCCTGATATTCTGTATATGCATGTAATTATCATTATCATTCATGGTGACTCCAAAATCTGTACTAACCTCTAATTTCTCTGCTGTTCTTTTTCCCGTTTTCTGTGGTGGCAATCTGCGCCACCACCACCTGATCAAAGCACCGTGCTGTCCCTACATTGATGGATTGAAGGCCAGAGGTCCACATGACCATCATTACCAAGTTCTTTCTTGCGACGCCTGAAAACCATGAGGACTGATTGAGATCATTTATGTTAGGTAGAATGCCTAGAGGGGGCTGGGTGGTCTCATGACCTCGGGACCCCTGCAGATTTTGTTTTTTTTTTCTCCAGCTGTCTGGAGTTTTTTTTTTTCTGTCCTCCCTGGCCATCAGACCTTACTTTTATTCTATGTTAATTAGTATTGCCTAATTTTATTTTTTATATTTTGTCTTTTTTCTTTTTCTTCATCCTGTAAAGCACTTTGAGTTACATAATTTGTATGAAAATGTGCTATAGAAATAAATGTTGTTGTTGTTGTTGTTGTAATGAACGCCTTCAACCAGTTCAGTGAGTACTGTCTCCACTGGTGTATGTTGATGTAGTTCTTGACCACTGATTCAGAAGTTTTTATACTCAAATAAAGTACTTCATAGCATAAAAGAGAACAATATTTAAACACAGATTTTGCTTTATGTGGGGGCAGGAATTTTCCAGCAGGCAGACTGTGTGGTTTGAATAGAACTGTGAGAAACCCAAGCTATCTCACTTAAAACAGGCATATGGAATACATAAAGTGAAAATGTTTAAAGCATGTAGGCACAGAAAAATTTAACACATGCTATTATTTTTTTTTTATCATTTTGTTGTTGCAACCTAAATTTGGACACTTCAATGGTGTGTCTAGTGCCTTCATTAAAATATATATGAATTTGTTTTATTTTTTCAAGAAAATAACCCTTTGTGATGAAATTCTTCAATAAGATTTGGACATAATACGTCTTCTTTAATTGGAAACTGAAAGTGAGGAAAACGTTAAAATGTATAAGAGCTGAGAGCGCAGGAAGTGTGTCTGACAAAAGCATTCACACGAATGAGAGTTGAGGTCTTATTCGAAAATGTCTGAGAGGAGGGCGGGACTTGAAAAAGTCTCAACTTGCGGGACTTGAAAAAATCTCTCTTCCAAAAAGTCTCATCGCGTCAAAGGATTTTTTTTATATAAGAGAAAGATGGGAAAAAAGGAAATAGAAAAAAAATAGGAAAATGTCTGTGAACTTGTAAGTGGCATTACAAAGTTTACAGCAAATTGAAATAACCTTCTGCACCAAAAGAGTTAAAAAATAAAGTAATCTTGAACATAAGAAGTAGTTAAGGAGAAGACCCACAAAGCTGAAGATGTCAAATTTAGGATGCCCTCACCTCCCCCTTTAGTCTCCTTTAGGTTAATGATTTTCATGTACTTACCATGAGAATATCATAGGGACATCTGACCTCTGGATGCGTTTCTACATCAAAAGATTCCACAAACTCCAGGAGAATAGTGAAGCCCTCCTCCACTCGTATACGGTACTCACAAGTTGACAATTTAGGGTATGGTGCTGGGAATTCTGGGCTCATTAGCTCTCCTGAGCGTTCAGTAAACAGCTGAGTACTGCAGTTGACTAACCAGAAAACAAAAAAAAGAAGCTGAGAAAGACTTGAAAAAGGTAAACTGTCATTTTCTCTAAATCTTATTTATAACAGAAAATGTAAACCTTGAAGGGAATGCATTTCAGGGATAGAATATTCACTTAACACTGGCAGAGTACAATGAATAGGGCTGCTGACCACAATACTTAATTTGGCCAGAGTTGTCTATGAAATCTGTTTAAACCCATCTTACTGCTACATGAACGTGCTGTATTCAGATTTTTGTCATGGTGGTATATACTGGGTGTATTATGAGTATCATAACATTTAAAAGGAGAATACTATTACAATATCAATAGCGTAGCTGACAAAAGAGGATGCAAGGAGGTGCCTGTTTATTGCATTATTCACAGAACAGAACTACTAAGTTAGCTAAGTTAGTGTCTCATACAATATATTACACTTAACACAGTGATGAAACATATCATATCACTTGCCCGGAATAAATTATATTACCTTAATACAAATGTCTTTTTGTTATGGAAGGGATCTGGTGCACACAAAGTAAATTCACACAGACAGGAAATAAAATGAATATTATACAGTAACCAAATGAGTATCCAGTCAATCTGAAATACTGAACATGACTCCTTTGACATTACAGAACTCATTGGTAAACACATTTTTTAAACCAAAGTAACTTTGCAGTTGACTGCCTTAAGGTTTAAATCATCCACTTAGAAAAGGGCTGTCCAACTACAAATTTCAACATCTGTTCAATTTAACTTCAAGTTTAATCCTTAATGCTGTTCTCATTAAGTGAATCTATTCTGCTGTCTCACGGTTTTTGCAAGCAAAATTCACATAAAAGGCATGTAAAAGACAATTATGAGGTCAAGACAAACAACACTGAAATATACAGGAAGACTACGGGAAGTTGAGTAAAGTCTGGAATTCCATCTTGGCTGGAAAGGATGAGAAGCTGTGTGTTTTTACTGTTTTTTCTTTGTAGTTACTAGTTTTGAATAACTTTTTTGATTAGTAATTAGATGTGATCTGACATCTGGCTTGTCACTAGCAATTTATAAATGGAATGTTTAATAAAAGATATGCTGATATCATCACAAACCCTAACATCACCTTATCTCAGTTGCATTTTGGACAAGCTTCGGAGTTGGGAGAAGTCATAGGGTGAACAATGAGGACTTGAAGGCTACCTTACACTCACAACACCTGAGACTGTAAGAAACTCTGAGGAATGTAAAGTGGGGTCTGTTAAATATGTCCATAGTCAACTGGTAGCACTGTTATCACTGCTGCCTAAAGAGCTCTGCTACACCTTAAAAGAGGAGCAGTACATTACAATTAAAGCTAAAATATGTAATCCAGACATTAAAATACTGACTGCTCAGAATTCATCCACATTGCTGCCAAAGGAGATAAGGTTCATCACCCTGATTAATGTTTATATACTTCTTTTAAATAGAAACAACTCTCTTATTATTATTCTGTTCTTGTGTACATTTGAGGGTGGTCATTGTTTGTTATAATATTTACATTTTTTTCAACTTCTGTAAGTCTTAATTTCTCCTTGGGGGAAAACAAGTAATATCTATCTATCTATCTATCTATCTATCTATCTATCTATCTATCTATCTATCTATCTATCTATCTATCTATCTATCTATCTATCTATCTATCTATCTATCTATCTATCTATCTATCTATCTATCTATCTATCTATCTATCTATCTATCTATCTATCTATCTATATCCCTACACAACTTTATGTTGTGTTTAGAAAATAACCTTGAGTGAAATTAGCTATCAAAAGACGTGTAACTAGGCAGCTATGATCCCAAAATCCCCACCATATGTTGCATGAATAAAATATAAACTGTGAAGAACTGTGCCTTACAAAAATTTGACTCTACAAACTACAGATCTTCCCAAGACTGTGAGTCATTTATACAACACAAACAGGGATGAAATAATTTCTTAAAAATCACGTAGCTAATAGGTTTTGATCCCACTATTCCGATGATATAAGCAGAAGAGAGATGTGCTTCCTGAAAACTTTGCCCAGGGAGTTTTTATCCTCTCTTCCTAGTACAGGTGGTACAAAACTGAAACTATGGTGATGAAGAGAAATATTACTTCATGAAAAAATAATTATGAAGTTGTTTGAAGGACATAACACACCAAGATTTCAGGAATTTAATTTCTAATGTTGTATTATTGTCCATTAGTAAAGAGATAGTTGGGTTAATGGATACGGTAGGAAAAATGGATAAATTGCAAAAAATGGCAAAATAGAAAGGGGATGTATCACAAATTTGTAGATATGAAGAAGCCATGTGTCTGGGCTCCAGGAGAGGTAGTAAAGTAAATATTGAGGGTCTTGGGCGCTGGATCTTAAAGGCACAAAGTAGGTACCAGGGGATCTTTAGAGACCAAATAATAAAATTAACCTTTTGAAGATGCTATTTTCTTTAGATATATTTTTTAAATTATCATAGCCATCACTCACAGACCCCATTCATAGGTTTTCATTACCACAGTAAAGAGGAAGGATAACTTCGTCCTACTCTTGGAGAAATAAAAACATGAGCAAAACATGAGTGCCTAAGAGTTTCTCTCAGTGATTATTCTCAAAGTCACAAACAGAACCAAAAGAGATGCTTTTAAAATATTGTGACTTTCAAAAAATCTTTTTACAGATTAGAAAAACAGGTGTACTCTCTACTGTGATGGTGATGACTGCAGTCTATTTGGCTTTGTTCATCATAATAGAAGGTGCTACTGATGCAAACAAAACTTATTTTATTCCCGATAATTATCATTACACTCTTTCTTCATTCTTGCTCTGTGTCAGTTCTTACTCAATATCCCCATCCAACCCCATCAGTCAGTCATTCAGGCAAGGGTTCAACATCTCAAAATTCATCCCCATTGATAAGGCACTATCGCAATGTCACTAGCAACTTGTAGCCCAGAATGAATCTGCTCAGCCAAAGTAATCCGCCATCTTGGATTATGTGATTCGAATTTACTCAGCCTTGTGTAATTTGTTGTTCCAAAGTCCTCTTCATGGGTTTTCCCAAAATAAAAAACTTCATGCCAAGTTTTACTGAATGTTGAAGCTCTTGGGCAATCCAAGGTCAGTAAGCAAATAAATTGTCTGCCCCACACATGCCGCAAATTTATTGCATTAGTCTGGAATGTATAGCTATGTGGACAAATGCCCGGGCTTACAGTGCACCAGACACAGGATTGCAGGCTGGAGTGACAATAGATATCATAATTTTATAGTCAGACGGCCTCTCCAAGGGCCAAAAAGTAAAATCAATATATTAAACTTTTTAAAAACCTGCCTAAATGCCTTAGTGATAGACATGAAACCCTCAGACTTTCTATAATTATATCTCAGTGAGACAGAACCACCTTAGTGGGTTTTACTACACAACTCAAATAAATGGAATCACAACTTAAGCTTCCCAGCACCCAGCAGCCCTGTTCCCATAGCTGATCTATAGGGTGGTCCAGATCTAAATATGCAATTTTCGTTACACTATAACTTATTAAATTTATTACATAGAGAATTCACAGCACCTGCCCTGCACATAGATATTTTACTTAATATTCTTTTAGTTGCCGATAGATGGCAGCACCTGCCCTGAATTCCAAAATGGCGGGGAGACGGTTGTCAGTCGACAGTTGCGTAATTAGATCTGGACCACCCTGTACTGCACGTTCACATGGACAGAGGATGTACAGACTCCAGTTTTAGCTTTACATCCTGGACAAACCTTATTTATTAAGCTTTAAATATTTCTCTTGGTCCATTGTTGCTTGCAAAAACAACCATCCATCCATTCATTCATTCATGTACCCATTCACACAATTTTTCTAATCACTATCTGGCATAAAATGATGTAAAGGAAGAAACAGCACTACAGAGAATGGCAGTCAATTGCATTGGTGACTCTTACACTCACATTCACACCAGGGTAGGTTATCATTAAGTGAACAGTATGTTTTTGGGATCTGGAAGCAAAAAAAATGAAGTTCTTCAGTAAGAATAATGTGAATATGAGAAGAACGTGCAAGCTTAGCACAGAAGAAAACCTGTAAATCAAGACACATGGCATCATTATCATTACGCTGCACAAGAAATTTCTATAATAATTTAAAGGTAATCTAAGAAAGTCTACACAAAACAACAGTTTTATGCTCCCCAACCTGACATGACCTGACATACCTCACAAAAACACAATGGACTTTCTGACCTGAGAGTGCTTGGTTGCTGCTGCTGGACCCCATTGTCTTTCAGTCTTTCTTGTATAAGAAAAGCATGCAGACAAGTGTAGGGCTCTGGGGCCTAGCACCTCCTATATAGAGGTACCCTGGCATGCAGGTGTCGCTCTAATTAAAAAATAGTCTTGAAATGTTTCAGTGTGAGTATATGTGTGACTCCAGCCCAGAGTGATATCAAGTTAGACTACTGTATTATCATGGCATTCCCCTCTATTTAAGCTTAACTTATTTCCTCCAGGGATAAGTGTACTCACCAGGTTAGTTACAGGGTTGGTCTACTCTTGCACCTTAAGATTAACACACACATACATAGACATGCACATACACAGAGACCTTAACCACAAAAGTACAGAATGAATGACGTATACAGAGCCCATTACTCTATTGTGCTTTAACCCACACAAATGCCATATGAAACACACATGCACAGTCAATCATTCCCTAGGACATCAAGAGAGTTGCTTATCATAGGCACGAACAATGCAAGATGTCTTAGATATATCTCAGACCAAAATATTACTTTTGTTCTGTTCACTAGTGGATGAGCTCTTTTCCTCAGCACAATAAAACCTCAAAGTTTGGATCATATGGCACTTCTCTACTGCTCCAGGTGCTCTAAAGATTTACCTTACTACTTCAATCACTCTAGATATAAACACAAGGTATAGAAAATTAAAAGAAACTTGGTATGTATTAAAGAACAATAATACCAGTAGAGAATAGCATAGCAAAGTCTGGATATATATAGCCTTTAGTAAAAGCATACAGAAAGTGTCAAAGATGAATGTCCCAGGGCGACACTGATGTAGCAATCGATGTTATTCATGAAAGGCTTTTCACTGATGATTAGATGAAATGGCCATTCGTCTCTTGCCCTCTCCTGATGCCACCCTGTCTTTTCGTCTCTTATACAAGCTATATTTATTTTAAAATTCCAGGTGGGATTCTGAAACATGTTACACACGTTTGATTGGCTAGCAGTCAATATGATGGATGTCCATGTTCAAACTCTTTGATCTGTTTAAGTTTTAAGTATGTCTGTTTACCTTCCTTTCCCAGGCTGTAAACCAATTTGGCAAGTTCTTGTCCCAGGTGCTCAGCCGTTCACAGGTTATAAAGTAATCAATATAGCCAAGGCATCCTAGTCATTTCCTGGGCTTCTGTTTGTTTACACCAATGTTACTGATTACTGGTACAATTCAGGAAAACAAGATACTTTGAATTAACTGTCCTTGTAAAATTAAGTTTGATTTTGTTTGTGGGGGCAAAAAATGAAATAAAATGTTAAATTTTAAATCCACGACACTAGAACTACAGAAGTGTTCTGTAGACACATAGGAGTGGAAAATGTATGGAATTAATGGGGTGCATTAATAATTCATGAGGTGCAAAAAAGTAATGTGATGTTGCTTTGGACACCGACAAGACACAGCATCTTATGAGGAATGCTACTCGAGAAATGCTTAATGGTGATGAATGAACTCAGTAAGCATCTAAGACCAACAATTCTCATATGCAGCTCTCCCCTGCACTATGTTATTTGCTGTGATGTCTGATTCCCCAGTTACCTGAATCAGTTTGTCTCAGCTTGTGATGCACTGCACATAACAGTGGCCACCTTCATTTCAAGTCCCAAAGCAGCAGATAAGCAGATCTAATTCATATTCAACATTACCTTTGTGAGATCAGTGTTTAGGTTTGACATTTCTCTGAACCATTAACACAATAACCCCCCCCCCCCCCCACCAACACAAAAATGATCAAGAATGACATTCTGATTAATCTCCTTGATTGTTCTGATACCTAAGGCAGGGGACAGAGAAGGCTAATGTTTTACAAGAACCGGGAGATTTCAGAGTGGGTGAAGTGAAAGAACAAAGCAAGGAAAAGCTATTAAGATTAAATAAAGCCAATTGCCAATTTCCAAAATCCAATAAGACCCAATACATAAACCTCAAAAAATAAACACACAAAAGGTACTAATTCACAAAAAAGACTTCAAAATCACTAATGCACATGGGATTTTGTAGAATATTCAGAAACTTGACTACTGAAGTGTATAAGCATACACTACCATACTGTATAGTGTACTGTTCCATACTTTCACACTGTAGTGCATAAGTAAGGTGTGCTGATATAGGTGTCTTTGTATAATTGATCAGATAGTTTAAAGGTTTAAAGTCGGGTGTGGTGTGAGACAGACAAGGGTGTATTATCTCTCCTTACCATTTTAATCTACAGTACATGCAGAAATGGTGATGAGACAGACATTAGAAGGAAATAAGAAAAAATTCAAACTTGGAGGATGTCTCATTAACAACCTGAGATATGCAAATGACATACAAGCTTCTTTCCAAGAACTAGTTGAGTAAATCAGTCTTAGGGATAAAGCATGTTTAACAGTCAGTGTCACAAAAACAAACATAATGGTGTCAGTGAGAGAATGTCATTCAGTGAAAATAACTATTGCAGAAAAGGTGGAAAAGCAGTTGGAATATTTTGTTTAGTTGAGCTTGATGATAAAAGAAACTGGTAAGTGTGAAATGGATGTAAAATGGAGATTGGCTATGGCTAGAACTGCAGTGCAGGTGCTTAGAAACAAGCAAGGACATCACAGTGGCAATGAAAGTTGAACTATTACAAAAACTTGTATGGCCAATTGCAAAAAAAGGATGTGAAGAGTGGACGTTAAGGAAGGGTGTCCAATGGTGGGTAGAAATTTTTGAGATGTGTTGCAATCAGAAATTGCAACAATGAAGTATGTCAAAACAAATGAGTATGTTTTGCAGCAAATACAACAAGAAAGACAGTTGCTGCCTAAGATACAGAAATTGAAAGTAGAGTATTATGGTCATAGGAGGAACAGGAAGAGAAAGAGAAGGAGATGATTCAGAGAGAAAGAGAAGTAGGGAGAAACAGAACAAAATGGTGGATAGATGACATCAGAATTTAGAAATGTATGGATATCAACACAACTCCAAGAAGAATGGAAGACAGACAGAAATGGAGGCATGTCCTACTCACCTCCTACCCTCTTGGAGGTTGGCTCTAGATAATGAACAGTTTCAGCATATGTTTACCATAGCTGAAGCAAGGGCAATTTTTTCAAGCAGGGCCCATGGGGGTAACTGGAAAGGGGTGTGTGGCACTCCCAATATCTATGCAAAAGGACGAAGGCCCAAGTCTTTAGAGCCCTGGTGCTTCCTGTCCTGCTATATGGTTGCGAGACATGGACGATTTCCAGTGACCTGAGATGAAGTCTGGACTTCTTTGGTACTGTGTCTCTCCGGAAAATCCTTGGGTACTGATGGTTTGACTTTGTGTTGAATGAGCGGTTGCTCATGGAGTCCTAAATGAGGCACATTACCTGCATTGTGAGGGAGCGTCAGTTACGGCACTACGGCCATGTGGCACGTTTCCCCGTGGGTGACTCAGCTCAAAAGATCCTCATTGTTGGGGACCCGAGTGGTTGGACTAGACCAAGGGGTCGCCCACGTAACACCTGGCTGTGGCAGATAGAGGGTCATTTCCGGAGGGTGGGACTGGACCGCATGTCTGCCTGGGGGGTTGCAAACCAGGATCCCGAATCGTTTCGTTGTGTAGTGGGTGCGGCAATGCACTGAATCAGTGCATGCTCCCCAACTTGACTTGACTTGACTTGCCTATAACTAATCAGAGCAGATGCACTGTTTTCAGACAATAAAAGAATGAGCTATATTGGGATCTGAGACAGTCTAATCCATACACAGCACATGCAGATAGCTAACCGAATGGACTAATTTGATGGTACCCTGTACGTGGTATTGGTTAGTATGACGTTGACTCAGTGCTAAGAATCATGCTGTGTCTCCTACCCAAAGATGGAACTGCAGTTGTCAAAAAACCCACTGAAGAACTACAAGTCTATTGCACTGTTGGAATGGTTTCCCTTCATCTGTATTTGTACATATGATTAAACTGCAGTGTACATTTGGAGCAAAAGTTGCATTTTAAAGCAAGTTTCATATTTCTGTTGTCTTAATTTTTCTGCCATGGAAACTAAAAGAGGGCGGCACGGTGGCACAGTGGGTAGCGCTGCTGCCTCGCAGTTGGGAGACCTGGGGACCCGGGTTCGCTTCCCGGGCCCTCCCTGCGTGGAGTTTGCATGTTCTCCCCGTGTCTGCGTGGGTTTCCTCCGGTTTCCTCCTACAACCCAAAGACATGCTGGTTAGGTGGACTGGTGATTCTAAATTGGCCCTAGTGTGTGCTTGGTGTGTGGGTGTGTTTGTGTGTGTCCTGCGGTGGGTTGGCACCCTGCCCGGGATTGGTTCCTGCCTTGTGCCCTGTGTTGGCTGGGATTGGCTCCAGCAGACCCCCGTGACCTTGTGTTTGGTTTCAGCGGGTTGGAAAATGGATGGATGGATGGAAACTAAAAGAGAACTATATTTATAAGCTGTTTTCCTAAAAGAACACATTGCAAGGGAGCATGTGCCCCCTGCTGGAGACACATGGCTGACAACGGACATAAATGGCTGCAATCAATATGGCTGTGGTTATACCAAAAGATTCAAAATGGCTACAATCCAAAACAATATACAAAACAGAGGGATGGAAATGTTATAATAAACACAATGTTAAAAAAGCTTTACAATACTAAAACAATGAGTGGAAAATACTCAGAAAGGTTAAAAGTTATGAAATCATAACTTCCATTTTTATTACATTTTTTTATATCTCAGAAATTAGTCAATGAACTCTGTCAGGCCTTCTTAAACAGATGATTCCATCTTTCTTGTTATGGACCAAAAAACACAGCTCTGCTGACTTCTTGATGCTTTCCCTGCTGGTCACTGAACCTTCCATTTGGACTCATCTTGTGCCGGAATCTTGCAAATGGCTTTGTAAAGGACTTGGAACAGCACTCACAGCAAAAAGCACTTAATAAAATACAAAATAAATAATTAGGTCTTCTGGTTTGTCTATATATTTTAACATACTGGTAAGAAGAAGATATTTTTTGTTTGTCTATCCATCACAAGTTTTCACCAGCTTTTCTTTGTTTGGGGCGTTAGGGGATTGTGTTTGTTAATACTAATATGTTTTGAGGTACAAAGTCACCCCTTACCCTTTAATTAATAAACCTTTCTTTATATATATATAAATTCAGTGAAGACTATGACAAGAACCTTTAGATAAATTGTATAATTTGCCAGTGAACTGTGTGGAGATAATGTTGCCTATTTAAAGCAGCTGTTTCAGTCATCCATTTTCTGGACCCACTTTATCCATTACAGGATTGTGGACTGCTAGAGCTTATCTTGGCAGCAAAGGGAGAAAGGTTGGCACTTGGGTACTGCACCTTTCTATGCCTGGGTACACACATGAATATGCCCACACACACTCATGTTAGAACAATTTACAGCCACCAAGTAATGGAACCAGACAATCTCAGTAACATTAAAGGAAACCAGAATATTCCAAGAAAATGTTTATTAACATGGACAGAAACTGTGGGTTTTACACAGAGAATAACTGGACCAAGCAGGCTACATGGAGCCCTGAAAGAAGACACTAGCACTAGCCATAGTGCTTTTGTGCTTCCTTCCCAAGCACCTAAAGAATGTATAAACAGGATTGCCTACTAGATAGATTGATAGCATGCTCAAAGTTGTACTGTCATTAATAAAAACCCTCATTGCCTTTGAACTTCTCCAAGTCATGGCCTCAGTCCTTGTCTAATCATCACATCCTCTGAGAACATTTGGGTGCCAATGGGAAGGAGACTCTGTGATCATGATGACTCTCTACTCCACTGACATGTTGTAACCTCACAACAAGCATAACACTTCACTTTTTTAATCTAAGAAATAAAATATCCAATTCATGCAACAAAGCAGATGCCCATTCTTTCAAGGTGCAGCTTTAAATGGCTCAGTGCCACTTACAGCATGCAAAATATTCTTCATGAAACTGAAAAGATGTCCCCACTGTGAGGAGCATAGGCTTTTGAAATGCTTTTACTGAATGCTGCTATACCTTAGGGCAGGGATCCTCAGTCACAGTCCTGGAGGGCCACAGTGGCTGCAGGTTTTTGTTCTAACCCGACTGCTTAATTAGAAAGCAATTCTTGCAAATAATTTAATTTCATGGCTTGTTAGTGCTTTAACTCTGCTATGTCAGATAATTCCCATATCCTAGATTTTCTTCCCCTTTCTAAGGATATCATCCAAATGATTTAAAGACTAAAATGGATAAATAATTCTCAGTCGTTCGCTTGTTTCTCTTCACTTTCCTTCCAAGCATTGGGTGTAAATAGTAACAAGCTAAATGGAGAAATGCTGGTCTCTTTTGTCATTTGCATCTTATTGCTAATAATGAGCAACTAAAAACCAAGAATACAGCTGTTTAAGACTAAAATAAGCAATAAGAGTTCAAAATCTTAACGAGCGAGACAGCTAAAATGAAGTAGAAGTGTTACTTGAGCAGTATGTGCTTCTTATTAAGCAGTTGCGTTGGAGCAAAAACCTGCAGCTACTGCGGCCCTCCAGGACCGCGATTGAGGACTCCTGCCTTAGGGGGACACGATGATACAGTGGTTTGCACTACTGTACTCCACTCTCCCCCCAAATCCACAGAGACATGTGTGTTAGATTAATTGAAGAACCAAAACTGGCTCCATGTACTGTAAATGTATGCATGGATGGGCCCTGTGATGACCTGGCATCCTGTCTGGCATGGATTTTGGTGTTGCACACATTGTTTCTGAGATGAACTAGAGTCATATGTGATCCTAAAAACTTGAATTCTTCTGAACTCTTTTGAGCAAACTGAAGTTAGTCAGAGGATCAATGTAGGAGAAAGTAGAAAAAGAACAAGATAAGTTGTGATTTTAAATATCTAATATTCTGATCACAATTACTGGAAGAATTATAATAGAGAGAGAAATTGAGGCTGCCAGTTATTAAATGATAAATATACATATTTTTATGTATTTTATACAAGACATGAAAAAGTGCTGTGTGAAAAAATATTGAAATAATGTAAAATATTAAGTTGAAAAAATGCATATGAATTTGCTTATGTACTACATATTGTACTTTATTTAATTGTTGTGTTTTCAAATATTTTTAATTTTTTGGTAATTTGGCAATCTTTATTTAAATATAGGGTGGTGCAGTGGTAGCGCTGCTGCCTCACAGTTAGGAGACCCGGGTTCGCTTCCCGGGGCCTCCCTGCATGGAGTTTGCATGTTCTCCCTGTGTCTGCGTGGGTTTCCTCCCACAGTCTAAAGACATGCAAGTTGTCCCTAGTGTGTGTGTGTGTGTGTGTGTGTGTGTGTGTGTGTGTGTGTGTGTGTGCCCTGTGGTGGGCTGGCGCCCTGCCCGGGATTTATTCCTGCCCTGTGTTGGCTGGGATTGGCTCCAGTAGACCCCCATGACTCTGTGTTAGGATATAGCTGGTTGGACAATGACTGACAGACTATTTAAATATACAGCATTATGAATCCTTAAAAAAAACAGACATTAATTTTTCTTCCTTTGTTCCATAAAAACTTATGTCATGGTTATACTGATTCAGCGCCACAGCAATTAAGTTGTTTCTCTCTGTCGACTCTCTCCATGTGTGGTTTAACAACTGACTGCCATAAGAACTACAGTGTGTAGAGCTAATGACACTGCGTGTGATTTTAGCCTAGTTCAAGTGCATGAAATAATATAGTTGTTAGTTGTTGAATTTAACAACATAAAAATAAACATTTTCACTGTAAGCTGTGTGAAGTGAACTGTCTTCATAATTATGAAAATAAGTCTGTAGCAGTGAAGAAAGTAACAAGCTTAATGTGTAATTAAATGTGATTCCTTTACAGGTGAGGAAGAACATCCATCCATTTTTCAACCCGCTGAATCCGAACACAGGGTCACGGGGGTCTGCTGGAGCCAATCCCAGCCAACACAGGGCACAAGGCAGGAACCAATCCCGGGCAGGGTGCCAACCCACCGCAGGACACACACAAACACACACTAGGGCCAATTTAGAATCGCCAATCCACCTAACCTGCACGTCTTTGGATTGTGGGAGGAAACCAGAGCGCCCGGAGGACATGCAGACACGGGGAGAACATGCAAACTCCACGCAGGGAGGACCCGGGAAGCGAACCCAGATCCCCAGGTCTCCCAACTGCGAGGCAGCAGCGCTACCCACTGTGCCACCGTGCCGCCTGGAAGAACAATAATAATCTTTTATTCCTCAAAACCCTACAGTGACAAAACAGAACTCAACTAATAACTGACCAAAACGAAAGTATGATGACAGTTATTTGAAATTTGGATTTATGTGTGTTGGAAATAAAGATGCTGCCAAAGCAAAGTGCATCTTTGGTAATACTGGCAAATAGTTGTAGATTGGTGGAAACCAATCAGGCTGAATAAACGGAAAAGATATGATTTTTTTTTAAAAAAAGGGTGGAGACTCATTGGAAAAATGTAAATTTCCAATACAGTTGTTAAAACTGACAATGAAAATCTAGCAGAGGCATCTTTTCTTAAGTTATCGCATTGAGCTTAATGGTGAAGGTCACAAGTTTGCCTTGTGCAAAAGATATTGTAATTTTCACGTTAAACAAGCAGTCTGCTGAAAAGTATGCAGATGCAGTAGAATCATCAAATAATACTGTTGCACACAGTATTAAAGATCTTTCTGATGACACAGAAAAAGAGCAAATTCGTCAAATAAATCTATGCCATAAATATTCATTGCAAATGGATGAATCCTCTAATGTTTCAGGTCTTATTTTTAGTATTTTTTCAATACAGATTTATTAATTGAAATTTTATGTGAAAACAAAACATCACTGCTGGGGAAGAAATATTCCACTGCACTGATAAATTTATTTCAAAGCATGAAATTATTTGGGAGAAATTTGTTGATGTTTGTACTGATGGTGCTCAAGCAAAAGTTGAAAAGATGAAACACGTACTGTATCTTAAAAGTAGCAACAAAAAGCACTAGCAGTCATTGTACTCTACATAGGCAAGCTCTGATAACAAGACAGTGCCAGAATATTTTAAAATTGTGTTGGACAAAGCTGTAACAATGATTATGCCAAGTCTTAATCCGCTTCAATTGAGATTATTTAAAATTTTATGTGACAGAATGGGTAGTCAACATAAAGCACTTCTTAAATTTTCCGAAGTAAGATAGCAAACTAGAGGAAAAGCAATGGTAAGACTGTTTGAACTCTATAGTGAATTACTGTTCTTCTTCACTTCAGTTAGCACAGAACAGAATTTTGTTAACTTTTTAACAAATTTATGATGGCTAATGAGAATTCCATACAGTGGCAGAGGGGCCATCAGAAACACCAGGATTTTCCAGTGAGCGGGTGACATTTCTGGGCCTGTTAAGCTGCTGTGCACACCCTTTCAAATTATCATAATTTATTAAATCTGTAAAAATGCAGCCACTACCCCAAGTGGTATAAGCCTGCAATTTGTGCAGATATCCAGAGAACAAAACACTGCCTGTGTGTGAAAGTTCTGTTTCAACTAACAGCTTCAGAGAGTCAGTCCAGTGTTGGTAATTAGCGAAGGGGCAGGAGCTAGTAGAGAAAGGACAATAATACAATACAATACAATGCAATTTATTTTTGTATAGCCCAAAATCACACAAGAAGTGCCGTAATGGGCTTTAACAGGCCCTGCCTCTTGACAGCCCCCAGCCTTGACTCTTTAAGAAGACAAGGAAAACCTAACAAAAAAACCCTTGTAGGGAAAAAAATGGAAGAAACCTTGGGAAAGGCAACTGAAAAAGAGAACCCTTTCCAGATAGGTTGGGTGTGCAGTGGGTGTCAAAAAGAAGAGGGTCAATACAATTCAATACTTAGAACAGAACAAATCCTCAATACAGTATAAAAATAAAAATATTACAAGTACGGAGCAGAATTTAAAATTTAATAGGTATGTGTAAAACTGTGGTGCGGGGGTGTGATAATAGGATAGAAGTTTGTGGGTATTTTTCAATATTACATAAAATTATATGATCAGTGTGATATAGTATTATGACTGCAGGATATGAAGAAATTATCCATAAGAGGACATGCAATAATATATCACAACTATACAGACATCATATATTATGTTCAAGTTTCCCTGTACAATGAAATTCTTTCTTTGCTGTCCACACCAAATGACAAAACCAACGAATAAAGATAATCATAAATAATAAGTAGCAGATAGATAATAAGTAACAGAGACGGCATAAAGTATAAAAACAGAATAGAAGTATAAAGTGTAATGTACAGTGGTGTAGCGAGGGGGGGGGGGGGCAAGGGGGAACATCTGTCCCCGGGCACAGCATCCAGGGGGAACCAAATTGATGTTATGAAATTTTAGAATGAAATGTTTTCCATTCTTAAATGCACAGGAGGGGGCGCAAAATCTTCAGTTGTCCCTGGGCGCTGAAAACCCTAGCTACGCCTCTGCTAATGTGCAGGTAGGTGTGTGATGGACAAGTCAAATACAGTTGTGTGAGGTAGATAGAATGAGATGAACCATGATTATAAACTCCAGTCAGTAATATTTAGGAGTCTAATGGCCGTGGGAAAGAAAGAATTATTTAGCCTGGAAGTCCTGCATTTCATACTCCTATACCTCCTGCCTGAGGGTAGAAGTGTGAACAGTTCGTGTTTGGGGTGGGTATGTATTGTAAAGTTATAATAACCTATGGTACACAGTAGCAGCCCTATTATTTACTTGAACTATTTGTTATTTAAGATGAGGCTGACCATGTGAGAAGGAAGGAAGTTAGTTTAACTGCAGGATCCATGCCAGACACAAATGAGGGTTGTTCTTCTGGGTAAAAGACAGTGGTAACAACAGCCAAGGAGGATAAAGAAAGAGATAGTCAGGCAGATGGAAGGGGTGTAGAGAAGGCTTCTTCAAGCTTTGATTATTTTGCACATCGCCAATCCAAAGATCACGAGACAAGAGTGTTTTTACTGATGTCGTAAAAGTGGTTGGAAGCATGGCTTTAATTATCGAAGGTATAAAGCTGAAGCTATAGTACCTATACAATAACCATGACCATGGCAACCTGCTGCTCCAACATCTACATGAGTGCATTAGAAAGGCTGATTTAGGAGTTGTCTCTGGTCTTTTGTGGGCAGTTACCATGGCAACCTAGTAATGATACCCTCCCTCCACTAGTTGGGTTGGACTGGTTTGTATCATGTCACTCCAAGCCTGAAAGACAGTCTCATTCTGCCCTGCTTTTGTACCTAGATATTTTTTCAGAATTAAATTAAATTAACTTGTCTACAATGGAAGAATGTGACAATTGTTAGCACAAAGTACAAAATTTCGCCCTTCAATAAGAGATAGGAATTCTGGATATCTTCAACTGAACAAAATAATTTTCACTTCTTCTCTGTGTTACATTCACTTTTGATAGAAATATGTGCTAAAATCCACAAAGATGTTTCTAGTGAAATTTTACAGCAATCACATGACTTGCAGCCAACTCTCCGACAATTTTTTCCCAAACCCACTTATGATAATTCTTGGATTCAAAATCCATTCATAATTACAGCTAAGCTGGTCAACTGCACAGCAAATGATTATGAAAGCCTGAATTAAATTAGTGGCTCTGATTTGAAACAGAAGTATAAGGAACTTCCATTAAATAATTTCTGGGCTAGCTTAATAGAAGAATTCCCCAAATGTGTCAAAATGAGCAATTTAAGTATTACTTTCTTTTTTCCAGGACTTATTTGTGCAAGAATAGATTTTCGTATTATGCTACAACAAAAAACAGAGTATAGGAATAGACTTGATTCTACACCAGATATGAGTATTCAACTTTCCAGCATTGTACCTGACATTAAAAAGATGTGATTTTAGAACTCAGTATCACTGATATTTTGAAAAACTGTTTTTTGTTTGTATTGTTTTGGTCTAGTTCTCCCCGTGTCTGCGTGGGTTTCCTCCGGGTGCTCCTGTTTCCTCCCACAGTCCAAAGACATGCAGGTTAGGTGCATTGGCGATCCTAAGTTGTCCCTAGTGTGTGCTTGGTGTGTGTGTGTGTGTGTGTGCCCTGCGGTGGGCTGGCACCCTGCCCGGGGTTTGTTTCCTGCCTTGCGCCCTGTGTTGGCTGGGATTGGCTCCAGCAGACCCCCATGACTCTGTAGTTAGGATATAGCGGGTTGGAAAATGGATGGATGAATGGATGTTTTGGTCAATTAGGCATTACACTGTAAGTACTGTATACCTGTCAATTGTTTTGTGAGTATAATATGAATGGTAAAGTCTTCCATAACAAAAAAAGTTTTATAAACACTGAACTAAAGGAACACTCCACCCAAAAATTCTATTTTTTTCATCTGTTACGTTACCCTATGTTGTTTGTAGAGATGCCTGAGAAAACTTTTAATTTCATGCTTTCATAGAGAATGGAGATAACAAAATCACTGATACAATGAGCTTCATTGGGGTCCACATTAAAGAGCAGCAAAAAATATTAAAATATACCTGAAAAATTTTAAATTACTCATGTCATATAATACACCTAGGGTGGCACAGTGGCACAGTGGTAGCGCTGCTGCCTCTCAGTTAGGAGACCTGGGTTCACTTCCCGGGTCCTCCCTGCGTGGAGTTTGCATGTTCTCCCCGTGTCTGCGTGGGTTTCCTCCGGGCGCTCCGGTTTCCTCCCACAGTCCAAAGACATGCAGGTTAGGTGGATTGGTGATTCTAAATTGGCCCTAGTGTGTGCTTGGTGTGTGGGTGTGTTTGTGTGTGTCCTGCGGTGGGTTGGCACCCTGCCCGAGATTGGTTCCCTGCCTGGTGCCCTGTGTTGGCTGGGATTGGCTCCAGCAGACCCCCGTGACCCTGTGTTCGGATTCAGCGGGTTGGAAAATGGATGGATGGATGGATATAATACACCTGTCAAATATCCAGTCGTATGCTCACAACGTTCTAAACATAGTTATTGGTCTGGAGCCCTACTTCCCAACAACATTTTGATTTTCTTTTGCCTTTTTGTTCTGGTTGCTCATTCTCATTTGTTTCCTGGTATTTTGCCTGGTACCCTTGTTATTCCTTTTCGACTTTTTCTCTCTGATCCTCTGCTTGTCGATCATTTTCAGACCATTTTTGATCCTCAGGCATTTTCTGTGTCCTTATCAGCATAGCCACTGTGAGATGTCAGGCACTACAAATTGGCATTCTGTTTGTAAGTACTTTGTGGATTTCCTGGATTTTGATTTCTTTCCTTTGATTTTGTGGCTTTTGAATTGTGTATTTGGACAGGATTTGTTTGTTCTGGGTTGCATTTAAGGCACACTCTTTTTGATCTTTTTCATATTTGTAAAGATTACTTTTTTCTTGGTAATAAATCTTCAGTTTTTAAAAAAATCCAGAGTTTTTACTGTTTCAGCCTCTCTTTCTTTTAATTTTTGGTATTAAAGCTGAAGTCTACTTAACATATGGTGAAAAGCCATTTTGAACACTAGGCCTCAGTAAAGTCTTGGCCTAGATGTTTAAAGCAAGGCCTAATTTTTGGTGTTTTGTGGCAAGACACACAACAATGACTGGATACCTATTATGTGGATAATGCAACACATGTAATTTGAATATGTGCTATTGATCAGTGTGGTTCCCCTTTGAAGCTTACTGTATCAGTAGGTTTGTTATCTACATTTTTCAAAGAAAATGAGATTAAGAATGTTTCTTGACCATCATTACAAATAACATGGATAAGTAACAGATAACAAAATTATAATTTTCATGTCCTGTATTCCTTTAAACCATAGCATTAGTTCATTACATTTAATAGCGTGTGAAGGATGCCACATGTAGACTGGCAACCCAGCCAGGGCAATACTGAGAACCTTACCCAGATGGAACGCCCACGGTGTGGAAGGATAGGGGGAGAAAGTTTGCTCAGGGCACTGTCACCCCCAAAAAGCTAGATGACATCTTGGGAAATGGAGTTCGTTGGGGGTGCTGAAGGGACTGGCAAGCCCTGCTATATCAGGCTCCAATTTCACCCACAAGTGCTTCACAGCCACACTTTCAGGACACTGGGAGTGCTTCTGGGTGTTATATAAAAAGAGCAGATCCACTTCCATCTGGAAACCAGAGTTGGGAGAAGAAGGACAAAGCTTGAGAGAGGAGTGGAGAAGAAGAAGACAAAGTGTTGCTGAGAGCTGAATTGAGGTTGTGGTGTGGGAAACTCTTGCTTGTGAAGAGTTTCACACAGATAAACCCTTTGTACTTGGTGAACTTGTGTCCGAGCCTGTTGTTTGAGGAGTTTGAGGGGCTGCACCATATACTGGTGACCACAAGCGGTAATATTTAAGAATATATATCAGATGTAGACTATTACAGCACTTCACTATTGAGCAGGTAAGATGTTAATATTAATAATAATCACTCGTCCATTTTCTTTACCTGCTTTGTCTGGGCATATTGCTGAGGACCCACATCACAAAGCATCTCAATTCATAGCTTTGCACTGTAGTCATGTTAAATTTAAGATAGCATTCCTCCCTGGGGTTCAACTTCTTGTTTAATGTATTTTCTGTTCACTTTTGAGTCTTTGATTTATGTTAATGCTACATTTGTTTATTATTTTTCTATTCCCTAATGCTTGTGTTACGCTTTATGTGTTTTGAGGGTACACCCCAAGAGACAGGGCCACCTATCCAGCATCACATTGACTGGCCTTAGCTCTATAAAGGCAAGGGCAAGCCACAGTTCCTAGCAGTTAATTCGAATGTGCTTGGAAATAGCAAATTTCTTCAATTTTGATTTTCATGATTTTTTTTTTACCAATGCTCTGTTTTTTGACTGTCTTTGCTATACAGTATTTGCTTTTGGGACTTGTTTGTCCTGGATTACCTTGCCTTTGCAGACACTCCCTGTTGTCCCTCTTGTGCTCATCACTGTGTATCAGAGCCTCTTTTGAAAAAAAAAATTATTTATAAAGATTGTACATTGCCTGATAGATGGGGTTTTTGATGGCACTTCCCACTCTATTTTTGAAACGGTTGGGACTTACATGCTTTGGGACTCTTATGCTTCATAACAAATAATTGTCAAAGGTGAGCCTCGATCCTGCAACATCAGGCACAAAAAGCAGTTTCCTTACAGCCTGAGTCAGTAAAGATCATTTACTGATTTATTGACTCTGTGTAATTTTTTTCACCATGTCTATACAATTAGGAAAACATTTTGAAACTACAGGCCACAAGCTAGAGATTTGAATCCACTGTGTTTGTTTAGTCCAAACATCCCTAGGAATTATGAATGGACTGTTTTGGTAGATAGTGGATTCCATCAATTGTCCAGTCATCTCCAGTACAGGGAGAAGACTATGCAGAGCCTATCCTGGCAGAAAAATATAAAAAGTACAGATTATCCCTGGATGGGAAGCTACCTCTGGGTAAATGTTCCCTAACCCAGTCTACAGGTGTTAACTAGAGTCCCCAAAGGAAACCCACATAAACAAAGGGAGAAAATGAAAACTGTGCTCATGTCTTTGTATTGAGAGGCAGCTATTGCCACCTATTGTATACTTATGTTCTTCCTGCTGGTTCAGGATATCAATTTGTGAAGAAGCAGCATGTTTCAAGTGAACATCCATTTTGAAGATCTCATTTTCAAGCACCAGCTAGCAAAACTTTGACTTTCTTTATGCACTTTATAATTCCCTCAGATTTTCCAACACATTGAACTTGTTTACACTGAAAAGCCTAGAGAAACCCTGGGGGCTAACTAAGTCTGGCCAGTCTATCACAGGATAGACACTCACTGAGGTATTTTACTAGCAAATCAACCTAACAAATTGTCTTTGGACTATGAGAGGAAACCTGGGCTGCTCAGAAATTCTTTTAAGCTACACACAGAGAGCATAGCAGAAATTGTACCAGGGTTCAACAACTGATTCCATTTTTCATTAATTGGAACATACATTGCATTTCTAAGGAAGCTGGAGTAAACGAAGGCCTCCAAAACAACAAAATGTAGCTTTGGTCCTCATAGTCCACCCACCACCCAAACTCTTTCAACTCATTGCCCATCTCCAGTGATATTTATCACATGAAAATTTGCCAGCATGGTTTATTCCAGTTTGCATCAATTTTCTTACTAATGTCAGGCACAGCAAACGACACAATTGCTATAATAAAATAAGAGAATGGAGATTGGTTGGTTGGACTTTCTTACTCATTGATAAAATCTCTATCCATCCTCTGTGGTTAAGTTATACATCTTTAGCTGCAGTCTGAGAGATAAAATCCACCAGCATGGCTGCCTCATTTACACCACAGAGCAAGTGAAGAGCTCCATTTTTAAGCAGAAAAAACAGAGGAGCAAGTCCTCTCGATTTCAAGCATGTATGTGCTTAGCTACCTTCTGGTTAAGTAGATTAACATATTTCAGCTATTTTAGGCATGTGTTAGTTTGAATAAATTAATGCAACTTGGGTAAGAAAAAAAGTGCAGAAGCCTTACCAGTACAAGTTCTTTTGTTAGAATGAAGAAAATATCCCATTTTACAAGAGCAGTAATAACCACCCACGTAATTATGGCAATTGTGATCACATATAGGCTCGCCATCAACCATCATTTGACACTCGTTGATATCTAGGAAATAGGAACAAAGAATTAATTATCTGGAATAAAATGTTAGAAACTTGTTCAAAGATGGGTGAGACAGTAGCTTCCAGTCACAGCCGTGTTAACCCTTCAGCCCTTGATTATAGTGATATAAATATAAAAACAGATAAGAGAAGACTATCTGGCCCATATCCTCCCAAACAAACACACTATGAGTCACGCCAGCTAGTAATGTGCGATCCGAGGACCTAGAGGCATTGGATGATGCAGTCCAAAGTAGTAGTGGAAACTTGACTCTCACCATTAATGAGATCGTAGCTCATGTAATCCTTTCTGATAGCGTTATCACCTCCTGGAATGGGATGGATGCAGATTGCATCTCATTGACATTGCTGATGAAGACAGGTCAATTGCCAAAATCTAATTGCAGAACACTAACTAACAATTTACTGCAAGCAAGTGATTGGGATGAGTGAGGTTATTTATTGTTTTATTTACCTGAACTCTGTAACTCTATGGTGGTATGTTTCTATGCATATTGCCTTTACTTGTTTTCATAATTGTTTTGGACACCTTGTGCAAATAACAGCATTCAAAATATCAGATTGTTGCAAAACTATATGTTGAATATACTCTAGCTATTTTTTTCAATCAAACCTTTATTAAGAAACAAGGGGGCTCCACCCCCTGCTCGCTTCGCTCGCCTGCCCCCGGTGTTTTGAACCTGTGCCCGCTGGGCAGCCACGTGTGAGGATGACACACGTGTAATACGGAGCGTTTGCCCGTGTCACTCTGGGGCCCCCCACTGTTAATACGGAGCTCCGTCCGTACTATTATGCGGTGCATTGTGGACTACTGCGGACCCCGTAGTGTTTCCCGTTTCAGTTTGTATCTCGGTCAGTTGAGCATTTGTTTTTGAAGCTTTTGAATTCCGGTCTTCATTATCTGTAACCTGCTGTGCATGTGTTTGGCCCCCTCGTTTAACCTGTTTATGACGTTTTACTTTACTTTCTACTCTGTCTTTCATTTCTGATCTCACTTTTTTCTGCTTTTGTTTCAATGACACCTGGTCTGTGGTGAATATATTTTCCCTTTATAAAGTTTTACTTTGTTTCCTACTCTGTGTTTTATTTCTGATCTCACTTTATCCTGCTTGCGGCATGTCAGACGGTTCGTAGTCTTTCTCGTTTTACTCTGGGGAGGGGGGCTTTGTTCTGTAACCTGCTCTCCATGTGTTTGTCCCTGTTCTTTAACCTCTTTATGACGTGTTACTTTGTTTCCTACTCTGACGGTTCGTAGTCTCTCACGTTTTGCTCTGGTGTGGGGGGGGAGGGGCTTTGTGTGGCGCCTGCGCATGTGCGTAGTCTCTCCCGTTTCACTCGGGGGGGGGGGGGGAGGCTTTGTGTGGCACTTGCGCACTATGTCTTTTGCGTCCACGGGCAGGTCCCTGCGTCCATATCCAGTTTACCATTCTCGTTTAGTAATATGGACAAGCATGTGAGGCTCAAGAAGTGTGTTTATGATACGAATGTGAGTAGTACTGTCTACTTTTCTCTTCACTATGTACACCTCCATCTATAAATATAACAGCAGATCATGTCACTTGCAGAAATTCTCAGATGATTCTGCAATTAATGAGTTTATTGATAAAGGGAATGAGACAGAATATGGGAGTCAGGTGGAAAACTCTGTTTATGGTGCAAAGAGAATTGCCTGCATCTTAACATCAGCAAAACCAAGGAACTGGTTATTGACTTTCGCCACAACAAAGAGCCTCTATTTACGATCACTATTCAGGGAGTGCACTCCTACAAGTACATGGGGGCCCACATCAATGACAGATTAAATTGGTCTCATAACACAGATAAATTATATAAGAAAGGGCAGAGCAGGCTATTTTATCTTAGGAGACTGAATTCATTTACAGTAATGTGGGTAGTGATATTCTACAAATCATCTACAATTCTTTAATGACCAGTATGATTTTTTTACTCTGTGGTGTGCTGGGCTGGTAACATCATTTCAAGAGAGGCCTATTGAATCAACAAGCTAATTAAAAGAGCAGTCTCAGTTATGGAACATACTCTGGACCCCCTGGAAGTAGTAGCAAAGGAGAGAATTAAAATAAATAATAATAATAATAATAATTCATTACATTTATATAGCGCTTTTCTCAGTACTCAAAGCGCTATCCACACAGGGAGGAACCGGGAAGCGAACCCACAATCTTCCACAGTCTCCTTACTGCAAAAGCAGCAGCACTACCACTGCGCCACCTGTGAGGACAATAAAACTGAATGCCATAATGAATAATGCTGTACATTCTCTATTCTGACACACTAACACTGAGTACTTTCAGCCAACAAATTA
Organism: Erpetoichthys calabaricus; assembly: GCF_900747795.2. Lineage (NCBI taxonomy): Eukaryota > Metazoa > Chordata > Cladistia > Polypteriformes > Polypteridae > Erpetoichthys > Erpetoichthys calabaricus. The sequence goes on along the minus strand of NC_041401.2, from coordinate 151,452,923 downwards.
TTCATCAGAAGTGTGTCAAGAAATGCTGCTTATTATCAACATTATTATCATTATAAACATTATTATTATTAACTATTTAATTATAATAATAATAATTAAAAAAAACTTCTGACTTGGCAGTCATAGTCACAGCTAGGAATTATGCTGGCATATTACTTCTGATAATAATGATAATACTTCTGATAATAATAAGTAATATGCCAGCATAATTCCTAGCTGTGACTATGACTGCCAAGTCAGAAGTTTTTTTTTTTTTCCTTTTAATTTTAATCCTTTTAGTCATTATGTTGTGTGTTCAGAATATAGTGTGTGTGCATATATATTTATCTATTTATTTATTTATTTATAGAGTTTCCGCAAAAAGCCAAATTTCCCTCTGGGGACAAATAAAGTTCTATCTATCTTCTATCTACATCCACATCAGTTTACTCTACCGACTGCATATATAAAGAGCTGCTATACATGCAAAGGGCTGACACACACCAGCTGTTCATTAACTCCAGTAGAGACCCAGCATCCCTTGAACTTCAGTGTTCACCAGTCAAGTAACACATCATATATATAGTAAAATTTTAAAACTGTTTTTTGTTTTGCAAATAAATCCAGGTCACTCACATATGGGTATAGGGCACAATCTGATTGTAAATTCTCTTCCACTGGTTTTTGGAAAAAGAAAAGCAAGTCCCAATTGTTTACAACCTGTTTACAACCATACCCCTAATTCCATCTTCCAAATTTACGTCATCCACCCTCCCTTGATTCTACCAATCGCTGATCACACAATACAATAAAAAACAATGGGAAAAACATTACCTTTAAAAAAATTAACTGTGTTGGCTACAACAGATATAAAGTCACACCCTTTTCCTAATAATCATGAGACCACACTCAGAATTATCATTAAAATATGGAGAACACTGGGAAAGGAGTTTTGCCTTTATTTTTTACCTCATCCTCATAACAAAACCTTTCTTCTATAGTGCTAAAGTCATGTCTCATATGGCACTCAGTTTATTTTCTTTTGTTTCTTTTACTGTCTCCATCAAATCCCATCATTTGAATCATGAAATCTATGAGCTTTGATTTAGGAATAATTATGATAGGTAGAATGTCCAGTGGGGATTGGGTGGACTATTGGCCTTGAGACCCCTGCAGATTGTTTTTCTACAGTCTAACTGCAGTTTTTTTTCTGTCCTCCTGGCCATCTGACCTTACCTTGTTGTGTTGTTATTTATTCTTTAATATTTATATATTGTTTATTTTTGGGCTACATTGCTGTATGAAAATGTGCTGTATAAATAAATTGTTGTTGTTGTTTACGGTGTTCTGCTGTGCCATTTTGCAACGTGGCCATCTGATCCAAGTACTCTGAATCCGCCTGCGACAAAAGCTGGAAATTTTGCTTTCCTGTCTTCCATGGTCATTTGACCATAGCCCTGGAATTATCGCTAGAATCATTAGAGACTTAAAAAAATAGCTTAGCAATTGAATCTATGTAAAAACTGTGCCATTTCGAATTAATTACTTATTTATTTGAATTGTGAAAGTTTGTATTTATTTATCTATAATTTTATATGTTGTTTTTTGCATTCCATTTAATTATTTATCATTCATAAAGCAATTTTTTGTCTTAACGTCTTGTAAAGCACTTTCATCTACATACCTTGTGTGAAAACATGCTACAGATGTAAATGTTGTTATTGTTTGACAACATCAGCCCAGCGGTTTTACAGTCTTTTTACCACCCATGTTAGTAAGCATCCTGAAGTGGATGAGCTACTGCTACAGTTTATTAAGGAGGCTGTAATGGATTGAAAAAAGCAAAGTTCTAATCCTTGCTCCGAGCATGTAAAGATCTCCAGCTTGTTTCAAGATAGGAGTGAGAAGTTAGAGGCTTTCAAGAATGTGAACCAGTGTGCTTTGAATCTGACTATTCAGCATGGAGAATCCTTCACATGCATCTTATTGCTTTGTGTATGAGCCCCTATTCAGTGTCTATATAGCACACATTTAGTGAAATCTCGCTGAGCTTTCTCAGAATGAGATACATGGAGCCAATGGCACATTATGCAGTAAGTAGATTTTATAGATTAATAGGTTTATATGGTCATTACTATCACATAATTAGTGAGTAAAATTACCTTACCTAGAAATTTCTGTCTTCCTTATCTTAAAATCTCAGAGCACATCTACCATTGACAGAATATACTAACATGAGACGATACAGTGAGAGTTTCAATCAAAGAGGATTAGAAGATGAAATGTGGTTCAGAAATCAAGCCTAAGTCATAACCAAACGTCAAGTGTTTAAACACTAACTAAAATTAAAAGACCTAAGTGCCAAAAGTTACTCAACAAGAAAAAAGATTTTACCTCATGGATCATGTACCAACAATATTTTATCCAAATTTCAGATACTCTAGGAACACAAGTGTCAGCATTTACACCATCACTTTAGATGATGTTACACATTGTGTATTCCCAAATGGTTCAGTGATAGATCTCCATAGCAATGGCTGATGCAAATGCTCAGAAGTGGTGTCACCCATAACAAAGCAAATAATGGAATCACACAGTAAAAGAGTAAATGTTTTCCACTTTTTCAAATTGTCAAAAAATAAAAAACATGTTATTTTTGGATTTCTTGATGTGGAAAATTCCTGAATAGATGAATACAATATGTTAATGGAATCACAAAAGAGCACAAAAAATAAAATACCAATTCATAACACAAACAAACATAACAGTGAAATATATATTAGGAATATTAGGATGTATTTCTCTTAAAGCCTGCTCACACACATTTGTACTATATCTACAAATTATTCAAACTTCAAAATAATATGAACATCCCCAAGAAAAAAACATAAAGGGGTCTAATGAGTATGTGACCACTTTGCTCTAAAATCCAGCTGGGGTCAGAGGAGTTATTCAAACACACATTGCCTCAATTTTATATATTTATTATACAGTGAGGGCAAAAGAGAAACCACTGCCAGTACATAATATGATAGTATAGCCTGGCAGGGAAGGAATTAATGAGGACAGCAATAAGACTCAAACTTTTTCAATTTTTTTCATCAATTCTCTTAGTTAACCAGATGATGCCAGCTCACTGTACTATAAAAATATAAAAAAGAAGGTGACAGGATCTGTTATATCCAGTTTCTCACCTTCAGCTGCATAAAATGCTCTAAATCCAGTGAATCGCTTCTCATTGGAGTAGTCAGATCTAAACACAACGGTCATGCTGTTGGCTGCAGAGTAGAGCGGCTCATTTCTGGGGACTTCTTCGATATCGATGCCGCTTTGGCCACAGAACCTGGCAGTCTCATTAGTTCCTGAAAGAATCTTAAAGTGCACTTTAAATGAAAGCAGTGTTCTTAAATAGCAAAAATGAATATGCAGACATGTGTTGCAGTATATGGAGACAATGTCTGCTTGTAAGTGTAAAATCCAGGAGGTCATAATGCATTCTAGAGCAAAAACACTAAGATTCTACACTTGATTTACCAATACTTGGTATATTTCAATTCTTTGTGATTTATTGTACAGATTTAACCTTGTAATTATACAAGTAAATTCAGAATATAATTCAAGAATTACTGTAGCCCCATAATCTTAGGGCAAGTCAGGATAGACTGCAATGTGCTTGGCATAGGAGTAAAAATTTGACAGCTGTTTTTAATCAAGGATTCTGGTTGATGAAGAGCCGTCGTGATGAACTGATGGAAGTGCAGAAAGCCTGGGTATGGAAAGAAAGAGCCTACCAAACTATTGCAGATCTAGGAATGGAGATAAGGATTGATGAAAGAAAGGCAAAAACAAGTGAAAAGAGTCTGTCAGTGTTTATACTAATACAGTGAGCATACTGGATTTACAGACAAATCATATCACCAGGCAGCAGAGGCCATGGAACACTGACAGCATGACAGCTAAAAGGAGTAATGCTAAGAATGTTTGTACTACAGAGGAGTCAACTGGAGAGGGCAAGAAGAAAGGCAGAGGGTGCAGACTAGCAGCCACACAAGCCAGAGATTACCTGCACATAGTCGTATTCACAAAAATGGGAGGGCTCCAGATCAAAATGGGTGAAGTACAGCCGGATCCTATGGCCAGGTGGAACTAAAATATCCCATGTACGTTTGATGTTATTTGGGTATGGGTTTGGAAACCCAGGAGAAGCAAAATCCCCATAGAGTCCTTTCAGGTCAATACAATGGTTCATATGGATGATAGAAAACAGAACCATAAATGCTCTGTTAAAAAGAAAAATAAAAGATTAACACTTCATGGTGGTATATGTGCAGTAATGCTGGTCTATATGTCAAACCCCAAAATTTAAGGTAATTTTGACAATAAATAATTAAAGATTTGATATGAAATCAAGATGTGTAATCTCAGCTAAGGTTCATTATTCAAATTTTCAGTTTCATAGCCTTGGGTGTTTATGTCACACTGTAAAAGAAAATTAGGTTATGCTAAAAACTGGCCTGAAAAGAAAAGGAGTAAGAAGGTAGAGGAGTCAACCAAATGGTGGAGAGGATCCTTGAAAATACAAATGAAAATTAAGTATTGTGCAACTTACTACAACTCAAACTGAATTTGATTGAAATATTAAAAACAGCCAATAAAAGAAGCTGAGGCAGGACTGTTTCTTGACTACATCCATCTATCCTTTTTCTAAACAGATTATTTAGTTCAGGATTGAAGGAAAAAAACATAAAATTTGTAAAATATTACCTGACAAATTAAAAAAGGGGAAGTTTCTGTGGAATCACAAATGAGCATACAAAAATATATACAAGGGTAATATGACAGCTGGCGTGGGTTTCCTCCGGGTACTCCGGTTTTCTCCCACAGTCCAAAGACATGCACGTTAGGTGCATTGCCGATCCTAAATTGTCCCTAGTGTGTGCTTGGTGAGTGTGTGGGTGTGTGTGTGTGTGTCCTGCGGTGGGTTGGCACCCTGCCCAGGATTGTTTCCTGCCTTGTGCCCTGTGTTGGCTGGGATTGGCTCCAGCGGACCCCCGTGACCCTGTGTTCGGATTCAGCGGGTTGGAAAATGGATGGATGGATGGATGATTATGACAGCTGTGCCAAATAAAATACATATATTTTAAAATCAGCAGAATGAATTAATTTTCACAGACCTCCACAAATAAAAATGAGAGAGAAAAAAGAAGAACAAAAGGATGATGAAGAAAATAAGCTAACAAATACAGTATATACAGTATTTGTTCAGTTTCCAAATCCCCTTTTTGAAAAAAGAAATGTGATTCTTGGTTAGCATCAGATTCAAGGTTGATACCAAACATGCATGATGTGACACAATCACTCGTGCGCTCAGCCACACTCAGTCTAATCAGTAAATTTTTAGAATGACCAATAAACCTATCCATTATCTTCAGGAAATGGCAAGAAAAACTTGAGTACCTGAAGACCTCCAGCTCCAGTTACAAATTCTAAACTAGTGACTCTCAAGTTTAGTCCTGTTGGCTCCCTGTGGCTGCTGTTTTTGTTCTAGGCAGATGGACAAGTATCTCAAAGAATTATATATATGGCACCTTTCCTGGCCAGAATAAATAAGAAAGGACAGGGAAGAACTGTTGCTGTTGACTGTTTATTTCCCCTGGATGCTAAATGGCAGCAACCTTGGATATCAGTACCCAGTAAGAAAGGAGTAGGACATGCTGGGAAATGTAGTCCAGAAGAGCAGCCCTGCTGGGGTCTGTGGTGCTGCCAGGGAGTGCTGTAGGGAGTTACACTCCCTACTATTTGTTACTTCCGGATGACCTGGAATTGCTTCCTACAGACAAAGCCCTAATAATAATAATAATAATAATAATAATAATAATAATAATAATAATAATAATAATAATACATTTTATTTATATAGTGCCTTTCCCATGCTTAAGGCACCCTGGCACCAGAAGTGCTCCCAGGTCCTCAATAAAAGGGACTGCACTCCCTTGTCCAAGCGAGTCGGTGCTTGGAGGAAGGTGAGCAACAATGAACTGGAGGAGGGCAGTGCAGTGGAGGGAGAGGAGAGGTGAACTGGAGGAGGGAAAACTTGTGCTTTTGTTACTTTTGAGAGGTAGCCTATCTTATATACAAACGTCTACGAGTGGAAGTGTGTGTGTCTGTCCGGCCCGGAAGTGAGAGGTGGAGTTGTGCTAAGGGCTCCACCTCTGAGGATACGCAAGCGAGGCCAGCACGTCTGCAAAGCAAACAATCCAAAGAGACAGTCACTCGCTTATGCGCAAGTATAGAAGCGTGGCGAGCACATCAGCAAAACAAAACCTCCTAGGAGAGAGATGCCCAGAGTACTTCCTTTCAATCACCTGATATCTCTACATTTCAATTTTTTTTCTGACAATTTCAATAGTTTCTAGGACCGCATACTTTTTACAGCACGGGCATACACAGCTAGTTGTGTATAATAAACATGCTTTGATTTGAACTCAGGACTGTATTGTGTCTTTGTGTTTGGAGTATGGGGCTCACTGGTGCCCCATTCTATCACTATATATATATATATATATATATATATATATTAGGGTGACCAAGCGTCCTCTTTTGCCCGGACATGTCCACTTTTTACGTCCTGTCCGGGGCATCCTGGTGGGTTTTATAAATTCACGAAAATGTCCGGTTTTTCATAGGACCATTACGCGTGTACGTAAATTGACTGGCGTTTTGCACACAATACTAGGGTACTACTTTTTTGCGCGACGTAATTACCGGGAGGCTGCCTTGTGGGCAGGTCTTCGCCGCACGCGCAAACACACAGACACAGACAGGGAGCAGTGCAGACAGGGATCAGAGCAGAGAGCGGAGCAGTATAGCAGGGAAAATGCCGAAGCGTAAGTGCAGCTTCACCGATGAACTGCAAAGAAAATTTCCCACATACCGTCCCGGTCGGGACAAGTGGGAGGCGGAGTGCACCGTGTGCAAAGCCGGTACATATGTTTCGGTATCCAATAAAGGTGCTGGGGATCTGAAAGCCCACATGGACACCGAGAAACATAAAAAAGCTGTGCGAGGTGAGACTAGTTCATCTGCAAAGTTGACAAGAGTTTTTTGTCAGACCAGGAAAAACAGAGGATGATGTAAATGCAGCAGAAGGTGCAATGGCTTTTCATACAGTGAAACATCACAACAGTTACAGGTCCATGGATTGCACCAGTACTTTGCTTAAAAAGGCATTTCCTGACTCTGACATTGCAAAAAAGTTTAGTAGTGCTCGCACCAAGACCGAAGCCATCGTCAATGGTGCTATAGCCCCCCACTCTGTTGAAATCACTCATGAAGCACTCAAAGAAATCCAGTACTGTGGTGAATCCACAGATGGGAGTAACCACGGAGCAGTGAAAATATTCCCAGTCATAATCCAGTATTTTGACTGGAAGAAGGGTGGCGTGCAAACAAAATTGATTGAAGTTAAAGACACACCCAATGAGACAGCAGAAACCATTGCAAAATATCTCACAGAAACCCTGGCAAAAAACAATCTGTCGGAAAAATGCATTGCATTTACTGGAGACAATTGCAACACAAATTTTGGAGGAATCCGACGTGATGAAGCTGGAAAGAATGTGTTTGCAAATTTGAAGAGTTTGCTGCAAAACAAGACTCTGATCGGTGTGGGTTGCCCAGCACACATATTGAATAATTGTGCACACCATGGGGCAGGCACAATAGAAATTGACATTGAGAATATCATATTCAAAATCTACCAGTACTTTCACATTTACACTGTGCGCACTGAAAGCCTGAAGGAGTATTGTGATTTTGTTGAGATTGATTACAGAAGGATGCTCTCTCACAGCAAGACAAGGTGGCTGTCATTGCTCCCAAGCATTGAGAGGATGTTACAGATGTTTCCAGCTTTAAAGGCATATTTTCTGTCTCAGCAAAAGCCACCCATAGCACTCAAGAGTTTTTTTGAAAATGATTTTGCTGAAATCTACCTTTGGCACATGCACACACTCATGTCTGTGTTCCACACCCACATTCAAGAAATGGAACAGGAGAACATGTCCATTATGGAAGTGAAGAAGATATTAAACAATATACATACCATTCTTCTTCAACGCAAGAGCAACAACTTCATGTCCCTTAAAGTTAAGGGACTACTGGCACAGAAGCGCAAAGATGGACTTGACAATGGCTGTGACCAGTTCTGTACAGATGTGCATGGCATGTACAGTGCATGTCTGGAGTATCTGGAGAAGTGGATGACTCCCATGGAAGAGTTCTCAACATTCATGTGGATGGATCTGAGTGAGCCACCAAACTGGAATGATGTGGAGGCATGCATCAATTACCTTGGAGAGAAGGGGGTGGCAGTTGATGATGTTAAGTGTTTTGACTAGGTCACCAATCTGAGGAAATTCACAGAAACGTGCAACCATGATGAGGAGTGCAGTGGCCTGCAGGTACACCAGAAGTGGACCAAATATTTTGAAAAGGCAAAAAGCATTGCATGTTACTCAGAGCTACTGACAATTGCACAGTTTGTCTTTGCACTTCCCTCTCACAATGCAAATGTTGAGAGGTTTTTTTCACTAATGCAAAGCCAGTGGACCAAGGAGAGGAACCAGCTCTTCGTAGAGTCACTAAAGGGGATTCTACTAGTTCAGTACAACTTCAAAGACATGTCTTGCAAAGACTTTCATGCTTATTTGTTAAGCTATCGAAAACTGCTAGGAAAGATCAGCTCTACAGCAAAATATGGATGGGCTGACAAGGAGGATAAAGAAGAGAAGCAGGATGAAGAAGAAAACTAAAGATGAAAAGTCTAGATTCTTTTTGTTTAAGTTTTTTTGTCTTTGTGAGACTTCTGTTATTTATTTTATTACATTTAAGAGATATATTGTTGAAGCTGGAACAGAATAGTTCATATTTAGAACAATATTTAATTATTTATTTCAAGAGTCTAAGAGAGCTATTATTTTGTTATAAGTTTTTACAGATTTCATTTTATTTTATTACAGAGGTTAATTCTGCACCATTGAAGTATAATAAATAATGTTCATCAACCACCAAGAAGCTTGTCTGAATTCGTCTGGAGGCCGTGCCGATCGTCCTCTTTTTTGGAAATCAAAATATGGTCACCCTAATATATATATATATATATATATATATATATATATATATATATATATATATATATATATATATATATATATACATACATACATACTTACACTAGCTATGTAAGCCTGTTCTGTAAAAAGCCCGGGGTCTTAGAAACTAAAAAAAAAAAATTGAAATGTACATGTCAGGTAATTGAAAGGAACTACTCTGGGCGTCTCTCTCCTAGGAGGATTCATTTTGCCAACATGCTCACATTTCTTGTGCATTAGCAGCGGGAGGAAAAGTAAAGGGGATACCGTTTTACTGATGTTAGCGGCTAAGCGACTTTGTCTTTCTTCGGAGGTTTCGTTTTGCTGACGTGCTCGTCTCGCTTGTGTTATTAGTGGCTAAACGAGTTTTCTGTTTCCTTGGAGGCAGAGCCTTTACCCCGACCCCACCTCTCACTTCCGGGCTGGACTGACACACACACTTCCACTGTATATAAGTACTTCATTAATACCAATTAAAATTTCGAAATTCAGTTTTGAAATTTTTGAATTGACACTATAACATAACTGAGAGATAACAGCATAGTTAATTATGTCAGGAGTTCGATTAAAACAAGAATTAGTTTGATCAAAAACCTGCAGCTAACGTGGGCCTCATGACTGAACTTGAGATCCCCTGTTTAAAAACTGACACTTGGATTAGAACTGTGAAACCATGAAACAGCTGTGATGACCAGCAATAAATAAAGTATATTAAAAAAATTAAATCGATCTGCTCATAGTGATATTGTAGACATATCAAAAGGAGGAAAAAAGGTTAGCAGCCAAGCAACAAAAAGATGTGCAAAATAAAAAGGAGACTGATACACAACAACACGTATTCATTTCCTAACCATTTCCTAAACAGGGCACCGGGGACTGGTGATATTTCTGTAAGGTGCAGGACATCGTGGATTACATCCATCCTGAATCATACTGTATTTTTGAATGTTGAAAAAAAAATTCACGTACAAATGGTGATAACATGCAAACTACAGACGTGAAGGTCTCGGGCTGGGATATGAACCCAGGAGCAGTGTATTAGCAGTGTGTGAATGACACTGTAGTGACAACAGCAAAAAAAATGCCTGGAAATGCTTCTGCGCTGTTCCCGTAATACAAATGAGGCAATGATTCAGAATGCAAACAGGACCAAAATTAATAGACCAAAAATTATTTAAGAGTTAGAACACGAAAACCATATTGTCTTTCTGATAAAACCAGAAATACATTCCATATAGCGGCTTTTCATAATAACACATTACATTACTGGTCTTACGAGTAAATACTTTTTTCTTTTATTTTTGAGCACAATAAGATAAAGTATAATTGACTTGCCATTCCACAAATAGGCTAAACCAGTTAAAAATAGTACTTGTCGCTTTATTATTTCTTTCAAACATAATTACAAAGCAATATTATGCAACCTCGATGCTTTGTCAAAAATGACAGGAAAAAAAAAACCAAGTGAAATAATGATGTTCAGTGGAACACACTTCTATAGTCCTGGTATTTTAAAAGTGGTTATTCGATGTGAAGTCTGCCAGCACATCCACCACCTCTTCCTACTCCTTGGACTTTAGGGGTTGTAAGATGACGTATAAGGGGTCACATAATTAGCAGCACGCCATAACGAGGACAACACATATGCGAAAAATAGCGCTATATCGGCGGTGGGGACCTAAAGAGGCAGCAAAAAAAGAAAACACCGACAGCATCTGACACAGCAGGACGAGCGATGTCGAGATTAACGCTAGAAACACATCAAATCACGAAAACGGTTCTAATCTGCCAGTGTAAAACGCCAGAACAACTGGAAAAAAAACTTACTTCATCTTTTCCTTGTTTTCACAAAACGTTCCGGACAACGCAGACTGACGAGATGGGGGCGCAAAGCCAGACTTTCATTCGATTTTTGGTTATTCATTGCAAAGGGAAGGTCACTGAACCCGCTATTGATTTCTTCGGAATATATTTACCTGGCCTAACTACAGCTCATGTGGTTTAAATGGTAAATACTGTATATCTGTAACATTTTTTTTTTATAATCGGATCTATCTATTTACTCGATCTGTCTTATCATACAGTTTTTGAACAGAATTATGTAGTCACCTTCGACTTGCTTGTCCATTTCGAATTCCTCCTGTCTGATGTTTATCCTTTACAATTCGCCGTGAGCGCCAGTAGAATGGATTAAACGTAAAGTTGCGCCGGCGTAGCAGTTGAAAGACTTTTAAACTACGTGCAGTTCAGTTTTTGTCAGGTATTTAATTCTAAAGTATTCTTTAAAGGACAATGGTGAATTATCTAGAAGTTGGCGCCTGGTCTCACGTAATCTACTGGAGCCTCCTTCGTCAGGCTCGGCGGTGGGCATGTCAACATGTTGCATAGGGAATGGCCATTTAACTCCCCAAGGCTAACAGTTTAGTCTTTACTTCTGACGCACTGTCTAACCTCGAGTGAGCAGCATAAAAAACGACTCATAATCTTGTACATTACTTTCGGTGAAGGGTACTGATAAAAATACAAAGCTGGAGTAATAAAGGGCGATGCACATTTTAAATTCTGTTTTAACGTGTGTTACAGTTTAATCTAATAATATAATACGATATATTAGAAACCAGCCTAATCCAGACAGAAATACTTAAAATTATTTAACTGGTAATATTGTATATTAGGAATTATAGACATAAAATAAAAAATAACCAAGAATAAAAGCAAAAAACGAAACTGTGCATCAGGGGAAAAATAAGATGAAAACTGTTAGTTTATAGGCTTTGCAATTCTGGATTCTCTTGATCCCAAATAGGTTATGTACTACAAAAGTGTTGTTTTGCAAAGATATTGCCTGCTGCTTTTGGTATCAACTTAATTTGTGTTCTGTGGTTGTCTGGTGACAGCTTTTGAGGGAGAAACAAATTGCGTAGTTGCAATTAACTGAGAAGATCTGAACAAACGTTGTAGGTATATATTTAATTTTTATCAGGTTTAATTTAGTAAGTTTAGTACAGATGTTTTAACCTATAGGCAGAATGGAAGCTCAGAGTTGGATTTCTGTTTCCCGGGGTCTGCGTGTTCTCCCTTTGTATTTGTGGATTGATTGGTATTGGCGAGTTTCCTTAACTGCGTATGATAACCTACATTCTTAAAAATTAAGGTGCCAGAGTGGTTCTTCAGAATGATGCCATAGGAGAATTATTTTGGGTTGCCAAAAGACGCATCAACGTGAAAATTCTGGAAAAAAACTTTATTAATTTAGATCCGTAACAGGGTTCCTAAACAATCATGAATAGATGATAACATGATATACACCAATAGCTCATGAATTTAAAAGGACTTTCAGTGTATACATTAACACAGACTAAGTCAGAGTTTTCTTAATCTGTTACTGTCCTCCTGGGTTGCCTACCATAAATTAAACATTTTGTTTTATTACTACATATTAGGAAGTTTTTCAAAACACAAAGAACCAACTTCATATGCAAAAAACACTTTCCAGAATGAAATGGTTCTATGAGGAACCACACAACCCAGTAAAGAACCATATAGTGCCATTAGAGTACCATTATTTTTAAGAGTGTATTTTAACACTGAATACTGGAAATATGTCAGCAATAGTTCCCATTTAACAAAAAACGTTTAATCCTTTATGTTTTGTGAATTAAATAATGTGCATTCCCTTTTTCCATCCCAATCTCAGCCCCCTAAAGATTCAACCTACACTCTGTAAATGACTGCAAAATCATTCTGCACGTAGGGGACGTAACGACGTAGAATACCAGAAGTGTGAAGAAATGGTGAGGAAATAACGAAAGATAAACACTATCTCTAAAATGGTAATCTTTAAAATTGTTGCACCCTTGGTAAGTAGAACGAGGTACGCAATTGATTATATGTTGTTTCATTTATTCATTTATTCTTTGTAAAATGTTTAAAAATATATGTTTATATTCTTTGTTTATAGCTTCACGGTGCTTGTGACAGCATAACAACATTAATAAAGAATTAAGGTTTGAGACGTGAATAAAGATAAATGCACCAGTCTGAGACTCTCTGTGTGTCAATTCAATTAAATCAAGGACTGCTACAGTGAAAACATCTGAAATGTTCTTCACGTCTTGTGCTGCGTGATACCTCAAGACGAGCAGATGTCCAGCTGAAAACCTGCACTCAGGCAAGTTCAGGGTCTGACAGCACATCATATATGCGGATGCTACAGATACAGTGATAAATCCTTGTCTATAAGGGAGAGTGAAATTTGAACATCCTTATATATAAAGTACTTAAACCTACATGGGCTATATTATAATGATTTTATTGTAAAATTCTTAAACCCTTTAAATTAAAATTGTTCAGTAAATTGTATGGTTTTCTTTTGAAATATAAGTAAAAGTTTAACAAGTGCTATATTTTAATAATTATAAGTCAATGTTTAAAAGTTATTACTGTATATTGTAAGAATTTAAAAGTTAGGATAAAGAACTATAATTCCTGAGGTAAAAGTTTAACAATCAAAATGTTTAAGGCAAAGTAGAGAGATATAACTGTGAAGGTATGATAAAGTTCAATGCTATGTTATGAAATCATAACTTTGAGCTTGTACCTTTTTTGTTTAAGATTGAAAGCATTATTTAAGTATTCATAGTGTATTTGTCTATGACCTTCATTTTATTCAAATTTAGTAAAAGCCTTGGGGGTCCAAACGTTATAGGTGTCTGCTGTAAGTGGTGTCACTCAGGGCTGAGATTACTTACTGCTGTTTCACAGCCCACTGAAGACACAAAGAACACAATACTCAAGATAATTAAACAGCTGCCCAGGTTATAAAATGTTGTCCACTGCAGAAAATAGTGACAATCCAATAGAGACAGCACAAGTTAGATCCAGCTCTCGTGAAAGAAGCTTCACAGAGCAGGGCCAGGAACTGCATGATCAGGATGCCAAGGAACATGAGAAGGCATTCAATGAGACTTATGACTCCTGGAAGCAAATAGCAAATGAAATTAGGACAAAACTGTTCACAAGAAGATCTTAATAAAATATAAGAAGACGTTCAAACAAGATATGAAAGGGTGTGCCAACATTATGAGACTATTCGACGCAACCACACTTCTACTCCGGAAGTTGTTAAAAAAAATGGATATCTGTGTCAAACTGACTGCTGAAGTCTGTGAGCTTGTGAGTAAAAGACTTCATACTGTTGCAGAAGCCTATAATGACCGACTAGAGAAAGAAACAGTGAGAATGGCTCTGAATAAGAACGAGTATGGGTCTATCTTTGGATTTACAAAAACAGAAATAGTAATCTCAGGGTTATCACAAAGATCAGACAACTGCTCAAAAGCAAGCTCCAAAGTCTCTAGCCAAAGAGCAGATGCAGAAGCTCAATTTGCAGACAAATTAGACCAGGCCAAAGCTATGCAAAAAAACTTGTGCTCAGCAAGCAAGACTTCACAAACTAGAGAGTGAATGGAAGCTCAATGAGACATAAATGTTGGCAGAAATAAAGCAGAAAGAAGCAGAGATGCATCTAAAGCTGGAAGAGGAAAAGGCAAAGCTCCAGCAACTACACACAGACAGAGAAGTGAGAGTAGCCGCAGTCCAGGTAAGAGTTTACAACAATCTTGAAGGTGACCTGGAGAGTTATGAGGAACAAGATGAACACAGAACCTACTATGTGTGCCAAAACAATAAATCTAGAGTTCAGCTAAATCCAGAAGCTATACCTTTTCGACATCAATATTCTTCTCCTGAAATGTCAGCATCCCAAGAATCAGTTAGTTTTGCCCAAGCAATTACAAGTTCAAAGTTTATTGATTGGAAGACATCATTCATGGCATTTATTGATCGAAAGCCCATTCCAACTTGTGAGAATATGCTGTATTTGAACAGGTACCTTGCTAGAGGCTCACAGGGCCAGCAGACAAGAAGTCACCAAGAAGAGTCAGAACACTTGACACAAGTGCTGAAACAATTAATCCCACCCCAAGGAAGGTGGAGACATTAGACTGCAAATCCAAATTACCCTGCTCTGTGTGCAGCGATGAAAACCATGGCATTGCTATGTGCACTGTCTTTGCAGTGAAACCTACTGAAGACAAGAAGGCCATCATTCTTAAAAATCACCTCTGTTTTGGATGTTTAAGGAAAAGCACACCAGCAAGGATCGCAAAAGGCGACACACCTGTCGCAGATGTAGTTGACACCATCCTACCTGTCTGCATAAACAAAAGTTTGAACGGGTTATGGAGGCATCAAAGACAAGTTACACTTGTACAGAAACCAATGCAAGCCAGGAAGTCCACAGGGTAACATCCCATGCGCTCACACAACATGTGTCTGCCACCTCAAGCATTGTCCTAGTCCTCATATCGTCAGTAGAAGAGGCAGAGAGAGAGGTTCTAACCTATGCATTACTTGATACTAAGAGTGATTCCATGTTTATTTTAGAAGATCTGATTTCTGAGTTAAATGTGGATGCTCAGCCAGTACAGTTGAAACTTAGTACAGTGACAGCTGTTGATACTGTTATAACAAGTAAGAGTGTCCGTGGTTTACAAATTCGAGAACTACACTCTGAAAACCACATCCAACTAAAGCTCGCCTATACTCGAGACTTCATTCCAGTTGATAAGTCTTACATACCAACTGTCGAAAACAGCACTGCAATGGCCACACCTCAGACACAAGGCAAATAAATTACCACCTCTCCAAAGCTGCGATGTGGGACTGTTGATCGGGTATGACTGTCCATTGGCTCTAGCTCCCCTTGACGTCATCACAGGAAGTTAAAATGAACCATTCGTACAAAGAACTGAGCTTGGCTGGAGCATAATAGGATCGTCCAACCCACATCTGGATAGACAAGGAAGTCACAGTTTTGTACATTGAATTGCAACAAAGGACATATCAGCTCCATCAGCCACTGACATTCTGAAAATTCTAGAAGCAGATTTCAATGAGAAGAGCTATGAAGATAAGTATGTGTCCCAAAATGGTGTACACTTTGTACAGTTCATTAGTGACATCAGGCAGAAGGAAAATGGACACTTTGAAATGTCTCCTTTCATAAGTAGTATTCCACCCTCACTACCAAAAATAAGAAGCTGGCTACTCTTCATCTGCGGCATTTAAGGAACCATTTAACCTCAAGTCAACCAACAGCACCATCACCGCTACAAGGACTTTATGGAGGAAATGATCAACAAGGGTCAAGGGTGATGCTGAGCCAGCCTCTGCTGTATCTGAGAGAGAGAGAGAGACATTCCCCATCATAGCGTGTATCACCCCAAATAAACAGATAAGCTGTGGGTTGTGTTCGATTGCTCTGCAAAGTTCCAGAGAGTATCTCTAAATGACACTTTGCTGACAGGCACAGACTTGATCAGTTCTCTAGTGTGAGTCCTTTGTCGCTTCAGAATGGAAGCCATAGCTATGACCTGTGACACTGAAAGAATGTTTCACCAGTTCTTTCTCTCTTTTGAATTATGTAATTACCTGAAGTTCCTATGGTGGGAAGACGGAGATTTGGAAAGAGATCCTCAAGAGTATGGGATGGCACTTCAGCTCTTTTGTGCAGCATCATCCCCTGGGTGTGTGAATTTTGATCTGAAGTATCTTGCACGGCAACAGAGATAATTATACATTGGCAGCAGCATTCATTGAGAAGAACTTCTGTGTAGATGATGGGTTGACCAGTGTTTCGTCTGTTAAAGAAGCCAGGAAACTGATTGTTGAAACTCAGGAATTGTACAAAAGAGGGGGTCTGACCAGTTGCCAGTGGGCACCGTGTTGGCTACCTCTGCATCAAACACATGCAGGTGCACATACAGAAAACCAACACCCAGCTCTCAATATACAGCAAAAATATGAAACAAAATAAATTAAAAACAATTCAGCCTACTAATGAGGCTTATAAAATAACACTGGTAATACATTTGTGCATTAATATTTATTATGAAAACAATGTTTCAAATAAATTTACAACCAATACAGGCATCCAGAAAAAAATGTCCAAAATATTTATTTAATTTACTTAACATAAAGATGTGGTCTGCAACAAATAATAAAAAATAATATCAGCTATTACAAATAGTTAAATCTTAGCTGTGTAACATTGTTAGCAATAAAAATCCAAAAAGAATTTTTTTTATGTAAAACCCACTATATAACATAAAACAATCTATAAAAATGATATATATAATTTAGATACATATATAAATCAATGAATGTAAATATATATATATATATATATATATATATATATATATATATATATATATATATATATATATATATATATATATGAATAAACATTAAGTTAATAATATTAAATACACTGAAATTAATCTTAGCACTAAACAACATGCTTGTAATTTCCAAAGTGGTGCCTGTTTGAAAGTACTTTAAATTAAATTGAAAATTTTTTTACAACTTAGAGCATTTTCATTTCCATTTTCATCACTGTCTAAATATTCTCCTTGTGATGCAATACAGTTGTTTCCAGGAATGGAAGAAGCACTGAGACATTTATCTTATTTCATTTTTGTTACTGTGTCCTGTGCTTCCTTTGATTTTTTTATGTATTTCTTCCATGGTGGAAAATTGTCTTCTGTTTAGACTCATTTTTAATTTTAGGAACAAAAAGAAATCACGGTGAGTAAGATCTGATGAATATGTTGGGTGTGAATCAGTTAATTTTAGTGCACCTTTCACATTCATCCATCCATATTCCCTACATATTATATAATGCTTTTTGTTTATCATCTTTTGGGGTCTTATTTATTTCCACCCTGCCAACAGTGAGCACATGTTGGTGCTCAACCTGGCACACGACACCTCCCAACAGGTTCATATAAAATGCTCCTGAAATCCTAGATAGTCTATGCCACCTGTGCCATTCTTTGGATGAGTGGTGAGGGGTTCTTTTTAAATTGCACTGTAGATTCTGCAATGGTGAGTACCAAGTACAGCAATGAGGAGGAGGACAGAGTAAAGCTTACAGTTCAACTGGGTGCATTCCATTATGGTGACTTTCACTCAAAGTGCCTATAATGCAAGAGAAAAAGAAACAGCAGAAAAAATCAGCCACATCAAGGTAAAACTAATGAGAGGTCCAGGACCTGGGGGGGGGGGGGGGGGGGGGGGGTTGTAGGGGGGTAATGGGGGGTCAGGGGGGGGGGGGGGTCGTTATCTGTTGCCAAAAAAAGAATAACAAAAGACTAAAGCAATTGAAAAAGAAATCAAATTGGCAGAATGTGTAACAATTATATAATGCCTTGTATGGTGAAGGGTAAATAGAAGTCATGCACTTAATGTGTCCTACAGAGATGAAAATCTCCAGCATAATGAGTCCAACAGAATAATCAATCTGCCTTTTATATTGGTAACATTAAATAGTGCCTTCCTTTGGAATGCGTGAATGAACATAACTTAACACATCTCAACCCCTGAATCAGCCTAATTCCTCTCTTGACTTTCTCTAGCACTGCTATGTCTTTTTTTTAATGTGAAGACCAAAACTATACACAGTATTCCAGGTGATATGTCACTAGTGTGTTATATGGTTTAAGTGGTTAAGGCTTTGGACATCAAACCCTGAGGGAATGGGTTCAAATTCCGCTACTGACACTGTGTGGCCATGAGCCACACTTGATTTGCCAGTGCTCCAACTGGGGAAAAAAAAACAAAAACAAAAGTAATGTAACCAATAGTATCATTTATGTTGTAAGTTGCTTTGGACACAGGCGTCAGCCAGATAAGTAAATGTAACCTCCATTGACTTGTACTCCATACTTTGTGATATATATCCCAACATTCCATTAACTTTATTAAAAGTGTCATGTGATGAGTCCGCTATGACTCCTAGATCCTTTTCATAAGTAGTACATTCAAGTTTCAAACATCGCATTGTGTATTCAAATTATACACAACATTTCACTTTTTACATCTAATACTTTGCTTTTATTTACATTACATTTCATCTGTCATGAATCTGCTCAACACTGTATTCTGTCCAGGTCTCTCTTTTAATGATTCAGTTATTTACATTATCTGTCATTCCACCTGGCTTGGTATAATCTTTACACTTAGCTTTTTTTATATATTGTTATCCTGATCAATAATGTACAGTATATTCAAAAAAGTAGCGGGCTCAGCACTGAACCCTTGCAGGACACCTCATTTAATTTAGAAAAAAAATTTAACCACCATAATCTTTTGTCTCCTATTTATGAGCTAATTTTGTACCCGCCTAATGTTCTTCTCTCATTTCTTTTGTTTTTCCCTGTTTTGTTTTAAAGGCCGTTCTTAGAAGTAACAGGTTTCTTAATTTTCAGGTGTCAAACAAAGAGATGCTGTGTCATGTGAAGCCTGTGTCATGTGAATCAGTGATTTATAAAAGGGTAAGTCATCATTTTGGTACTCATCCTCCGTCTCATACAAGCACAAAGCACTATGTTTATAAACTTACATTCATAGAGTTGTATTGTAAAGGAAAGGTTTTTAATATATATTTTTATTGCTATGCAATGGACTCTTTCACCTTTGTTTGTCTTTGTCTTGGTTCCATTACTGCCAGAACAGAAACTCCATAAGCTTGAACTGGTTAAGTAGAATAGGATAATACATAAGTATGTATTAATAGATACATTTGTATTATATGATATACAACAGTGTTTTATGTCACAGCAAACATTTTTTTTATTTGAGGTGTGAAGTAAATTTACCTGTGACAAATGTATGCCTTCAAAGTTTAAAAACATGACTTTGAAGGGGAACCATTTTTTGCGTCTTATTTGGTTGACAATAAAAAGACACTGAAAAATAAGTATTGTGACGTCCCGTCGAATAACACACTCAGGAGCCGCTTGTCCGGGGAAGTCTTCCAAAAATGCCGACTGGCTTTTTATTCAATCAGCCGCGATATAAACGGTGCCCTACAGCCGCCCGTTGTCTGGGTCACGGGAACACCTCCAAAATAACAAAGACTAATCACCTTCGTCCTATCTACCTCTCTTACTCTCCAAACAGTTACTTCCCTTCTTTACACCTTATACCAGGGGTAGGCAACGTCGGTCCTGGAGTGCCACAGTATGTGCAGGTTTTTGTTCCAACCCAGTTCCTTAACGAGAACTCAATTATTGCTGATGAAGCACATATTGCTTAAGTGACATTTTAATGCTTCATTTTAGTTGTCTCGCTTGTTAAGGTTCTCCAACCTTAATTGCTTATTTCAATCTTAAACTGCTGCATTCAGTGTTTTAATTGCTCCTTATTAGCAATAAGATGTAAAAGACAAAGCAGCCAGCAGTTCTCCAGCTAGCTTTTTTCCAATTACATCTGTGTGTGTTCATCATGCACGGTTTGATTTAATAAAACACTTAATAGAAAAATGTGACAGACTGAAAATGATCTGTTTTAGGCTTCAAATCATTTGGATGATATCCTTGGAAAGGAAAAAAATCTACGATATAAAAGCCTTACATTGCACAGACTAACAAGCCATAAAATTAAATAAGGTCTGAGATTGGCAATGATTGGTTTCTAATTAAGCAATTGGGTTGAATGAAAACCTGTAGCCACTGCGGCTCACCAGGACCGACATTGCCTACCCCTGTTTTACATCTTATTGCTAATAAGGAGCAATTAAAACACTGAATGCAGCAGTTTAAGATTGAAATAAGCAATTAAGGTTGGAGAACCTTAACAAGCGAGACCACTAAAATGAAGCATTAAAATGTCACTTAAGCAATATGTGCTTCATCAGCAATAATTGAGTTCTCGTTAAGGAACTGGGTTGGAACAAAAACCTGCACATACTGTGGCACTCCAGGACCGACGTTGCCTACCCCTGCCTTATACTGTTCTCCTCACTTTCTCCAGCCTCCAACTCCAACTTCAACTTCCGGTCACACACCACTTTTTATCAAGCCCCATTAATTAACCCAGATCCCTGTCACTCATCTCTCTCTAGGGAGGTGCCCCAAGCCCTTACAAACAGGGTTCCCTCAAGACTCCACCCCAACACTGCTTCCCTTCCCTATAGCCCATGCAATGGCAAGACACGTCACAGTATCTTTAAACCTTAAAAACTTAATCTGTTGAGGCATGTGGTTTCACAATCCTTGATGTGATTCCCCCAAACAATTTCTTAAAAATCCACTTCTGTGCTTTTTGATTGCTAGTCTATTTAACTTTGGAGTTATGATAAAAAGTTATGATAAAAGGTCTCTAAAAAAAAGACCTCTAAATCTTAAAAACCTCATCTATTAAGACTACTTGGGCCCGGTTTTATCTGGGTGGGGGCGTGGTCAACAGAAAATGCCACCAACAAAAGCGTCATCTTAAGGGTTTCAAAGTGTCCGGTCCCTAAATGTGTGTGAGGCGTCAAAGTAGAAGTGTCATGTTTGCAGCATGGATGGTTGTAGAATGCAGCAGAGTTCAGAAGAGCTCTGACACGAAGCTCACAAGACAGACACGAAAGCAAAATGCAGTAAAGAGAAGACATCTACACACGCACGCATTTATTTTTTCTCTTCTGAATTAGTTCTACTAATGTTGTTTGGTACAAAGATTCGGTCCCATTGCTGTGAACTGCTTATAATGTTCCCTCGAATGATAATAAAGCTAATCACTTTTTTAAACGTCGCTTTAACATATGCGGCGTTTTTATTTAATGACAAGACTGTTACTTCAATTAATCTGACACTAGGGCAATTTGTTACGGCTACTTTAGAATTTTTCGTTTTCTGTGCCGAGCACGCTCATAATTTCGAAAGGTCTACGCACAGGGAAATCTGATTGTCACGGGATCTGATTTTTTTCACTACACCTGCTCGGCGCCGTTAGCTTTTCTTTATGTAATATAATGTAGGTTTGCAAAGATTCTTTTGGAAAACTTTTTACTTTTTTAATACTTCAACCAGCAGTGACATTCTTTAACCATTCAATAAGGCGGACTCTGTAAAATGGTCGACCAATAGGATTGAAGCACCGCCTACTTCCGCCGCTGGAACGGAGCGCGTATATTTTGAGCGTCGCAAAAATCGTCATCAATAAGAGCAGCAAGTGCTGTTTTTCATGTTTTACTGTTATCGTTTGTAGGTTTGACGGATTATGGCAGTTTGTCCGGTCCTTTTGATGTGTTCATTAACCAAAACGTTCAGAGAAAACAACACACTTGTGGATGGTAACTAACATAATTTGGAGAATTGGATTAGCAAGAGAAGGTGAGAATTTTGCTGCGCGCCTTGAATGGGGAGAAGGGTTTTTGTACCTCCCCCGACCTTATTGCAGAAACGCCCTGCATTTACCTATCACTTCAGGTTACTTTTTTACAAAAATGTTCTTATGTGCAGTGTTACTGTAAACCCACTATTAAATAGCAGAGTAAACATTTTTATGTGAAATTGTCATAGTCGTTAATATTTTGTCACATGACTTAATCGCTGCTGGCTTAATCTGAAACATTTAAAAAAGTAAAGTGTGTACCGATCAAAATAATATGAAGTAGTGCAGTGCTAATTAAATTCATGTTTTTGACTGGTGACACCAGTACCAAGTACTAAAAATAGTGTAGCGACCTTGTGGTCCGGACTTACGAGGGACATGCTCCTCAGGTGCCCGCGGACTGCCCGAGGAGTTGGGAATGCCGAGTAGGTAAAGGCCGCGCAGAGACAGCACTTCGTACCTGAGGAGCGTGTTCGTCAGAAATACAGTACAGTCCTAACGTTTTTCCAGTGAATCGTTTATTTTAGTAATCTGATGTTTTCCCATTTTCACAGATTTCCATGTGAGAATTTAGATTTTGTGTTAGCGTCTATGTGTAATGTAACGCGGTATAATTTTAAAGAATTTAAGTAATATAATTTCCCTTAAACTGTTGAGTCTTTTAATATCCATAACACATGCATTGCATTTGTATGTTTCTTTTATGAATACAATTACAAGACTAATTTATTTAAATCCTAATATAAATTGCAGTCTTGGCTTAAGAGTTTTATTTTTGTTAAACTGTTTTGCACGTATAATAAGCACATTTTGTGCTTTTTTTTAATTGTTGTGAGATAGTGCTCCATTTAGAGTCGGCCTTTTCCGTTTTCATAATTTTGATACAATACACCCCAGTTGCCCATTAGATTGTAAAGGACATAGACAGTTTGGAAGACAAATGGAATTTACTTTTTACATGATTGTGTGGCAGATGTTGTTTAAAGATCGAGATGCACTTAATGGGTCCCTTTTTTCTTTTGGTAAAATAATTACAAAAGCTCTCTCTTGTAGCCTTAATTTATAATTGTGATGTGTACTTTTCATTCAAGGCTGTATAGTTATGTAACAAAGTGTAACTCCCTTGTGATACTCTCAAAGTCCTATACTGTATGTAAGTGAGCCCAATGACCAATTCAATAATTGCAATCTTTTTGAATTTGACTTAACATTTGAGTCTTGAAAAAGCTGTTTATAGAAGACAGAGTGAAGCAGTCCCCTGTATGTCACACATCTGCTGAGACAGGAGAATTTTGTTAAAGGAATTCATACAGTTTCTGAGTGCATTGAGGGTAGCACTTGCACAATTTGTAGTCTACTAAGAGCACACAGTCTTGGTGATAGTTATCTGATAGTGATACACGTGTATCTAATTGACAGCCAGCTAGGCCTTAAGTATGTTCATAATTTAATTCCTTTAAGGAGAAATGTTTTGTTAATGAATAGTGAGAGAACCTGCCACAGGATTTCCTTTGGGAAGCACTTCACTGGACAACTGCTTTCAGGTTGATTTTTTTATTTATATATACATATACATACATATACATACATACATACATACACACACTTAGGTTAAAATGTAAAAGGAGTATGAATTGCAAATCGTATAAGAGGGTTTCACCATCGTTGTAGATAAGTTTAACATTTTTATTTATTTGAGATAGCCTATTGTGATTTATTCAGTGAAGGCAAATCTCTTGAGGCCATTGGTGCTCAATCAGAGGTTGGTTTCTGAGTTTTTCCCAATATAGCAAAGATTGCTAATGAATGTTGAAATTAAAAATTAAAAATGCTATACCCACAAAGTGCAGCAAGTGATTAAACCTGCTAAGCAGCCCACTAAGGAAAAGGCCTGTCCTCACAGCTGTTGGATCGGGTATACATTGCACTAGTGGGGACAAAGTGTATTATAGCATAATTTCATAACTGGTGTCACTTGGCAGACAATTACTTTGATTGATTTTTTTTTATTTTTTTATTAAAAAGTTAATTTTTTTTCTTGGTATATTACAGTTTGTAAGCAGCATGACTACTCTCACAAGACAGGATCTAAACTTTGGACAAGGTAATATTTTTTTTTTTTCTGTTTTGGTAAAGATCCATTTTTTCATGATTATAAAATGCAACTGTATAATTTTTATATAACCTTGCGTTGTCCATAATATGTTTGGTCACATGCACAAGTAGAATTCTAAAGAAACAAGAAGTGGGTCTTTGTAGTGAATGGGGCATCTGCACTTTACATGACTGTGCTTGGGGTAGTGGAAAGGTGTAGCGTCTTGAGCCAACTGCTTCTTCTATGTGAAATAGGAATGATTTCTTCAGATAAAATTAGAGTGGAGTTTATCAACAAATTGTATAACTAAGAGGCCATATACTTTATATGAGCCAAAGTGAGCTTCATTTTACAGAACATTTGTTTAATTTATTGTTTTGTTGTCTGTTAACAGTTTAAAAAATAATTTCCTCCAAAAAAGTTGAACCGATCCCTCACACAGCAGTTTGTTTTTTTTTTTTAAGAAGAAAAAAAAAACCTTTTTTGTAATTTTCTGTCACAGAAGATTATTCTTCTTAAGTAGTTTTTCCTCTATTTTTAGCCTTTTCAGTTGCAATCAGCTTGCTCACCTCAAAATATATTATAGCAATATGAATCGAGGTTAATCGATATATACAACTAAAAGCTTCATTAAACGGAAAATATTTGGCACATTTTTACAGTTATTTTGAGAATATAAATTGACTTGCATTTGAGTTCAAATGAAAAATGTAACTCTCTTCATAAATGTGTTTGCACTATTATTAAACCCCTAACTTCAGTACCTTGTGAAGCATCCTTTAGCCCAGGGCTATTCAATTACCAATTCAAAACACTTACAGGATGACCCGAAGAAGGCCGCGACAACCGCTTCAGTGGCAAGTGTAAGAGGAGTGCTGAATAAACAAGGACTTCATTATCTCACTCCAAGATGCAATCTGCTCCTGACCACAAAGAACATCAAAGGTTGACTAGAATATACCAATAG
This sequence comes from Erpetoichthys calabaricus, assembly GCF_900747795.2. Classification (NCBI taxonomy): domain Eukaryota; kingdom Metazoa; phylum Chordata; class Cladistia; order Polypteriformes; family Polypteridae; genus Erpetoichthys; species Erpetoichthys calabaricus. The sequence continues at coordinate 151,427,503 of NC_041401.2, read as the reverse complement.
AAATTTGGATAGGCCTGCAGTGTTTTGGGAAACAGTTCTATGGACTGATGAAACTAAGTTGGAATTGTTTGGACACCTGGACCAGCAGTATGTCTGGCTTGAGAAAGGCCAGGCTTATGACCAAAAGAATACCATGCCCGCAGTCAAGCAATGGAGGTGAGCCTTTGATGTGGGGATGTTTTTCTGTTGTAGGAACTGTCAGTCTTGACCGTCTACTTAGCATCATGGATTCCCAGAAATACCTGGCCAATTTAAAAAGGAGCATGATGCCTTCTGTTCAGAAATTGAATCTTGGTAATCATTGGACTTTCCAGCAAGACAATGGTCCTAAGTACACCTCCAAGTTAACCAAAACTTGGTTGAGAAAACAGATCCTGGAATGGCATTCTCGGTTCTCAGATTTAAATCCCTTTGAAAATGTTTGGTTGGATTTAAAGAAGGCAGTTACAGCACAGAAGCCATCAAACATCAATGAGCTGGAGGATTTTTCATGTGAAGAATGGGCAAAGATTCCAACAGAGTGATGTAAGAAGCTTGTCGGCATTTACCGATAAAGGTTATTAGTAGTTTTAAAAGCTAAAGCTGTGGCCCAGTAGCAACCTCAGAGTGGTCTAGCCCAGTGGTCCCCAACCTTTTTGACAGCAAGGACCACTTTACTGGAAGCAAATTTTTCCAGGGACCGGTAGGGGGGGTGGGGGTTGGGGGGAGGGATTCTGAGGATTCAGGTGGGTTCGTAGGGCACATTTATACACAATTTACATTTCTTCTATTATTATTATTGTTATTAAGCAGTACGCATACGTTTGCAACCCGAGATTTTTCTTCTTTTTTTGCATATAACAAAGACATATGCATTGCATTTGTCATTCCAACAGATTGCACATCACAAACATTAACACTTACCGTTTTTTCATGTCTGCCATTTCTATAGGAGGGTGACAATGAGTTAAATTCCAATGGATATTTTTCAGATGTTGACAAGCAATAAGCAAAAGGTATCACTGAAAACCACAGAAAACAAAAACGGCAAAAAAAAAAAAAAAGTATGAGGAAAGTTCGAAGAAAGAATTATTTTTTACAATGTTTCTGTTTGGGGATTGTTGTGCAAATGTGCACATCTGAGCTGCGATCACAGATTTAAGTGCTCTGCGGATGATTCATTCAAGCATTTCAAGGTCACTTCGTTGTAATGAAAGTATCTGCCGAATGTACTTTGCAGTAACGAGATTTCTATAGACTCTTGTCATATGAGGAAACTGTCAGGACCATCAAAATACTTTGTTGTAATAATCTCTCACCTCGGTCTCTCTCCTCTTTCTGCGCTGCTGCAAAGCCCCACCCGCCAAGCGGTCTGAAAATCCTGAGAGAGTCTCCGTTGCCAGCAGTCCTCTCGCGGCCCGGCTGTCAGAAGGCTGCGGCCCGGTAGTGGTAGAGGGCCGCAGACTGGGGGTTGGGGACCCCTGGTCTAGCCCATGGTCCCACTGGCTCCAGACAATGACTAAAATGGTCTCAAATGTGACCAAAAATTTTTTTAAATTTTTTTTTTTTTTTTTTTTTTGATTGTTGAGTGGCTATGCCATTAACGTGTGTTGGTACAAGGTTAACCCTTCAATATCCATGAACTGCATAAAGGCTAGTTTATACACTTCACACATCTGAGTAGGATGCAAGGGACGAGCAGTGAAAAAGATGTCAAGACTTGGAGACGCGTGCGCAAAAATATTTCTAAGTACACAGCGCAGCAGCCATGTATTCCAAATGATGAATTTCAAGGAGAGGCTGGTTACGTTTGTGCCAGAAAAATGAACGAAGGGCTGAATATGATACAATCGGTAAGAAAAACAAAAGGAAGGCATGCAAAACATGTGAAATTCATCTGCCCATCATATAGGTCCCTGTTATGAAAATATATGTGCCTGGTGGACTTCTCATTTGGTGCAGGCACACTAAAGGGGTGGTTGACAAAAATCTTCTTGTGTTCACGCATCTTTGCACAAAGTTTCGCTTTTGATTTAACACATGCTTCGTGCAAAATGCCGGCCTGTCTATCGGTAAACATGCATGTGTAGTCACCTGTTCACTGTTTCCTTGCGCACTGCAATGTCATGAAGTCTGCATTTCAAGACTGCATTGACGGCGGACAGTAAACATTCTTAAAATGGTATCAATACATGCCACTTAGTTAGCTGTTACTTCAGCCATTTTGGCATGTGCTCATACATTCTGTTACCAACAAATTCTTCAACAAAAGCTCATCAACAAAGAAACAGAAAACAAGATTTAGTATTAAAAAATGTAAAAAAATTAGTAATTATAATAATTCATTACTTGACATCCAAGAACTCTGTACAAATACATTTTAAGGATAAATCGTTAAAATAAATGTACTGATTCACTTTCATGTTATACATGGTGCCTTGCTCTTAAAGATTTACTCATGTTTTTTTCTGGGGGGTGCCAAGGAGGAAGAGGAGGTTAGGAACATGGAATATTCAGTAGAATACCTGATTGCTTAAGTAATTGATGGCTGCATCTCTACTTTCTTTACCATTAGTTTTTCTAAGTAATTACAGAAGTAGAATTACTCATGTACCATGTATATTCATTATCAAAGCAGTTTAATGGAAATACATTTTTTGAATGTTCTATTGATTCTTTTTTCGAAAAGAAAATGTTCAATGTTCCTGAGCTAAAAGTACTAAGTTTGGATTCAGACTAAATTTTATTAGTGAACATCAATGCTTCTTTCTTAAATTAGTTGTTGCAGATATTCTATGCGAGTTTCTGGAAGTGGCTATACACCTTATTCTTTATGTCCGTGAAGTCTATCCAACTGGAATCTTTCAAAAAAGAAAGAAATACAATGTGCCTGTACAAGTGAGTAACATATTATGTTTGCGAACATTTTGATCATAAGCAAAATATATTAATGTTTCCATTTTTGTTTAACTTGGTATAAGTGAATTTGTGTTTTTTTTTTTTTAATTTTTTTTTTTATTTCATAGATGTCTTGTCACCCAGAACTAAACCAATATATACAAGATACTCTGCATTGTATCAAACCTCTAATTGAAAAGGTAAGAATTAATGTTTTCAGCCTTATTCAGAACTGCATATTTAATAAGGAGGTAAATCATGTAGTAACCTAGTTTGAAAGGATAGGTTGAATGATGTCTTCCCCACTCAACAAGACGGTTGCCTAAAGTAAAAATTCTTTGCACAAGTCTCAGGCTTTGGTGTGTTGGTATATGTGCAAGTGCAATATAAATGGCCTAATTGCAACAACAAAGCAAATGCTGATGGGTAGCTGGTGGGGTTTGAACTGATATGAATGATTGGGTGGTATTAAGGGAATTCAGGTTGGGGTGAATAAAGATTTCCATTGAGTGTTTCCTATTATATTTGTCTCTTCAATCAGATTTTGGTTTATGGGTGTTATTTTGAACTCTGATCCCATTACAGCTTTGGAAGACCTTATTTAATAGGACTTTTCCTGTTGTAATGTTTAGAGTAAATTCATACACAAGGAAGTTCAGTAGTAGTGGCAGTTTTAAAAATTTGATGGGATACTGCACAACATCCTCCTGGTTTTATATGTGTTGCTCACTCATAGTTAGTGGAATTACTAAGCATGAAGTTGATCAAAGAAGACAATATTTGTTGCTGCTGCTTGCTTGTTCATTGGAGTTAGTATAGAGCATTCACACAGTTTATCTTCTGACTTTGTTGCATTATTGTACATATCAGGGTTCCCTTGGTACATGCTTTCATTGTCTACAAAAATAACCTACAGTGCTGTCCATAATGTTTTGGACAAAACATTTTTTTTCTCTTGAAAATGGAAAATTCTTGAATGGTCAAGCCAGTTACTCAATTTAAATCCAATTGAGCATGTCTTCCATGTGCTGAAGAGAAAACTTATAGGTACAAGCTGTATTAGAAGCTTGGCAGAGCATCATTAGAGAAGATACTCGGCACATGGTGATATCTATGAATCGCGGACTTCAAGAGGTCATTGCATGCAAGGGATATGGACCAATTACTAAATATGACTGCTTTAGTATTCCTGCCATTGCTATGTTTCAAACATTATGGTGTCCTAAAATGTAGAAAAAGTGTTGTCATTTCTACATGGCGTGATTGAAATGTATACAAATACCCTAAATAAAAGTCTGCAATGTGCATTTTAAACTGTGGAACAGAGAGGTAAATCAAGGAAAAATGTGTCTTTGTCTCAGTCTTTATGAAGGGCACTGCATGTTCTAAGTTGTAACCTGGGCTGTAATTTCTTATTTCGTATGAATGCCACATAAAATGTTTTAAAAATCCATAAAGCTGCTTTTACATGATGCAGCAATCATGAACACAATTTTATTTATATAACTATTGTGAAAGGAAGAATAGTTAAAACAGTTTGAAGATTTGGGGTTGAAACTTTGGCTCTGTTTTACTAACCATTACAAACAAAACATAAAGCAATAGGTTAGGACAGACGTGGTTCAACTATATAACTGGTCGTAAGGTGCTTCTGATGTACAAAGTTCATCACCATTTGTTGCTGGTTCAGTGGTGAATGCTGACTTCCAGATTCTTCCTTGTTTAAACAGCACATGTGGCAGAAGGGGCAAGAAGTGACATTATGCGTTCTCCCTGGAATCATCCTTTCTGTGAAGGGGGGAAAAAGGGAAAAGTGGTTACGTACTGCCCTTCTCTAATGACAGAGGGCCTGCCAGTCCAGAGTCTTACAGCCATTTTCATAACATACATACAGTATACAATGCATTTTTAGGTTGCTTTTCCTTTTAGTATGGTCTGTCTGCAGAATATGTCAAATGTAAGGCATATTTATAAGCTGAAATAATGAATGCTAAGTAAGTTTATTGTTTTATAATTTCCAGAATGATGCAGAAAAAGTTGTTGTCGTAATTATGGACAAAGAACACCACCCTGTGGAAAGATTTGTATTTGAAATTTCCCAGCCACCTCTGCTTTCTGTAAGGTGAGATTTTGAAATAAACTGATGAGACTGTTTATTTCTAACTAGGGATGCTCCGCCGATACTGATCACTGATTTCATGCTAATTGATTGTCCAGTTCAGATTTTTCTTTTTCTTTTATCCCATTAATCTTTTTACACTCTGCTCCTGCATAACCAGTGTAAGAGCTAGCCTGGCCACAGACAGACTCCATCCATCCATCCATTTTCCAACCCGCTGAAACCGAACACAGGGTCACAGGGGTCTGCTGGAGCCAATCCCAGCCAACACAGGGCACAAGGCAGGAAACAATCCTGGGCAGGGTGCCAACCCACCGCAGGACACAGACTCGACACCACAATGTCCACAACACACACGTTTATTACTCTACTATTTACAAAACTATTTACAGTTTGCTCAGTCCTTGGACCTTTGGCTGCCTCCACTCCTCTTTCGCAAGCTTTGTCCACTTTCACCTGACTCCGGCTCCTCGAATGGAGTGAGGAGGCCCCTTTTATAATGTCCCGGATGTGCTCCAGGTGCCTGATGATGTACTTAGGCGGCACTCCCCAGTGTGGCGGAAGAGCTGCCCTTGCACCCGGAAGCACTCCGGGCATACACCATCCCTGGTCTGTCAGCACTTCCTGGTGTACTGGAAGTGCTATCCCCCAGGGATCAAGGACCATCCAGGTGCCCAGGGAAGGGAAGTGCCGCTTTCCCGTTTCCTCCAGGCGTCCCGGTGGGGCAGGGTTCCTGGCTGTCTACCACACAAGGTGTGTGTATGTATGTATGTATGTATGTTTGTGTGTATATATAATATAACCACAGGTGTTAACTTTGTTAAAAAAGTAAAATCCTGTAGGCGTATTGTTCAGTGACCAAAAAATGCTAAAATAAATTTCTTTACAATACATACCAATAAAATATATACAAAAATATCTATCCATAATACATATAGCATAAAAGAAAATAAAAATCTGTAATATGTTTTTTTTTCTCTAATGTACCTATCTGAAATAAGGCTTATTAAAAATTTAATTTTTACCATTTCTCTAACAAAAAAATGATATACATATAATCACTTAATTGATATTGGCAATTAAACACTGCATGTAAATTTTGAATCATTTTTAATTATTAGTTACACTACAGCTTTTTTACTATTAAAGTATACATTTACTATGCTTATACAGGTGTTTTTTTTTTTTTTTTTTTTTTTTTTTCCCTTCAGTATATCAGGTATACGTTCATAATTATAGAGGTGTAATTATAAATATGGATTACTGTTTTAAAAATACAGTAGTTGTATCAAACCAAAACTTACACTGTATGACACACGGCAACAATAATGAACATAGTACAAATTTAAAAAAAAAAATTTTAAAAAGCCGCACATGTATCAAATGTTCATAAGTTATCAAGAAGACACAAAACTAAAATGCTTAACAAGTTTATAAGGAAGACACTTTTTTCTGTTAAGCTGTCAAGCCTATTATTTACTAAGCAGCAATTTCAAATTTATTTTTCTTTTCTTTTTACATTCAAAAATATAAGTTGCTGCTCTGGTTGGGCGACATGGAAAACGTAGCACACTTTTTTTCATATCAGTCGATATTGATATATATCAATATAGATCTAATCGCTGTTTCTGTCAAGCTTAAAGGTTCCTTTTTACTCCTTATGTTATCTTCACATCTGACTTAGGTTAATTTTGGTTTAAATGTTTATTTTCTGGCAGAAGTTGAACATGACAGATGTACTGTAGAGAATTATACAGTGGTATTTCAAATAAAATAGGTATATATAATTAAATTAAAATCTTAATTCTGATCAGTTTAAAATCATCAAGTGTTACAGGAGAACACAAACAAAATACACAACTGAATTATTTGGTCATTTTTTAAATTAATGTGTAATACAAAATAAAAATATCTCCATTGTGACCAGTCAAAAGCTTTGAAATTTTACAGGAGAACACACTAAATTTGTTGGTCAACTCCAAATAAAATCTTAAATCTATAACTAAAATCTTAAAGGTTTCAAAGTTTTACAGGAGAACATAAAGTGAATTCTTTGGTCAGATCCAAATAAATATAGTAGGCATTAATACAAAATAAAGTCTCAGGGGAAAAAAAAACAACTTTTGTGTAGATTCAAACTGTTTTAAGTCATTGGGGAAACAAAGCCACAAATAAATAGACAAACATTTTGTATATATCCTCTGTACATTGCAATACAAGCAGCTTTCTAATGTAAATGAAGAACATAAACAAAATTGACATATTTGCTCAATTGTGGTCCAGTTATGCTTCCAAGGTAGAAGTCTGCACGGTGGGATTTGTAGGACCCAATCCCAGCCAACACATGGCGCAAGGCAGGAAACAAACCCCGGGCAGGGCACACACTAGGGACAATTTAGGATCGCCAGTGCACCTAACCTGCATGTCTTTGGACTGTGGGAGGAAACCCACACAGACATGAGGAGAACATGCAAACTCCACGCAGGGAGGACCCGGGAAGTGAACCTGGGTCTTTGCGGGAGCTAGAGTCTGGGAATTTGAAATTTAATGTACAGTCCATTTTAAATTCTATATATAATTCATTTGCCTAAGCAGTTAGGACACATGCATATACTTTATCGCTCACAGCCTTCTCAAGATTGTAGAGCCCAGAGACAGCCTTACATCCGCAGTGGACAGCATAATAAAAGGAGAGTACAAGACTGCAAAACTCAGTAAAGGGAAGTCTGACATTTGCAGTCATTTTCAGTTGTTATCGATGGCAACTAAGTGCCGTTTTTTGGCTGTGAAAAATTTTCTAACTTACAGTGGACACAAGTCAGGCACCTCAGTTTTAAAGTGCCACATGTGTGCAGTAGTGAAGGGTCAAACTTAACTGACATTCATGCCAAACCTGTCAAAAGTAACAACTAACACAAATAGCAAAGTAGAGGATAAATGTGTGTATTTTGTTTGCAAGGATATAGGGCTTTTTGACATGGCGGTGAGGGCTGTATTTAACTTGAGCATTACCTGGCTGACACAGCTGCCAAAATTGGAAAGTCTGAAGTTTAAAGAGATACAGTCCAATCTGTATTACAGCATGTGGTAGAAAAAGCCCAAAAACTGAGAAAGGATATTGCACATGACATGCTAGAGACCATCAATATTTATGAGCATGTTGTGACACAACTGATGTTTGAACTGAAACCTTTGAGAAAACCTTGTTGATATCTGCCACTGTCCTTGACACAAGATTGTAGCTCTCATTGATACAAGGATGCTTTTTGTGACCCCGTTTGAAGCAAACATGATTAAAATGGCTGAAAACATTTGTGCTTTACTGTTTGAATAACTTTACAGTTTTCTGAATTGACTGTGACTGACCGATGAGCAAACACAATAGCTGCCTTGCGTGGCTGTGCCAGAATAAACTGTAATGCACCCATTCTTAACACAATTTTCTTAAGTGCTTTTACAAAGAGTAGTGATGTTGAAAGCACCCAAAGTTGCACAGGTTCTGGCTATTGTAATAAAGTTAGTCGGGTATTTTAAACATGCTGGACAACATGGCAAGCTTATGAGGTCACTCAAACAAGTCTGTGGAGACCAGATATAATGCTCTCTTATAAAACAAGCCTTGACATACTTTGTTTACACTACAGGGAGTTTGCTGCAAAAAATAAAACATGCTTGCTAACCGTTGAGCAGCTTTGCATCTTCCTTTAAGCTTCACTGAACTATTTCCATTTCATAACATGATCACATCTCTTTTTTTCCTCTCCAGGACAACATCCCCTCTTCGTTGATCTGTCCACCCTCTCAGTTAGTGGTGTAATTTACATGGCCACCCAACCATCTTAGCATAAAGCATGCTGTTAGCACAGAGCTTGAAGTTTGCATGATATTAACCTGAGGTATTACTGTAAGTGAGCTGGTGCATTTTTTTTTTTTTTTTTTGCAGTGAACTCCATATAGGGCAAACAAAGCCTTTATGCTAATGAAAGTGGAGTAATAAACTGAGAGAAAAAGGAATTATTGAAGTCTTTTGTACAGTTGAACAAATGGCAAGAAAAGCTACTTTAATGAATTTGTACCTTTCTATTCTGTCTTCAATTCTATAAATTAAAATGGACAACATTTGAGTTTCAACAGCACCTTTGTTTTAAGTTCGGCAGTTTACATTTTTAATTGGAAAAAGAAAATTTAAACACAAATTTGAAATTGCTGCTTATTAAACAATATGTGCCTCTGCTTTTATATCATTTACAGGTATATGCTTCCTGTCTGTGACATTATTAAACGGCTACAGTCTACGGTTTCATCGTTATGCTGACAATACACAGATTTATTTACATGCAGGGATTAAACATTACCTCCTCCTGCATTGGTTGCCTGTTTGGCTGACATCAAACACTGCTTGTCTGAAAACTTTCTCAGACTAAATAGTGATAAAACTGAGGCTTTAATTATTGCATTTCCAGGAACTTTATAGAAAATGGACAATTCCTCATTAAAAATGTGTGGCTTTATTACATCCTTGTCTGCACAGGTTAAAAATCTTGTTGCTATTCATGATCCTACACTCTCCTTTGATCTTCATATTAATAATATTACCAAGGTTGCCTTTTTCCACTTTAAGCAAATTACAAGGTTGCATTCATTGCTCTCCGATACTGCAACTGAGACACTTATTCATGCTTTTGTCACCTCGCAACTTGACTATTGCAATGCAGTGTTGTTTAGTATCCCTGCTCAGTCTAAACAAATTACAGTATGTACAAAATTCAGCAGCAAGAGTGGTTATCCACTTAAAACCCTGGGAGCATATTACTCCTTCACTTCTAAAATTGCATTGGCTACCTGTTCCCTTCTGCATTCAATATACACTTCTCCTTTTAGTTTTTAAGGTTCTTCATAGTCTAGCCCCGCTTTACTTTTTTTCTTTAATTTGTCCCTTATACTCTATCATGTACGCTTCGTTCTTCTGACTTTGCTATTAACCATCCCATTACTCACATTATACACTATGGGCAACAGGACTATTAGTGTATCAGGGCCAGGATCTCTGTGCATATACCTCATTTTCTGTTTTTAAATCTAGCCTTAAAATATTTTAGTATTGCCTTTTGTTGTTCTCATTACTTTTGTTTGTATATTGGACTGTTTGATTTTATGTGCATTGTTGTACAGTGGCCTTGGATATCTTGAAAGTTTTAAATAAAATGTATTTTTATTATTATTATGCTTGTTAGCTTAACAGAAAAATGTCTTTTACTTAAAAACTTGTTAAGCATGTTAATTATAAATGTCTATCAGGGGCCGGCACGTTTGGTCCTGGAGGGCCTATGTGGCTGCAGGTTTTTGTTCTAACCCAGTTGCTTAATGAGAAGACAATTACTGCTAATAAAGCAATTCTTGCATAAGTGACATTTTGATGCTTCATTTTAGTGGTGTCGCTTCTTAAGTTTCCCCGCCCTTAATTGCTTATTTCAGTCTTAAACAAATGAATTCACTGTTTTTAATGGGGGCGGAGTGTTGGCTCTGAAGCTAGGGATCTGCACTGGCAATCGGAAGGTTGACGGTTTGAATCCCGTAAAGGCCAAAAGTGACTCTTCTTCATTGGGCCCTTGAGCAAGACCCTTAACCTGCAATTGCTCCGTCCTGGGTATGACATTAATCTGCATCCAGCCCTGCAAGTAGGCCCTCCAACCTGTGGGAAAAACCTGGGGGTTGGTGGCAGAATTGGCACACCAGCCACCATAAAAAAAAAACCTCACACTGTTCCGTGCCATTAGAACTAGTGTGCTGCTGAGGTGTCACCCATTGCATGGCTATATTCCGGTCCTAATCTGGTCTCTTGAGTTGGTTTGTCATATAGTGGATGCGGCAATGCGCTGTATCAGTGCATGCTCTTAACCTCTATCTTATTAGCAATACGATGCGTATGACTAAGGAGAGAGCAGTTCTCCATCTAACTTGTTTCCATTTACACCTGTCTGGATTCATCGTCCAATATTTGATTTACTAAACAGTTAAGAGAAGAATGCGACAGACTGAAAATTGTCAGTTTCAATCATTTGGATGATATCCTTGGAAAGGAAGAAATCTGTGATACAAGAACCTAACATTGCAGACTAACAAGCCATAAAATTAAATAAGGTCTGAGATTGGCAAGGATTGGTTTCTAATTAAGCAATTGGGTTGGAATGAAAACCTGCAGCCACTGTGGCCCTCCAGGACCGACATTGCCCAACCCTAGTCTAGCTGGTACACTGAAGACAAAAAGCGCAACTGTATAAATATAGCAAACTAGCCAACCCGCGGCGTAGCATACGCCGCATAATTATTTATTGATGGGTGAACACTTCCTGAAAGACACAGTTGTCCAAATGGGATGGGTTTAAGTGAGTGAGTGAATGAAAAGATGGAACTCTGGAGAGAGCAACATACAATTATCCGTGACTGAAAACTGGTTTTGGCAGATACAGGCATATCTTTTTGAAAGTTTGGCCCTGTGCAAAGGCCAATCTAACAGGAAATTGTCTGCGTGTAAAAGGCAAATTTGATGGGGTCAGGGATATTCGGGGAATAAAGACAGTTTGTGAGGTAGCAGCTGCGATAGTTTTACACTCCAGTACATTGCAGTGAATGCTGGTAACAGTCAGGCGGGCAAGCCACCAAAAACACTATGCTCTTAGTATGGTATGAATCAGGTTTTTGTAGACAAAGGTTTTCCCTGTTCCTGCAGAACCATCTAAGAAGAAGCATGTTAGTCGCAGATGGGAATCGCTGTATGCAGTGTGCAAAACAGTTTGCGAGGGTGGACGCAGTCGTGCGTATCCCCATGGTCTATGTCTTGCGTGCCATGGTCGGCTGCTTAGTGAATTATATATATAGATGTATATTTTAGCAGTACTAAAAAACTGTAGTGCAATTAATGAGTAAAAATGAGTTAATCTTTGAAGTGGAGGTATATTTACATTTAAGCAGTGTTTAATTGCCAGTATCAATTCATTGTGTGTGTGTGTGTATACTTTATAGAAAATAAAATTCTTCTCATAATTACAAGCTGTAATATTGTTTGATTTTGTTCTGTAATACAGTAATCCCTCCTCCATCGCGGGGGTTGTGTTCCAGACCCCCCCGCGAAAGGTGAAAATCCACGAAGTAGAAACCATATGTTTATATGGTTATTTTTATATTGTCATGCTTGGGTCACAGATTTGCACAGAAACGCAGGAGGTTGTAGAGAGACAGGAACATTATTCAAACACTGCAAACAAACATTTGTCTCTTTTTCAAAAGTTTAAACTGTGCTCCATGACAAGACAGAGATGACAGTTCCGTCTCACAATTAAAAGAATGCAAACATATCTTCCTCTTCAAAGGAGTGCGCGTCAGAGAGAGAGAGAGAGAGAGAGAAAAGCAAACAGTCAAAAATCAACAGGGCTGTTTGGCTTTTAAGTATGCGAAGCACCGCCGGACAAAGTACTGTAGCTGCAAGGAAGGGAGCAAGCATTTTTCAGCATTTTTTAGAGGAGCATCCGTATCCTCTAGGCCAGTGTGCGAACAGCCCCTCTGCTCACACCCCCTCCCGTCAGGAGCAGAGAATGTCAGAGCGAGCGAGAGAGAGAGAGAGCGGAAAGCAAACGATCAAAAATCAATACGTGCTGTTTGATCTTTTAAGTATGTGAAGCACCATGCAGGAAGCATATCGCTTTGCAAAGCAGCCACATGTAAGCCCAGAAAAGAAGGGAGCACTGTGAAGGTAATCTTTCAGTGTTTTTTGAGGAGCGGCCGAGTCCTCAAGGGGTGCAGACAGCCTTCGTGCTCACAATATATTTGAGGAGTTTTATTTAATACATAATACGCGCTGTGGTTGGGTAGCTTCTCAGCCATCTGCCAATAGCGTCCCTTGTATGAAATCAACTGGGCAAACCAACTGAGGAAGCGTGTACCAGAAATTAAAAGACCCATTGTCCGCAGAAATCCGCGAACCAGCAAAAAATCTGTGATATATATTTAAATATGCTTACATATAAAATCCGCGATAGAGTGAAGCCACAAAAGTCGAAGCGCGATATAGCGAGGGATTACTGTATACCTATCTGAAATAAGGCTTATTTAAAAAAAAAAAAAAAAAAAGAATTTTCCTCATTTCTCTGACAAAAAAAAAATGCTTTCAGTCTCCATCTACGATGCTGTATTTTTATTAGTTTACTGTGTGATGAGCATCAACATAAAAACACAGAAGATAATGCATGTAGGTTTCTCAGTGATGATGACTGAGGACAAACTGATGCCCCCAGATATCAGAATCTGTGTTTCCTATAAGCAGAGCCATGTAGAACTTTTAAATTGCACCACTCATTTTGTCTCCTGTGTGGTGTTCACATCCATTCATCAATTGTTTTTTTTTTTTTTTGTTTTTTTTTAATTAGAACATTGGTCATAGATTCACATGGAAAAGTGTGGTCTAGTAGTGGTGTTATGTCTGAGGTGAAAAAGATTAGGCGTACTCAGTATTATTAATAAGATGCCTAGACTATTATATTAATTTATGCTTAAATAAAATTCTATAATATCTCGGTTTGATTGGTCTAAGGATGAAGGGAATATTTGTGGGTCCTTCTCTTTCAGTGTTGCTGCTTTAGGTGTAGAAGAGGTGAAGTTCATTCTCTGTTTAGAAGTTAAATTAAAAGGTTTACTCGCCCAGGCAAACTCACAAATTACGGAGGATGGCTTATTTAAGAGAGGTGACTAAGAACCGGTGTAGAGATAGAAGGGGAAAAAACTTGCAGAAGAACCACCATCAATGCAATAGTCTAAGGATCTGGGCTATATGACAGAGTGGTGACAGAAACCACGTGGAATTTGCAAAGAGGAATCTACAGGACTTTCCGACTGGAAGACAGGGTTATCTGGTCTGATGAAACCAAGATTTGAGCTATTTGGCCTCAGTTATACAGCAAGTTTCATGTCTGGAGGAAACCAGGCACTGCTCATTACCTGTGCAGTACCATTCAGGCAGGGAAACGTGGTGGTTGCATCATGCTGTGGGGTTATTTTTTAGAATCGAGTACTATGAGACTAGCTAGGCTTGAGGAAAAGCAGAATGAAACACAGTAGTGGGATAATCTTAATGAAAATCTGCTCTAGTGTGTTCTGAACTACAGACTGTACCAGAGGTTCACCTTCCAACAAGACAATGGCCCTAAGCACAAAGCATTGACAACACGAAAGTGACTTAGAGTCAATGTGAATTTCCTTGAGTGGCCCAGTGGGGAGACTTGAAAACAGCTGTCAACTATGGTTTCCATTATTGTTGTCGCAGTACCAAACTTTAAATACAATCCTAAGAAAAGTATTGAAATTCAGTACCAATTTTGATTCCAATGTAATTATGTAATGTAATTCAATTAAAAAAAAATTGCAATTCTATATTCATCAATCTTCACATTGATGAAACAAACCATTACACATTTTAGTAGCACAATCTTTTGTAAAAGGTAGGTGAGGTTCTGTAAACAGTTAAAAGTAAAGAAGTTAAAATTAAAAAGTTAAAATCCGGTCAACTTTTTTTTTTTTTTAATATATAAATTACATTGATAAAAACAAATACTTTTACTAACGTAGTACAATTAAATGTTACAACATTAAATGTTAATTGTATAAGTATTGTAATATTTTTTCAGCAGTATTCATGAAAGTGATACATTATTAAACATGCAAAAAAAAATTTACATGAAAAAACTGAAATCTTAGTGATTGACAAACATGAATATAGCAAGGGCATTAGAAATAAACTTGATCCGTTAGGTTTAAAAATCGACGGCGGAGATAAAGAATTTAGTGATGGTCTTTGACCTAAACTTTAACTTGCATATTAACCAGATTATGAGGACTGCATTTTTTTTCATTTAAGGAATATAGTAAAAGTTAGATCACTTATAACATTACACGATGCTGAAAAATTAATTCACGCTTTTGTTTTTAGTCCACTAGATTACTGTAATGCTCTCCTAACAGGACTACCTAAGAGTGCCATAAATCGGTTGCAATTAGTGCAGAATGCAGCAGCCAGAATCTTAACTAGAAAAAGAAAATTTGAGCACATCTCGCCAGTTTTAGCATTTACATTGTTAACCCGTGTCATTCAGAATTGACTTTAAAATACTACTGATGGTTTATAAAGGCTTAAATAATCTTGCTTCTTTCTATATTTTGGAATGCCTGTACCCCTACACTCCAAGTTGTAGCCTTAGATCTTCAAATGGAGTTCTGCTAATAATTCCAAGAGCCAAGCTTAAAATAAGCGTTGAGGTGGCCTTTTGTAACAGAGTATTTGCACACCACAGCAGAATTTGCAATGAGGGTTTACAAATCAAGGGTGCAGTGGACCCCTGTAGTACTAAAGAGTGTTGCTTCTGAGTGAACAGCACAGAATAAAAATGACATGCGGGTAAAAAATAATTGAAGACCCTTCAAATAAGATACTTCTCAATTTTCTGTTTAGAGTTGCTTGCAGTTCTTGCATTCAGGCTTGTGTGTATTTTGTGGTTTTTCATCCCTGTCCACTACAAAGCCGAAGTATTCCCAGGTGTCACTCCAGCTGCCCTGTTTGCTAGTTGAGCATGCTAGTGGTCTGATACTGCTGAAATTGCTATCTTATTAACACTTTTGAGTGGAACAGTGGAACCTTGGGGCACGACCATAATTCGTTCCAAAACTCTGGTTGCAACCTGATTTGGTCGTGACCCGAAGTAATTTCCCCCATAGGATTGTATGTAAATACAATTAATCCGTTCCTGACTGTACAAGCTGTATGTAAATATATATATTTTTTTAAAGATTTTTAAACACAAAAATAGTTAATTATACCATAGAATGCACAGTGTAATAGTAAACTAAATGTTTACTTACTTCTTCTGTAATGTTTACTTCTGCTTGGGCTCTCCCGCTCGCGTTCTCACACTCTCTTGTGCACGCCTGTGTGTGTGTATGTGTGTCTCTCTCTCGTGTGTGTGTGTGGCGCTCTCTCTCGCTTGCAGCACAGGAAATGCGCAGGGAGAGACTGAACACGTCCAAACCGAAAAGGAAACTTGCTTGTTCGTATACAGAGTGTGTGGTCGTGAACAGATGCAAAAGATTGTCAAACTTTTTTGGTCGTAAACCGATTTGTACGTGTTCCGAGACGTTTGTGAACCGAGGTTCCATTGTGTGTGTATGTATGTATGTATGTATAATAATATAGTTAGGTCCATAAATATTTGGACAGAGACAACTTTTTTTTATAATTTTGGTTCTGTACATTACCACAATGAATTTTAAATGAAACAACTCAGATGCAGTTGAAGTGCAGACTTTCAGCTTTAATTCAGTGGGGTGAACAAAATGATTGCATAAAAATGTGAGGCAACTAAAGCATTTTTTTTTTAACACAATCCCTTCATTTCAGGGGCTCAAAAGTAATTGGACAATTGACTCAAAGGCTATTTAATGGGCAAGTGTGGTCAAGTCCGTCGTTTATGTCATTATCAAATAAGCAGATAAAAGGCCTGGAGTTGATTTGAGGTGTGGTGCTTGCATGTGGAAGATGTTGCTGTGAACAGACAACATTCGGTCAAAGGAGCTCTCCATGCAGGTGAAAGAAGCCATCCTTAAGCTGCAAAAACAGAAAAAGCCCATCCAAGAAATTGCTACAATATTATGAGTGGCAAAATCTACAGTTTGGTACACCCTGAGAAAGAAAGCAAGCACTGGTGAACTCAGCAACGCACAAAGACCTGGACGTCCATGGAAGACAACAGTGGTGGATGATTGCAGAATCATTTCCATGGTGAAGAGAAACCCCTTCACAACAGCCAACCAAGTGAACAGCACTCTCCAGGGGGTGGGCGTATCGATATCCAAGCCTCCCTTAAAGAGAAGACTGCATGAAAGTAAATACAGAGGGTGCACTGCAAGGTGCAAGCCACTCATAAGCCTCAAGAATAGAAAGGCTAGATTGGACTTTGCTAAAGAAGATCTAAAAAAGCCAGCACAGTTCTGGAAAAACATTCTTTGGACAGATGAAACCAAGATCAACCTCTACCAGAATGATGGCAAGAAAAAAGTATGGAGAAGGCGTGGAACAGCTTGTTATCCAAAGCATACCACATCTGTAAAACATGGTGGAGGCAGTGTGATGGCGTGGGCGTGCATGGCTGCCAGTGGCACTGGGACACTAGTGTTTATTGCTGATGTGACACAGGACAGAAGCAGCCGAATGAATTCTGAGGTGTTCAGAGACATACTGCCTGCTCAAATCCAGCTAAATGCAGTCAAATTGATTGGGCGGCGTTTCATGATACAGATGGACAATGACCCAGAACGTGCAGCCAAAGCAACCCAGGAGTTTATTAAAGCAAAGAAGTCGAAAATTCTTGAATGGCCAAGTCAGTCACCTGATCTTAACCCAATTGAGCATGCATTTCACTTGTTGAAGACTAAACTTCAGACAGAAAGGTCCACAAACAAACAGCAACTGAAAGCCGCTGCAGTAAAGGCCTGGCAGAGCATTAAAAAGGAGGAAACCCAGCATCTGGTGATATCTATGAGTTCAAGACTTCAGGCTGTCATTGCCAGCAAAGGGTTTTCAACCAAGTATTAGAAATGAACATTTTATTTCCAGTTATTTAATTTGTCCAATTACTTTTGAGCCCCTGAAATGAAGGGATTGTGTTAAAAAAAAAAAAATGCTTTAGTTGCCTCACGTTTTTATGCAATCGTTTTGTTCACCCCACTGGATTAAAGCTGAAAGTCTGCACTTCAACTGCATCTGAGTTGTTGCATTTAAAATTCATTGTGGTAATGTACAGAACCAAAATTAGAAAAAGGTCCATAAATATTTGGACAGAGACAACTTATCTGTGTGTGTGTATATGTGTGTGTATGTATATATATATATATATATATATATATATATATATATATATATATATATATATATATATATATATAAATATAAATATATATATATAGTTTCTATATATATATATATATATATATAAACTGTATATATATATATATATATATATATATATATATATATATATATATATATATATATTAGTGTGTGTATATATATTAGTGTGTGTATATATATTAGTGTATATATAATATGAAGGGACAACATACTTTTTGAATACATTGTATTGCCTGGCTTTCTAATGGGATAACTAAGATTGGCAGTTCATTAGAATAATGTACTGTAAATGTATTCTTTATTCCAAGGGAAACAGGATATTAAACTGTGTGAGAAAAGCTTACTCTATTTTTGAAAAGTTTATATGCAGTATCTTTCCATATTCTGTTTGTGACAACATCTTGTAATATTTTAACATAATTAAATGACTCTGTGCCAGTTAAAGTCTCACAACCAAGTATGCTTAATGGAAATATTACAATTGTAATTATTGGGAAAACAAACTCTTTATTTTAGTACAGTTTTGCATAGTAAATATGGCCAGTAGGTTTTATATTTAAGTAGATGGTAGACTGGCGTCAACCACTTTGTAAATTGTACATATGAAAGTGGAATACGTTTCTCCATTTCTATCTGGTAAGAAATCTGATAAAACTTGGAAAATTCAAAGTAAAGGTTTGTGATATTTTCATAAACTATTTGGTTGAGTGGAAGTCAACCATATGTCAGTATTCGATAATTGCAGTACTCTTTAATGTAACAAAATGCTTTTGTTCATTTCTAGTTCAGATGCATTATTATCCCACGTAGAGCAGCTGCTGCGGGCATTTATTCTGAAAATTAGTGTTTGTGATGCCATTTTGGACAACAATCCTCCTGGTAGGTGTTGAATGCATTCAGTTTCTTGCTAATTAGTTGTCAGGGTTTCATTTACTATCGTCAAGTGAAATGGACATATTTAAAGCACTAATTGAATATACAGTTAATGAATAAGTTCAGTCTTTTACTTAAAACAGTTTAGTACGAGGGGTGTTCAATTATAAACAGGAATTTTCATGCTCTGTTCTTACAAATAGTGCAAGGTAGACCTGATTCATTGGACAAACACACGTATATATGAAGATAGATAGATACTTTATTAATCCCAAGGGGAAATTCACATACTCCAGCAACAGCATACTGAAAAAGACAATATTAAATGAAAGAGTAATAACAATGCAGGTATACAGACAGACAATATCTTTGCATAATGTTAACGTTTACCCCCCTGGGTGGAATTGAAGAGTTGCATAGTGTGGGGGAGGAACGATTTCCTCAGTCTGTCAATGGAGCAGGACAGTGACAGCAGTCTGTTGCTGATTCTGCTCCTCTGTCTGGAGATGATACTGTTTAGTGGATGCAGTGAATTCTCCATGATTGACAGGAGCCTGCTCAGTGCCTGTCGCTGTGCCACAAATGTCAAACTGTCCAGCTCCATGCCTACAATAGAGCCTGCCTTCCTCACCAGTTTGTCCAGGCGTGAGGCGTCTCTTCTTTATGCTGCCTTCCCAGCACACTACCGCGTAGAAGAGGGCACTCGCCACAACCGTCTGATAGAACATCGGCAGCATCTTATTGCAGATGTTGAAGAACGCCAGCCTTCTAAGGAAGTATAGTCGGCTCTATCCTTTCTTACACAGAGCATCAGTATTGGCAGTCCAGTCCAATTTATCATCCAGCTGTAAGTTGTCGTTAGTACTGCTAGCTTCTCTTTCTCCCAACCTCCCCCGCCCCCCCCCCCCCCCACTTCCTGTCAGTTGTAATCAACATGTCGGAGCATTATTATTAAATTTTTGACAAACGAAGGAGTCATTCCATCTTAGATTTATTTGAGACTTAAAAAAACAGTTTGGGGATGAGTGTCTCTCTCTATGATTGGTGCAAGTCATTCAGAAAGAGACTATCATCTCTTCGGTCCAGTTAAGGAATTTTTAGGAGGGAAGAAATTCAAGCCGAATAAGGAGGTTATTGACGCTGTGCAAGAATGGGTCAACATGCAGTCAGAAGACTTCTACTCTTCAAGTCTTAAGAAACTTCCTGAGCACTGGAGCAAGTGTATTGCAGTGGCTGGAGACTACATAGAAAAATAGTGTGTAAGTCGTTTTATTGTATTCAATAAGTACAACATAGCTCATAAATTCCTGTGTATATTTGAATGCCCCTCGTACGTTGTTAAAATTCAGTACTTTGGTTCTGTGTGTATCTCCTGTATAATTTTTTTTCTTGGTTATTATAAGCCTAATGAAATGAAAAACACTTAAGGGTGAAAAAAATGAGTAATGTGGCAATATTTAGTTCAAGAAGAATTGTAACACCTATTGTGCTTCATACTTCTCTTACTTTTGTCTAACTCAACCAATATCTAAATGAGTAATACAGTTGACTTTGACCATGATTAATAGTTCAAGTCCCTTGTGTTGTGCATTATTTAATCTTAGATGATATTTGAAAGATTTCTGTGATCATAATGTTGTACAATCTCTTAGGTTCAATTTCACATTTCATCATCTGATCTAACATGGTGTGAATAAATATTACCTTTTAATGTTGTTTGCATTTTGTAGGTTGTACATTCACCATGCTTGTCCATACACGAGAAGCTGCCACTCGAAACATGGAGAAAATTCAAGTCATTAAGGTTTGAAATTTATTTATTTATTTATTTAAATAAAGAGCAAGGCTAACGAAACTCTATCACAGACATCATTTAAACATTAAACAAGTTCTAACAGAAAATTTGTGCTTTTGTGCTGTATTATCATGTGTGCTAGAACTAAACCAATAATGCACTAACTGCAGTTTAGCAGTTAGTGTGAAAGAAAAAAAAATACATTTAAAAAAAATCTGTTGCACAATATCTATTAAATGAAACAGATTACCAAGCCGTGCACTTAAGGTTCAAGAGAACCTCTTACATTATTATCTTCAGACCAACAGGGTTAGTTAGAGTTTATACAACATTTGTACAGATATTATTTGTATCTATTCTTGGTTGTTCATTCTGAGTTTCACTAATATATATATATATATATATATATATATATATATATATAAACATAATTATTATTATTTAATATGCTTTGAACTTTTTTTTTTACCTTTAACTAGTATGGAATTCTCCACTTACCCCTCTGATATTTTGAAATCCCAAGTTTCCAATCACTGGGTGTTTTTCCTTAAGCAGACCATTGAATATTGCAGAAACTGAAGTGTGTGAAAATCAACCCAAACAATCGCACCTCTTCCATAATTAATAAGTTCATGAGTTAAACCCATTGCAGTGCTTGTTCTGACAACAACTAAACCTCTTAACCAATTCTGCATTATATAATTTTCAGCTACATGACTGTCTGTGTATAGGAGCAGTCTATTTATGTTACTGTACAGTCGTACCTGATGTGAAAGCTTGGGAGGGTTGCCAGAGAACCCCAAACCCCAACATGAACACACCCAAGACAATCCCTGGTTCAAGTAAATGGGTGTTTATTATATAAATACCTCACTCAAAAAAGCACCAAGCACAACTTATTTCTCCTCCAAACACCTCTCCTCTCTGCACTGCACTATCCTTCTCTAGTTGAGTGTAGCTTATCCTCCTCCCAGCTCTGAGTGTGGTCCCTATTATTGAAGGTCCGGGTATACTTTCGGTGCCCGGGCTGCTGCCCACTGGAAGCCCTTCCTATTATGTGGGCCTTCCACGAGACCTGGGACTACCTCTTGCAGCACCCTTGGACCCCAGCAGGGCTCTACTGCAGGACTACAACTCCCAGCATTTCCTGCTGGTTCCTGAATGTGAGCTGATATCAAGGGCCTCTGCCATCTAACAACCTGGGGGAATAAGCACTCCCCAGAGATGGTCATTCCCTATCCTCCTCTTTTATCATGGCCAGGGACGGTGCTAAGCACATGTCCAGTTGGGACGCCTGTCTATTTGTCTGGTGTTTCCCACCCAGGTAAGGAACGATCTTGACATACTAAGATTACTAATATCTAGCTGAGTAATTAAGATACTACTGGACTTGTTAGTGGTAGGAAGTGTTAGAAGGTATAAAGAGTGTCTTAGGTGTGTCTTTGATGGAACTTCCTTTGCAATTTTGAACATAATTACTTATTCTTGGATTTAAAATAAAGTGGCACAGTGAACTTTGCCTTTTTTCAAAATTTGTTAGTTTAATTCAATACCTAAATCTCAAGCCACTGTGCTTCTTTGAATGGCTTTTCTCACCCCTTTTTAAGAGTTTACTTTTTGGTCCTGTTCCTCATGTGATTCAAAACTTGCATATAGTGCCACCCTTTGGTTGGATTGGCTTATTGGTTTCATTATTGGTAAAGCACTTGTTTGTTTGCACATATTTCAGATATATTTGTGTGTCTGATTTGGCTATATTCTGCCATCCTGAGAGTATGAGGTAATTGTACTGTTGCAGACTTTAATCAGCGTTACTACGACTACATCTGCAACTTGAACTTTATTGCCAGGTAACATAGTTGTCAAGAATTTTCATACACATAACAAAGTAAATACAATTAACAGCACAATATACAATGCTTAACCTCATCGCAACATTAAATACAGTCAATAGTGAGTAATAATACATTGCATAAAACACAGATACATAAAACAATTTTACAATGCTGAATTGCACTCATGTCCAGCAATACTGTATGTCAAGTAAGTTTTTATAAAATAAACAATTTGTTGAATTGAGGAGTTTGGATATCAGTAAGAGACAGATTAACTATAGTGTCTATAATAGGAAGGAAATTATTTTGTGTCTTTTTTTTTTTTTTTTAAATGTAAATGTCCGCTTAATGTTTCTTTAATGGTAA
Organism: Erpetoichthys calabaricus; assembly: GCF_900747795.2. Classification (NCBI taxonomy): domain Eukaryota; kingdom Metazoa; phylum Chordata; class Cladistia; order Polypteriformes; family Polypteridae; genus Erpetoichthys; species Erpetoichthys calabaricus. The sequence goes on along the minus strand of NC_041401.2, from coordinate 151,404,689 downwards.
TAATTAAAAAAAGGTTACCAGTGGGACTATACTTTCTGATTATATTTACAGCAAGTTTGTTTACATGTCTTTAATAGAGTCCAGTTTCAGGCTTAACATCTTATCTGCTGTCTGAATGACATGCTGCAGTTTGTTTTGAGTGAGTAATTGGTTTAAAAAATTGTACCAGCAGTGATTGGGACAACTTTTTAAGCTGATGGAGAAAACAAGCATGCACGGCAGAGCTTTTTTGATAAGAGAAGATTTGAACTCAGATGCTGTACGTATGAGGCCGCAGTGCTAAGCATTGCACCACCATTCTGCTATCACTTACTTTTTTTTTTTTTTTGAGTTACGGATTGATTCTCTGGAAGACAGAGAGCACTATAACCTGACGCACACAGACGCAGGAGGCACCAGTCCAAGCACACATGATTTTTCTTTTTCCTTGTGGACAACGTCTTCCCCGTTCCCACAAGTACACAACACAGTCTCAAAAGAATAATACTCGCTTCTTCTTCTTTCTCTTCCACGGCAAGCTTAGTCTCCCTCCTCCCGACTCTAGTTCCCTGAATAGTGACTGCTGGCTCCTTTTATAAGGTACCTGTAAGTGCTTCAGGTGCTCGTTGACCTAATTCTGGCAGCACTTCCGGGTGTGACGGAAGAGCTGCTCTCCAAGGCTCAGCAGCAGCTGCAGCACCTTGTGGCGGCACCCACAGATCCCAACAGGGCTGCACCAAACTCCAACTCCCATAAAGCCCTGCGGGAGTCCTAAGCACCACTGCAACCCAGGCCGTCCGCCACAATTCCCATAGTGTTCACTTTCAGATTACTTGTTATGAGATGTTGAAATTCATTGTCATCTAATAAGGAGAATTTTCCTTTTTTAATCTTGAAGGATTTTCCTTGGATTGTGGCAGATGAACAAGAAGTGCAAATGAGAGAGCCCAGGCTTATTCCTTTGAAAACCATGACCTCTGACATAGTTAAAGTAAGTGAAATATCTTGAGAAAACAATTTTGAAAATTCTTGAGGTTTTGTTTGATGTTCTTTGATTTTGTTTAGGCCAACTAAAAACAGAGTAAGTACACTTTTTCTTTGTAAAATGTTTTATATGGTGTAATGGAAGTTTTTTTAAAAAACTGCATTTTAAAATGGCATTACAAGAGAAGATTTTGAGTCTTGTTAAAAATCAGTTTTTCTAAATTGTCATTTGTCATTGTATAATGAAATTAAATCAGAAGGAAGAATTAAGATATAAGGTTGAGGTTTTAAAAATTACTTGTCTCCTTGCATCATTGTACGTCATTGAAGGATTAGATTGTTTTTGTTTTTTGTGATAAACATCCATTAGAAACACAGAGGTGATGCTTCTCTGAAATCAAAACATTTGCTGCCTCAAAGTGGAAGTATTCCATAATTTTTAAGGCTTCTGTTTTCATGTTTTGATGGGTGCCCCTTACACGCCAATTCAAACCACAAGAACAGGTGAAGAATTAAAAACAAATTGTTTAGAATGCTTCACTTTAAAATGAAATTTCCCATAGCGCGTTAATGTATGCCATAATTGTGAAAAACAAATTTGACTTACAAAATGTCAAACCTCTGTCCTTTAAGGCTTAAAGTTACTGCTATTTCTCAAGTAGTGATGGTGTTATGAAAAATACTGTGTTCACAGTGATAAAAGTAACCTTAAAAGGTGGAAAACTGTTCGTCTTTATATAGCTAGTCAACTTGTTCCCCAAACGGAATTTATCCACTTTAAATGCTACAGCACACTAAAAGAGCCTTTGTTTCATGTTGAGGAGGCAGTGGAGAAGTTTGTTGTTTTAAAATTAGGTTCATGAAAAAACTTTTAAGTGAGCTCCACAATGGAGATTGTGTTTGGTAATGTGGGGGAGAAGGGGGTCAGCCATAAGAGCGACCACTCATTTTGACTTTTTGTCGTTTTGTTTCAGATGCAGTTGTATGTAGAAGAAAGAGCTCAGAAGATGCCTTAGGCTTCAGCTGTATAATTCATGAATGACTTGCACTCATAGGCTGATGGTTGGGATCTTTATTGTCCTGTCTGTTTGAGATGTTTAACCTGAAGTTGAGAACAAATGAGTACAAACAGTCTGACAAGGATCTTTCATTGACCTTAACCTACCAGTTTGTAAGCTGATATAAGATGGGGAGAGAGAGGGAAACAATAAGAATGCATTACTGTAGCCTTGTTTCCTCTATGAACAATGAATTGACTTTTTATGCTCTTTTATATTAAATATTTGGACAGGAAAAACACGAAAGATTCAAAGCAACATTCGTCTATTTCTACTGAGTTATAATTTGGACATCTCTTTTAGTGTGGTTTCATGCTCTGACTAATTCATGACTTGAATATTGCGCTTTTTGCATTTTGCAACTAGGTTTGTGCCATGCTTTTTTCAGTGCACAGTAATAAACGTTAACATATTAAGTCTTGATATGTTTAAGGGAACAATATGCAGAATGCACTGGAGACCACCAATGCATTTCTAGGCACTACATTAAAAGCTTTTATGCACCATTTTGCCATGAAGTGGCTTCTAACAAGAAAGTAATGAAGGGATGGCTATTGGTAGTTTTATACCATGAGCATTATGTATTTGTGTGATAGACTGGCTACAGTTTATTTAAAGGAGTTGAAATTAATGGGTTGATTTAAGTATTTTTAAATCCATACTATATTATCAAAATAGAAATTTAGAAGGTTGCTGCAGCCATGCTTTGCACTTGGTTCTAGACTCTCTTAATGTGATCCATATTAAGCAAGAGGGTACATTTGTGTGGCACACATGCTATGTAAATGCTAAGGAAACGTGGAGAAATCCCTGTGATTTTATTGTTTTATACTGACACATTGAGTGTGTGGGTGTTTTAACTGCTGACAGATGACATTGTGGGTTTTGAATATCATAATGTGATTCTTTAAATACTTAATAGTAACGCAATACAATGGTAATAAAACTACCTGTACAACTCTGTGTGTAGACTGGCGAATTGTTCTTCCTTTTGTAATACAGTTTACATTTTCTAGGATCTTCAAAATGTAAACTCTCACCTTTCACTGTTAGTACTGTTACAAGTAATACGTATTAAATAATTTTGAAAGCACACACCAAGGATTCATATGTATTGTTGTTAAGCAATAAATAAGTTATACATTCTAATGAAAGGTTCTAATTTTCTTCTCCAATTATATACACGGACAGAAATTAAATCTTCTCTTGACATACTGTTATTTACTACCTTCTTTAATTTCAGTGACAGTGGAAACCTTTGACTCATTACAGTCAAATATCTTTATCCATAAACACTTCTATTTAGTGTGTGTGTCAAAGCCTGTATGCAGGTGATGGTTTGATCTGTAATGACGCAATAGATTGTTTTTGACCTCACGGTGTTTAATTCTTAGTTCCTTTATAGTAAAGGGGGGAGGAGTTTGTGCTTTGCTTTCTTATTAAAACTTCCATCCATCCATTAGCCAGCGTGCTATATCCTAACTACAGGGTCACGGGGGGGTCTGCTGGAGCCAATTCCAGCCATCACAGGGCACAAGGCAGGAAACAAACCCCGGGCAGGGCACCAGCCCACTAAAGGGCATGCACATACACACACACACACTAGGAACAATGTACAATCACCAATGCACTTAATCCGCAAGACTTTCGACTGTGGCAGGAAACTGGAGAACCCAGAAGAAACCCATGCAGACACGGGGAAGAACATGCAAACTCCACGCAGGGAGGACCCGGGAAGCGAACCCAGGTCTTCTAACTGTGAGGCAGCACTGTGCCGCCCTTATTAAAACTTTCCATAGGGATTTCAGTTTCCTACCAGAATCTGTAGGTGATGCGTCAAGGAGGTCGTCTTGTAATTTTCTGGTGTTTAAGATATGCATGCAATCAACAGACAATGCAGTTTGGTTTTCATGTTTCACTAAGGTCAGTTCCTCACTGGTTGTCAACTGACTTTTAAGCAAAAGTTTAATTATCTTAAGGAATTAGTAGACAACCTTAAATATTTGGTTATAAAATTTCCAAAGATCTTAAGCTTCAGTTGTAGTTGTGTTGATTAGATATGTCAGAAGTATTATGTACCTAACTAAATACTTTTCTGTATAGAATATTTATTGTGTTTTCCCCCTCCCCCCCAGGGTTCAGTGTTAGTTTCTCAGAGCTCCTTACTCTTGATCATGCTACGTACAGTAGCTGTCCTAGAGTAAAAACTGTATTGTAGATAAATTACTGCTATTTGAAGTGGCGGACCTTGGCATTGGTTAACAGTCATTGGAAACACAGTTTTATAGGAAACTGCATTCTTTTGAAGTCAAGCTGGTAATATTTAAATAATGGGAATTTAGGGTGTAAATATAATTTCATCCTTTAGCACACCTTGTAAAAATTGTATCTTAAATCCAATTTAAATTCAACGCTTTGATCTGTAATCTATTACTGCCACAAAGTTTTAGAAGGATTAGATTAAAAGCAATATACAAACTGAGACAGGCCTAGTGTATGGGAACAACAGTTTAACTCGGAGAAAGTGGGGAACTAAAAATTGAAACCAGTAAGAATTGAAATAAGCCCCAAATAGATTTAAAAAATGGAAAACAATGGTAGGTAAACTAAGAAGTATTGTAAACCGTGAATGCTATCCTTGCGATGAGTTACAACTTAGGTTTATTGGCAAAATTTACCAACTTTCAGCTGTTTATTGCCAATAAACTAATTTGCAATGGGTGTTGAATAATTTTGTATTTTAGAATAGTAGTAAGAATACTGAAATACATTTGGATTGAGATATGCGTGTTTACTTTGTTCATTCAAGATTTTGATTTCAAGTTTACCACCAGGCGTATGTTCGTGGGGAAGGGAAATGTAGTATTGTAGTAGTACTATTTATTTATTTATTTATTTATTTTATTTTTTTTCCAAATTTATCAATATGGCTTTGTGGCTGAATTGTTTTATTTTTAACTTATTACAAACAGCAAAGATGATTTCAGGCTGCATATTTGCATGACATATACAATAACTTTGAACATTTTAATCATTGTATTGGAAAGTACAGGTGAAAAATAATAATATGGTGAGCTATATACAGTTATGCTTGAAAGTTTGTGAACCCTTTAGAATTTTCTATATTTCTGCATAAATATGACCTAAAACATCAGATTTTCACTCAAGTCCTAAAAGTAGATAAAGAGAAACTAGTTAAACAAATGAGACAAAAATATTATACTTGGTAATTTATTTATTGAGGAAAATAACCGAATATTACATATTTGTGAGTGGCAAAAGTATGTGAACATTTGCTTTCAGTATCTGGTGTGACCCCCCTTTGCAGCAATAACTGCAACTAAACGTTTCCAGTAACTGTTGCTCAGTCCTGCACACCAGCTTGGAGGAATTTTAGCCCATTACTCCGTACAGAACAGCTTCAACTCTGGGATGTTGGCGAGTTTCCTCACATTAACTGCTCGCTTCAGGTCCTTCCACAACATTTCGATTGGATTAAGGTCAGGACTTTCACTTGGCCATTCCAAAACATTAACTTTATTCTTCTTTAACCATTCTTTGGTAGAACGACTTGTGTGCTTAGGGTCGTTGTCTTGCTGCATGACCCACCATGATACTACCACCACCATGTTTCACAGATGGGATAAGGTTCTTATGCTGGAATGCAGTGTTTTCCTTTCTCCAAACAGAACGCTTTTCATTTAAACCAAAAAGTTTTATTTTGGTCTCATCCGTCCGCAAAACATTCTTCCAATAGCCGCCTGGTTTGTCCACGTGATCTTTAGCAAACTGCAGACGAGCAGCAATGTTTTTTTTTGGAGAGCAGTGGCTTTCTCCTTGCAACCCTACAATGCACACCATTGTTGTTCAGTGTTCTCCTGATGGTGGACTCATGAACATGAACATTAGCCAATGTGAGACAGGCCTTCAATTGCTTAGAAGTTACCCTGGGGTCCTTTGTGACCTCGCCGACTATTACACGCCTTGCTCTTGGAGTGATCTTTGTTGGTCGACCACTCCTGGGGACGGTAACAATGGTCTTGAATTTCCTCCATTTGTACATAATCTGTCTGACTGTGGATTGGTGGAGTCCAAACTCTTTAGAGATGGCTTTGTAACCTTTTCCAGCCTGATGAGCATCAACAACTTTTTCTGAGGTCCTCAGAAATCTCCTTTGTTCGTGCCATGACACACTTCCACAAACGTGTTGTGAAGAGCAGACTTTGATAGATCCCTGTTTTTTAAATAACACGGGGTGCCCACTCACACCTGATTGTCATTCCATTGATTGAAAACACCGGACTCGAATTTCACCTTCAAACTAACTGCTAATCCTAGAGGTTCACATACTTTTGCCACTCACAAATATGTAATATTCGGTTATTTTCCTCAATAAATAAATTACCAAGTATAATTTTTTTGTCTAATTTGTTTAACTGGTTTCTCTTTATCTACTTTTAGGACCTGAGTGAAAATCTGATGATGTTTTAGGTCATATTTATACAGAAATATAGTACTAGGGTGTTGTACTGTGTTAGCCATTATGAATGTAGAGAAAAGCCAAGCAAAGTGACACCTTTTGATTACATCTTGCCTGAAGAAGGGGCCTGAGTTGCCTCGAAAGCTTGCATAATGTAATCTTTTTAGTTAGCCAATAAAAGGTGTCATTTTGCTTGGCTTTTCTCTGCAGAAATATAGAAAATTCTAAAGGGTTCACAAACTCTCAAGCACAACTGTATAGCATGCACTGCAGAAAGCATCTACAGGTGTTGGTGTGGAAGAGATTTCAGAAGACTTCTGTAGTACAGGATGTCGCCAAGAGTGGTAAAGATGATTTAAAGTTGATTCATTCCTAAAAATCTCAACTGTACATATACATCAAAGCCTAAAATTAGTACTAGCTATCAAGAAGTACCTGATTAGAAACCAATGTCCCCAGAACTCATTTTTAAAGGAAGCAGGCAGTTCTGTATCACCACATGGAGTGTGGATAAGATACTAATCAAAGCAGTCTGATTATTCAAAGCAGGTGACTCTTTTGCAAGACAGGTAAATATTTAGGTCCTGTAGATAGCCATCAACAATAACCTGGAGCAGAATTTTCCTGGAATTCTTTTTTCTTTAAAACACTGATTTCTAGCCCATTATACACTCTTCCCCTACTTTTTTTGAGATGTCTCCTGACATCTTGCTGTAAAGGCTCAGCCTTTGATTCAGTGCCTAGTATTTAGTTAGTTTGAATAAATGTTTGCCAAAAGAAAAAAAACAGAAGTTACTAATTTCTTTTACTCTTTCAAAAGCACTGTGCAGTTCTGCTTCTGTCAAATTCTGAAAAACACTGTCTATATCAGCTATAGAAAAAAATCCTGCCCGATTCTCTTCCACCATGGTTTGGCATCATCAATTTTTTTTCTTTATTTCCTTTTTGTTTATTTTTCTTCAAAAAGCACATCATGGTCATCGTTGATTAGTATTGTGAAGCTGATGTGGACAGCAGTGTTGGCTTCTTCAAAAACATAAGCCTATGCACTAATTTTTATAAAAAAAAAAAGAAAAATGCAGTGTAATCTGAGAGTTATTGTCACATGTAGTGTACACAGTAAATGAAGATCACGTCATAGTTTATGATAAAATATTACAATAAGTAATGGTTAGCAAAAAAGGCATTTCTCTCTTGAATATGTTACATGTCGTGTGCAGTTTTGGAATAGAGAAACTTACTAAAGGCAGGTATTTGGGTTTGGGAGTTTTTACTTGTTTTTGTTTGTTTGTTTGGTTATTTATAAAGAAAGAAAAGCAGATTTCTCCTTAAAGGTATGGCAGCACTGCATGTACTGATTGTCTGGTCCAGATTGAAATAAATGGAAGAAGAGATGTCTGTTGTAAATGCTGCATGTCTAAACACCGTCCACGATGAGAGAAAAAAAGACCGGCACTAAGATCAACGCTGTAATCCAGTGAGGCAATTAAATTGTAATCCCGAAGTGGCTGAGAGGAAAAAAAAAATGCAGCCATTCCTACCTTTAATGACATGACATGTTAGTTCGATGCTTTTCTTTAAACGTTGTGAGTGCTGATGGAATCATCTGATGCAGTGCACTCGCTAAAGGGAATTGTAGCTCCCATGTCATCATTTGCGAAAATGTTACTTTTTACTGGATCGGGTTCAGTGAAGTGACAACGTTCCCAGCCACAGAGCCTGGCAATAAAGCAGGGGGTGCTGGCTAAATGCACTTCTTTGAATTTCGACAAACTTTACTCCTCTCCCTTCACTTCTGAAGATGGCCTTCATGTGCATAAAGTGGCACGCACCATTTTTCCCTGCGATCGCTGTCCCCTCTATAGGGGTGCATTGTGTTAGAATGTCCCACTCGCTATAGTATTATTATTGACAGACATCAAGAAATAATAAGTATTGGCCAGTATTTGTTTATATACAGTGTCACCAAATTTCAATCAAGTTTTGCAATATTTAGTTTTTCTATTGTGGGTTTCTTGTTTACCCCTAAATATTGAAATATCTTTTCTTAGCGCATATCTACAACCATACATGTTATCATCCTGCCAAATTTCAGTTTTTTACCTAAATTGGAAATAGTGGTTGCTGTTGATCAGTTAGTCATTCAGTCAACTTTGCATTTTTTATATATAGAGATATAGATTCTGAAATGTTGTTAGACAATATGCTGAGAATGGTGGTTTTTGTAGTGCAGACCACTCGTACCAAGCCTTAAGCCCATGACCTGTTGAGACTGTGTGATACTGAGTCAAAATGATAGTGAGACCATCTCAAGACCAAGGCATAACAAAATGGAGTCCTCTTTTAAGACCACACTTTTAACTAGAGTTCAGCTGGGCCCAGCCTAAATCTTCCAATTCTCTGCTGGAATCATTTGAAACTCGGCTATGGAATACCCCTGCTGAATCACTTCTTCAATATATAAGAATATTTAGTAGTCCTTCAACATCTGCAATAAGATGCTGCAGATGTTCTATCAGACAGTTGTGGCGAGCGCCCTCTTCTACGCGGTGGTGTGCTGGGGAGGCAGCATTAAGAAGAAAGACGCCTCACGTCTGGACAAACTGGTGAGGAAGGCAGGCTCTATTGTTGGCATGGAGCTAGACAGTTTGACATCTGTGGCAGAGCGACGGGCGCTCAGCAGGCTCCTATCAATTATGGAAAATCCACTGCATCCACTAAATAGTATCATCTCTAGACAGAAGAGCAGCTTCAGCGACAGACTGCTGTCACTGTCCTGCTCCACTGACAGACTGAGAATATCGTTCCTCCCCCAAACTATGCGACTCTTCAATTCCACCCAGGGGGGGTAAACGTTAAAATTATATAAAGTTATTGTCTGTTTTTACCTGCATTATTATCAATCTTTAATATTGTTTTTTGTATCAGTAAGGTGCTGCTGGAGTATGTGAATTTCCCCTTGGGATTAATAAAGTATCTATCTATCTATCTATCTAGTCATGCCCTCGCCCAGATGTGGTTTCCTGTTCCATGTGCTTACTTGTTTATTGTTGTAAATTCTTTGTTACTTTGAATAAATTACAACATACAAGTCATCTGACTGTGACTTCTGCAATCGACTCTGTGTTGGCTAAGTCCTGCTAATTAGCACATTCTCCAGCGCTCCTTGGAAAACCCCTCTTTTACACGGTGTATTCAATTACGTAAAAGGATGTTGGCAGTTGTTTTTGTGGCGATGGAGGTGAGAAGTCATGGACTTCCATCCATCCATTTTCCAACCCGCTGAATCCAAACACAGGGTCACGGGGGTCTGCTGGAGCCAATCCCAGCCAACACAGGGCACAAGGCAGGAACCAATCCCGGGCAGGGTGCCAAGCCACCGCAGTGTCATGTACTTGTACTTCTGAAATTGGAGCTAATTGCTTGTTTCAGATTTGTTCCCCTGAATTTCTTCATCTTTCCCCTGAATTGCTTCATTTCTTTCCTTAAAGGGCACCCAAACAGAAATGAAATATGAAGTGAGTGAGCCAACTGAAGACCAAATAAGTCAATGCCTCAAACCCCAAACCCGTTCTTTAATTCTGTGGCTTGTTGCTGCTGTCATGGTGCATTAGCAGACAGATTTTCTCTTTCTAGGAGCAAAGTTTAAATGTTTTGGGGACCTGAGCAGATCGACATTCCTGAGACCTTCATCTTTCTTTGTTTTCAGATATAGTATGATGGACATCAGTTGTTTTGGCTCATTTTGTATCATTATTGTTTGGCTACTAATTATGGAAAAAGAAACAATTCAGGGGTCTGAGTCTTCAAGAGCAGGTCAATTAAAGTTAGTTCAAAAGAAGCTAATTAGCAGCAAAAACAGTTCACTCATTAAGAAAAGGGTTAGAATGAAGACCTGCAGCCACAGTGGTCCTCCAGAACCAGGGTTGGTGACCCCTGAGTTAGAGGATATTGGAAGAGGCTTTGGCAGACCATTTGACTATTCAGAAATTGTAGGGGTTCACATTTCCTAGTTTGATCTTGGCAAAAATGTTGAAACTCTGACTTCAGATGGAGACATCATTAAAAGATAGAGGGAATGCTTTTGGTAACTTCTGAAACTGTTAGATACACTATCTTTGGAAAATGCATCAGATAGGATATACAGTAGATGGCCTTTCAATATTTGAAGTCGCCAATGGCCTAAAAGCTCTGCAGTGACAAGAAGGTAGGTGTGGTTGAGGTCTGCACAGAAATGCTGCCCCCATACTATATTAAGTGGAAACCATGGATAAGCCCTTAAAACTGACACATGGGGCCAGTGAGGTGGAAAAGAGGATGTGCACCTGACACCAAAGGACCATACTCCTCAGTCATCCAGGGAAAGCCTATACCAGTGTTCTGGAACAGTGATGCTGTCTGCTAGCTGAACCTTAGATACCTGAGAAGCAAAGCAGATTCCACCCTGGCCATGGAACTGTTTGTCATTTTAAGATGTCTGAAGATTTGTAGGAGTTTAGTGATTCTGTGTAGGTGTATTTTGTGGAACTGAAGTGCATTTGTGACTTTGTAACCTAGTGGTATCTTGGTGTCTTGTGAGGTTACAAAGCTTTATAGCTTTTGGTCCTTCCATCTTCAGACCAGTTGTGATGTTTGAATTTTTGCCATCAAATGGTTTGAAAATCAGGGTAAAATTCTGCTAACAATTTTTCTGTACAATTTTGTTTCTATGATTCAGGATATCTATCATGGATCAAAATCTTCGTTCGGCTGCTCCCGTTAGGGGTTGCCACAGCAGATCATCTTCTTCCATACCTTTCTGTCCTCTGCATCTTGCTCTGTTACACCCATCACCTGCATGTCCTCTCTCACCACATCCATAAACCTTCACTTAGGCCTTCCTCTTTTCCTCTTCCCTGGCAGCTCTATCCTTAGCATCCTTCTCCCAATATACCCAGCATCTCTCCTCTGCACATGTCCAAACCAACGCAATCTCGCCTCTCTGAGTTTGTCTCCCTACCGTCCAACTTGAACTGACCCTCTAATGTACACATTTCTAATCCTGTCCATCCTCGTGACACCCAATGCAAATCTTAGCATCTTTAACTCTGCTACCTCCAGCTCTGTCTCCTGCTTTCTGGTCAGTGCCACCGTCTCCAACCCATATAACATATCCGGTCTCACTATCATCCTGTAGACCTTCCCTTTCACTCTTGCTGATACCCGTCTGTCACAAATCACTCCTAACACTCTTCTCCACCCATTTCACCCTGCCTGCACTCTCTTTTTCACCTCTCTTCCACAATTCCCATTACTCTGTACTGTTGATCCCAAGTATTTAAACTCCTCTACGTTTGCCAACTCTACTTCCTGCATCCTCACCATTCCACTGACCTCCCTCTCATTTACACACATGTATTCTGTCTTGTTCCTACTGACCTTCATTCCTCTCCTCTCAAGAGCATATCACCAACTCTCTAGGGTCTCAACCTGCTCCCTACTATCGCTACAGATCACAATGTCATCAGCAGACATCATAGGCCACGGGGACTCCTGTCTAATCTCGTCTGTCAACCTGTCCATCACCATTGCAAATAAAAAAGGGCTCGGAGCCGATCCCTGATGTAATCCCACCTCCAACTTGAATGCATCTGTCACTTCTACCGCAGACCTCGCCACAGTCACTCTTCCTTCGTACATATCCTGTACAACTCTTACGTACTTCTCTGCCACTCCCGACTTCCTCATACTATACCAGAGCTCCTCTCGAGGCACCCTGTTATATGCTTTCTCCAGGTCCACAAAGACACAATGTAACTCCTTCTGGCCTTCTCTAAACTTCTCCATCAACATCCTCAGAGCAACCATCACATCTGTGGTGCTCTTTCTTGGCATGAAAACATACTGCGGCTCACTAATCATCACCTCACTTCTTAACCTAGCTTCCTCTACTCTTTCCCATAACTTCATGCTGTGGCTCATCAATTTTATTCCCCTGTAGTTACTACAGTCCTGCACATCCCCCTTATTCTTAAATATCGGCACCAGTACACTTCTCCACTCCTCAGGCATCCTCTCACTTTCCAAGATTCCATTAAACAATCTGGTTAAAAACTCCACTGCCATCTCTCCTAAACACCTTCATGCTTCCATAGGTATGTCATCTGGACCAACGGCCTTTCCATTTATCATCCTCTAATAATAAAATAATAATTCATTACATTTATATAGCGCTTTTCTCAGTACTCAAAGCGCTATCCACACAGGGAGGAACCGGGAAGCGAACCCACAATCTTCCACAGTCACCTTACTGCAAAGCAGCAGCACTACCACTGCGCCTTTATAGCTCTCCTTACTTCCTCCTTGCTAATCCATTGCACTTCCTGATTCACTATCTCCACATCATCCAACCTCTTCTCTCTCTCGTTCTCTTCATTCATCAGCCTCTCAAAGTACTCTTTCCATCTGCTCAACACGCTCTTCTCGCTTGTGAGTATGTTTCCATCTTTATCCTTTATCACCCTAATCCGCTGCACATCTTTCCCAGCTCGGTCCCTCTGTCTAGCCAATCGGTATAAGTCCTTTTCTCCCTCCTTAGTGTCCAACCTCTCATACAATTCATCATACACCTTTTCTTTAGCCTTTGCCACCTCTCTCTTCGCCTTATGCCTTATCTCCTTGTACTCTTGTCTACTTTCTGCATCTCTCTGACTATCCCACTTCTTCTTTGCCATCCTCTTCCTCTGTATACTCTCCTGTATTTCCTCATTCCACCACCAGGTTTCCTTTTCATCCTTCCTCTTTCCAGATATCACTCCAAGCACCCTTCTTGCTGTCACCCTTACTACATCTGCTGTAGTTTCCCAGCTGTCTGGTAACTCTTCACTGCCACCCAGTGCCTGTCTCACCTCCTCCCTAAACTCAACCTTGCAATCTTCCTTCTTCAACTTCCACCCTTTGATCCTTGGCTCTGCCCTCACTCTCTTCCTCTTCTTGATCTCCAACGTCATCCTACAGACCACCATCCTATGCTGCTTAACTACTCTTTCCCCTGCCACCACTTTGCAATCTTCAATCTCCTTCAGATTGACTCTTCTGCATAGGATGTAATCTACCTGTGTGCATCTTCCTCCACTCTTGTATGTAACCCTATGTTCCTCCCTCTTAAAATACATATCCACCACATCCATGTCCATCCATTTGGCAAAATCCACTATCCTCTGACCTTCTTCATTCCTCTCCTTGACACCATACCTACCCATCACCTCCTTGTCTCCACTGTTCCCTTCACCAACATGCCCATTGACATCCGCTCCAATCACCACTTTCTGTCCCTTGGGTACACTGTTCATCACTTCATCCAACTCAATCCAAAAATCTTCTTTCTCACCCATTGCACACCCAACTTGCAGTGTATACAGTATGCACTAACAACATTCATAATCACACCTCCAATCACCAGCTTCATAATCACCGCTCTGTCTGACACTCTTTTCACCTCAAAAACACACCTGACATACTGTTCCTTCAGAATAACTCCTACCCCATTTCTCCTCCTATCCACACCATGATACAACAATTTGAATCCACCTCCAATCCACTTCCCCTTCCATTTAGTCTCTTGCATGCACTATATATCAACCTTCCTTCTCTCCATCATATCGGCTAACTCTCTCCCCTTACCAGAAATACTGCTAAAATTCAAAGTTCCTACCCTCAGTTCCACTCTCTTTACTTTCCTCTTCTCCTCCTGCCTCCGGACACGTCTCCCCCCTCTTCTTCTCCTTCTTCGTCTTCAGCCAACAGAAGCCCAATTTCCGCCAGCACCCTGTTGGCTAACAGTACTGGTGGCGGTCGTTGTTAACCCGGGGCTCGACCTATCCTGTATGGAAATTTGTATTATTGTCCGCATATTGATTTGGAAAAGTTTTACATTGGATGCCCTTCTTGACGCAACCCTCCCCATTTATCCAGGCTTGGGACTGGCACGAAGAAACACACTGGTTTGTGCATCCCCTGTGGCTGGGTTCTATCATGGATCAAAATGAGGGTTGAAAAGTATCTATTTTAGGGAACCTAATGATTTAATTTCAGTTATTTGGAAATCGCCATTGGCAATCACTGAAATTCGAGTATGTTGATTCACTTGAGTCATTATTTTAGATCTTCAAATGGCTAAAGAGGCCAATTCTGGAATCACAGACTTCTTTCCACAGACTTTTCCAATTTAGAACCTTTTATGAGAATTATTTTGAGATTGACCCTGGAGTTATCCTTGTAATGCTTTTTTCTGATCTTCGAGATTCTGTTAACCAGCATTTAGCTTTGAATAGAGGACCTGCTTTAGGAGATGTGTGTCAGGTATTTGTATTACATGGCCTGTCCATCTCAGCGGGTGTTTGATGATAGTCGTAGCAATTCCATTGACATTTGCCTCCTCAAGATCATTCATGTTAGTGTGTTTTTCCGTTCAGCTGATATATAGGATTTTTTGCAGGTATCTCTGGTGGTAGGACTCCAGGATTCTTCTCTTCTTATTGTAGGTAGTTCACATCTCTGCATCATATAGGATCGTGGGCAAGATAACTGTCTTGTAGACCAGTAGCATGGTCTTTGCAAGCAAGTCAGATTTTTTTTAAAAACTCATCTACGGTACAGATGGTGTACCTTAGTGTCAATGTCTAGCCGAGAAGAGAGATGACTTCCAAGGTATGTACCAAATTTGATTTAATGTTCCCTGATCGTATCACTCCACATTCGTAACCAAATATGGCATTGAAGTTACCCAGAAGGATGATTTAATGTTGTTCTCGGATGCCTGATAGGATACCATCTAGACTGGCACTGAAAGCTTCCTTGATGTCCTCTTGTGAGTCCCACACAACAATGGCTATCTGGTTGCTGTCCAGCATTAGCTGAACTGTAATTAGATAGATAGATATACTTTATTAATCCCAAGGGGAAATTCACATACTCCAGCAGCAGTATACTGATAAAAACAATATTAAATTAAAGAGTGATAACAATGCAGATATACAGAGAGACAATAACTTTGTATAATGTTAACGTTTACTCCCCCGGGTGGAATTGAAGAGTCGTATAGTGTGGGGGAGGAACGATCTCCTCAGTCTCTCAGTGGAGCAGGACAGTGCCAGCAGTCTGTCGCTGAAGCTGCTGTTCTGTCTAGAGATGATACTGTTTAGTGGATGCAGTGGATTCTCCATTATTGACCGGAGTCTGCGCAGCGCCCATTACTCTGCCACAGATGTCAAACTGTCCAGCTCCGTGCCTACAATAGAGACTGCCTTCCTCACCAGTTTGTCCAGGCGTGAGGCGTCCTTCTTCTTAATGCTGCCTCCCCAGCACACCACCGCGTAGAAGAGGGCGCTCGCCACAACCATCTGATAGAACATCTGCTGCATCTTATTGCAGATGTTGAAGGACCCCAGCCTTCTAAGGAAGTATAACCGGCTCTGTCCTTTCTTACACAGAGCATCAGTATTGGCAGTCCAGTCCAATTTATCATCCAGCTGCACCCCTGGGTATTTATAGGTCTGCACCCTCTGCACACAGTCACCTCTGATGATCACATTGTCCATGAGGGGCCTGGGCCTCCTAAAATCCACCACTAGCTCCTTGGTTTTGCTGGTGTTCAGTTGTAGGTGGTTTGAGTTGCACCATTTAACAAAGTCCTTGATTAGGTTCCTGTACTCCTCCTCCTGCCCACTCCTGATGCAGCCCACGATAGCAGTGTCATCAGTGAACTAATGCACGTGACAGGACTCCGAGTTGTATTGGAAGTCTGATGTATATAGGCTGAACAGGACCGGAGACAGTACAGTCCCCTGCAGCGCTCCTGTGTTGCTGACCACAATGTCAGACCTGCAGTTACCAAGATGGACGTACTGAGGTCTGTCTTTAAGATAGATCCATGCTGCCAGGTATGAATCTTCTCCCATCTCTGTCAGCTTGACCCTAAGGAGCAGAGGTTAGATGGTGTTGAAGGCGCTAGAGAAGTCCAGAAACAGAATTCTTACTGCACCACTGCCTCTGTCCAAGTGGGAGAGGGATCGGTGTAGCATATAGATGATGGCATCCTCCACTCCCACCTTCTCCTGGTATGCGAACTGCAGAGGGTC
This sequence comes from Erpetoichthys calabaricus, assembly GCF_900747795.2. Taxonomy (NCBI): domain Eukaryota; kingdom Metazoa; phylum Chordata; class Cladistia; order Polypteriformes; family Polypteridae; genus Erpetoichthys; species Erpetoichthys calabaricus. The sequence continues at coordinate 151,388,070 of NC_041401.2, read as the reverse complement.
GAGGGCGTGGTGGACCTGTGGTCTCAGGTGGTGAAGCAGCAGCCACTCCATGGTCTTCATCACATGTGACATCAGAGCAACAGGCCGGATGTCATTCAGTTCACCTGGACGTGATACCTTTGGAACTGGTGTGATGCAAGATGTTTTCCAAAGCCTCGGGACTCTCCCCTGTTCCAGGCTCAGGTTGAAGATGCGCTGTAGAGGACTCCTCAGCTCCAGTGCACAGGCCTTCAGCAGTCATGGCGATACTCCATCTGGACCCGCTGCTTTACTGGCACAAAGTCTCCTCAGCTCTCTGCTTACCTGGGCTGCTGTAATTGTGGGTGGGGGGAAACTCTCTCCTATGCTGGTATCAGCAGAAGGATGTGTGGAGGGTGCAGTACTCTGAGGTGAGAGTGGGTTAGGGTGGTCAAACCTGTTAAAGAAGTTGTTCATCTGGTTTGCTCTCTCCACGTCCCTCTCGATGGTGGCACCCCGCTTCGAGCTGCAGCCAGTGATGATCTTCATCCCATCCCACACTTCCTTCATGCTGTTATTCTGCAACTTCTGCCCCAGCTTTCTCCTGTACTGCTCCTTCGCCGCCCTGAGCTGGACTCGGAGTTCCTTCTGCACGCGCTTGAGCTCATGCTGATCACCGCCTTTAAAAGCCCTTTTTTTCTGGTTCAAAAGCCCCTTGGTGTCACTTGTAATCCATGGCTTGTTGTTAGCATAGCAGTGTACTGTTCTTACTGGAACAACAATGTCCATACAGAAGGTGTTCGGTGTTCGCTGATGCTCTGGGACAATTTAGTTACCTGGATAACCAAGTTGTTTCAGATGACGAAAAAGACCCAATGCATCCTGGGTTCACTAGCAGACGTTCCTTTCAAAATGAAGGTATATCTTCCCTTTTTCTCCCTCAGTTATCTTTCCTATGCCGTTCTGGTTTTAGATAGGACTGCAATGCCAAGCTACAAAGGCTGCTCATCTCACTGGCCATTCACAGGAATCACTGTCCAGAGGAGGCCGCACATTCTAGGCTGTAAAATTTATTTTTCTGTGCCTCATGAAGGCAGCATTCAAAGTAGGGGCGGTGATTTTGAACTGCAAAGAGCACTGATGCTGTTGTTAACCTGATTTGACAGAGAGCAAGTGATTACGATAAACTGTACAGCCGAAAAAAAGACCCCCATTAAACTTGTGTGTTGCATGTGCACAGAGCTCAATGCACTTGTTAAAAATAAACATAACCTGTTACAAAGGAAAAACCTTTCTTTACACTCCGATTATACATTGGCATTCAAATGCATAAAATGTGAACAGTACGTTGTCGCAGGTGCTGTATATGCTGCCTTTTCTTCAGTGTTATGACGATAGTATAGGAATCAATGTAAGCTTGAAAGAATTAGCAGCTACGTTTGTGAAAATATCTCTCTATTATAATAAAAAAATCATGGAACGAGACACGACTTTTTCAGAGAGATACTTTCACATCCCGCAAGATGAGACTTTGTGCCAAGAGATTTAACCAAAGCCCAGAGCAAAAAGTAAAAGACAAAGAGTAGATGACAAAGTAGAATGCAAGTTATCGGCAATATACTAATAACCCAATTGTGCTTCACTCATTCAAAATATGGAACCAATGTAGAAAGTATTTTAAGATGGAGAATCTTTTATCTGTGACACCTCTGCAAGAGAACTACCTCTTTCAACCCTCACAAACATATGCAGTTTTTAATATCTGGAAAAAATTTGGGATTAAATTGCTTAGAGATCTTTATATAGACAACATATTTGCATCCTATGAACAATTACACTCCAAATTTAACTTTTCAGCCACACATTTCTTTCACTACCTTCAAATTACGAACTTTGTTAAACAGAACCTGCCCGATTTTCCTGATCTTGCACCCTCCTCCATGCCGGAAAAAATATTACTCAATTTCAAGGACTTAGACACCATCTCTGCAATATATAAAATTATCTTGCAGTCCCTCCCTTTTAAAGATCCAAGAGGACATTGGGAATAAGATCTCTTAATCAATATATCAGAAAAGGAGTGGAAAATAGCAAGGCAGAGACTTCACTCGAGCTCCATATGTGCAAAGCATACAATTATTCAACTCAAAATTATATATCGAGCACATCTGTCTCGCCTAAAACTGTCCAAAATGTTTCCAGGGCAAGATCCAACCTGCGAACGCTGCAGTCAAGTCCCAGCCTCACTGGGTCACATGTTCTGGGCCTGCACCAAATTGACATCATTTTGAAGCAAAATGTTTAAGTGCCTCTCAGACAGCCTTGGTGTCACAATCCCTCCTAACCCATTAACAGCTGTGTTCGGTGTTCTTCCAGATGGGTTTAAAGTGGAGAAGGACAAACAAACTGTGATAGCATTCACTATACTTTTGGCACACAGACTTATTTTGCTAAACTGGAAGAATCCTAACTCTCCTCTTTTAAGTCAGTGGGAAACCGATGTTTCATACTATTTGAAATTGGAAAAAATCAAATATTTAGTTAGAGGATCTGTACAGACTGCGGTGGGTTGGCACCCTGCCCGGGATTGGTTCCTGCCTTGTGCCCTGTGTTGGCTGGGATTGGCTCCAGCAGACCCCTGTGTTCGGATTCAGCGGGTTGGAAAATGGATGGATGGATGGATCTGTACAGAATTATTTCAAAACCTGGCAGGATATAATCAATAATATCTTAGAATAAGCTCTTAATGCACCGAGAAAGTAATTATCTCCACATTTCTTTTCCTTCTCCGATTTATCTCTATTGCCCTATTAAACTCATCAATTTAGGTATGTCTACAAGCCTTAAGTTTTACTCTGCTGGCCATGCTCTCTCTCAGGGGTGGGGGTCGACTTGTTCTCAATCCTATCTTTTGTAAAAATTGATCTTTTTTGTATGGAATGATTACAATAAAATTAATAAAAAAAAAAAAAAGAATGTCGTAAAGAGTTCAAAAATGTTGGTGCAATACACATGCAGAGCAGGTTAGAGATAATGGAAGTACTAAAATTCGAAAGTTTCAAAAAAATGATAGTAAAGATCACATTAGCGCAAACAAACAGAAATTATTACTCAGTGAAATAACGAAACAGCGAAAACAGATTGAATATATTGTTTGGATTTAAACTTTGAGTCGGAGACTTGTAGATCATCTAATTTGTGTTGTCATCAGGGAAAAGTAGTGTTTCTTCCCAATGAAGAGGCATATCCGCAAGAATTAAAAGATTTGTTGTATGGTGAAAGTGAAATCCACATACGCGAGCGGCAGAGATGGGAAGTGTCTGGTACGTAGCGCAGACCAGGTGGGTTCACGAGCAAAGCGAGCAGGGGGCAAACCTCCCTAGTGAATTGTAAAATATGTATTCAAACCAAACAATGTTTCACACTCTGTCAAAACATCTGCCGTTAAGAGAGTTAATGACAAAGAGCCACGGGAGATTCTGATTTCTGTACTCAACACACCCAAATCAACAAATCAGTTTAATGACACCAGCAGGAGAACGACAAGGCTGTTTGCCACCCACCTCCTAACTGCACATCTAAATGAATAACATTACTGTCTAATAGATAATGCAAACATGCCATGCCAGAATAGCTGTAGTGTTTAAACACTTAGGATACTGTTTAGACCACAATTGTTATCTAGACTCTGTTCACTGTTTTCCCACATGATGCAATAGTCAAAATGACAGAAAGATATTGTAGCAGACGGATGCACGGCTCAAATGTGTGCAGCCAAGTACCTCTCACTTCTATTGCAGTGGTCGTTAAAATGTACAAATTAATCATTAAGTTTCAGTTACCTTGTGCTACTGAGCTCCTGAATTGATAACAAATTTTAGCCTTTTATTTTCTCCTCAGCATCAATTCTTTTGTTTTTTAGTCTCTTTTACCCTCTTCCTGAATCCCCAGAGGTGATTTTAAACACACCGATTGGAGACATTGGGGAAGCCCTGTTGGTGTAACCTTTGCAGCGCAGTATTTCACTGCTACTCACTACAAACCTTTTAACATTTTGTCCCCAGATGTGTTTTCTCATTCAAGAATCCCATTTGGCCCCGCAAGACTAGTGAGGCAGACAATTTTTAGGGTACTTTTTCTAGCCTCCTCCCCTCCAGGGGTGACCCTTGTGGACCCTAAAAAGGGCTGCTCACTCATGGGTGAAAGTACCAAAGAATTATCCTCCCTCAATCCGATGAGTCCAGAGACTCCGATTACACCCATCGCCTGTGTGCCAGTTTGTGACTCGGAGCTTCCAGACTTGTCAGTCCTGCTACAGTCACCATTTGCTGATCATCTCACGACTTGGGATCAGGGTGTGCAGAGTGGACACCTGTGTGTGGCATTTTAATGTGGTGAGCTTTGTGCACAGACCTGAAACCAACAACATGGATTCCATGACAGTTGGAGACCCCCACTGCAGACTTCCTCCACCTTAGCAACTGTTCTGCCTATTTGCTGGCCACTATTGTCCACCTATTCTGCTGTTGAATGCAATGTGATCAGAGTGACAATTGACACTTGATATATGCACACAACAGCTGATCATGGTGGAGAACTTTAAGTACCTTAAGGTCTTATTCATGGCTGGCAACAGTGATACTCTTCAGACTGATCACTAGTCAGTGCAGTGGTGCCAGTATCTCTTGTACGTATATATTTCTCTTCTGGTTCGTCCTGCTTCCACTTCAAAACCGGTCCCGCCCGCACGCAGACGACACGGCATTTCTCGATTCCTATTCATCGTCTTCCATGTCATGCACTATACTGGCCTGCTGAGCGTAATACATCCAACAAGTACTCGAGGTGCTGCCACAACGGTAAAGTAGCTTTACCACCTTTGCAGGAGCCACCTGTGTCTTTACAACAGCTTCTTACACAGCAAACATCAGAAGCTAAAAAGTATCGTGAACACATTTGAGAATACAACTCTTCTTTAGCGTTTGCTTCCATGGGTGCACAGCTAACTCAACCTCCTGGCCACGGACCATACTGTTTTAAAATACACGGGCAAATTTATCACCAAATCTCTCCACTATACGCTAACACTTCTACCTCTCCAGGATATGGACAGTTGTATGTTTTTGACACAGCGCAAGCTACTGAAGTATGCTTACAAAATAAAGCAAACTCTGCATGCAGCGAAAATGTACTTCTCCAGCTAGATTCCATGCTCAGAACCATCAACCCCTTTGCTAAATCATACAATCACATGCATGAAATCGCTCAGTCCAATCCAACAGCATCTGTATGAATGGTGTTCAAGGAAAACCCTGGGCAGGATTTATGACGATACAGTGCCCCGAAATTATAGCGATTTTCGTCAGAGAAGATGGCAAAACACCTGCCGAAAGGGACATTTGCATCTATCTCATAGGCAACTCCTGTAAACAGATTTCCACGCTCAATATGAATTGCGAACCTATGGTTTACCCACTTTTATTACGCACTTTTATTCCCTTATGGAGACATTGGCTGGCACAAAGATTTACAACATGTTCCCGATAAAAGAACCGCCAAGCGAATAAGGCTTACTCAATGCCAATTTTATGCATACAGATTAGCAATGAGGAATACATTTAGTATTTTGCAATCCAGCGGCAAACTATTCCAACAGTACGTCGTAGATACGTATGTTAAAACAGAGGGCGCACGTCTCAACTATCTCAGATTACATCAACAAGATCTGCGAGTGGAACAACACAAAGGACTTTCAGACGCACTGCAAGCAAACGCTGAAAATAACATACGTGTAGGCAAAATGATCATATTACCGTCCACATTTCCAGAAAGTCCAAGATACATGGAACAAAACTATCAGGATGCCATGGTCATAGTACATACTGTAAATTCGGAAAGCCTGATTTTATTTATCACTTTCACATGTAATCCTGCTTGGCCGGAAATTCTACATGCACACTGCGTCTTTCAAGAAGTATTTATTTCTTCTTGATTTCTGAATTCCTTTCTCACCGTTTTCCGTTCCTATTCTTACACCGTCGTATTCTACAGCGAGCGTCGGCTAGCTTTATTTATTTATTTATAAAGCTCTTTAAAAACAACATCATGGCTGACCAAAGTGCTGTACAATAAAACCCAACATATCAGACACACAATAACCAAAGGGTAAAAGAAACAGAAACACATAAGAGCTGAAGAAATTCATAATAAAAAGTACACAGATAGTCAACATATCATACTGGGTTAAAGGCCAGGGAGTAAAAGTGAGTTTTTAAATAGGATTTAAAGACAGCAAGTGAAGGCGACTGCCTAACGTGAAACTGCAAATCATTCCAGAGTTTTGGAGCTGCAACTGAAAAAGCCCGATCACCTCGGAGTTTGCGTCGTGTTTTAGGAACACGTAAAAGCATCTGCTGACCTGAGAGAGCGAGACAGTACATAAGGGTCAAGCAGTTCCAACAGATAAAATGGGGCACAACCATTAAAGGATTTAAAAACAAATACAAGGATCTTAAAATGGATTCGAAAACGAACTGGAAGCTAGTGAAGGGAAGCCAAAATTGGGGTAATGTGCTCATGCCAGTTAAAAATCGAGCAGCGGCATTTTGGACCAGCTGTACGCGAGCAATGGAGGGCTGGCTAATTCCAAAAAGAAGTGCATTGCAGTAATCCAGACGAGAGGTTATAAAAGCATGTATCACTGTTTCAACGTTGCGTTTAGACAAAACAGGCTTGATTTCTGACAGTCGCCTCAACTGGAAAAAAACAGATTTTACCACTGCGTTCACATGGCTATCAAGTTTTAAAGTAGAATCCATTTTCACACCTACATTTGTGATCATGGACTTCTCAGAATGAACCACAGTGGAAAGGTTGATGCAGGGGGTCCCATTGATGCCATTGGGTCTAAATAGAATGACTTCTGTCTTGTTCTCATTAAAATTTAGAAAATTTAATGCAATCCAACTTCTAATGTCAATAAGGCAATCGAGCAGGGGCTGGACAGAGCATGGACCAGGGTGCTTCAGAGGGACATAAACATGACAGTCGTCCACATAAAGATGAAAGGAAATATCGTGTTTCTGGAAAATAGCACAGAGTGGCAGCAGGTACAAGGAGAACAGAAGAGGTCCCAGGATGGAGCCCTGTGGTACCCTCCAGAGGTAAAATCATCAATGCTGACACAAAAACTTCTATCTGAGAGATAGGACCTAAACCATTGGAGACCTGAACTTGTGATGTCCACCCACTGCTCCAGCCTGCAGATGAGGATCTCATGGTCTATAGTGTCAAAGGCAGCTGTTAAATCCAGAAGCATAAGTAGTACACGTCACCAGAGTCCACTGTTAAAAGAATATCATTAAAAACCCTTAGCAAGACCTCAGGCAGAAGGTGGCATGGCTTTACCTAATTTTCAGTTTTATTACTGGGCAGCAAACATACTAGCCATAAAAACCTGGACACAAATAAATGCACATACACAGGCTTGGTCCGCAATAGAAGTAAAATCCTGTAGTACTTCTTTATATTCCCTGCTCTGCTCTCCAATAAATGAAAGTTATCGCAAATATACTAATAACCCAATTGTGCTTTACTCACTCAGAATATGGAACCAAATTAGGAAGCATTTTAAGATGGAAAATCTTTTATCAGTGGCACCTCTGCAAGAGAACCACCTCTTTCAACCTTCGCAAGTATATCCAGTTTTTAATACCTGGAAAAGTTTTGGGATTAAAATGCTCAGAGATCTTTATATAGACAACATATTTACATCTTTTGAACAATTACGTTCAAAATTTAACCTCCCAGCTACACATTTCTTTTACTATCTTCAAATTAGAAATTTTGTTAAACAGAAATTGCCCGATTTCCCCCACCTTGCACCCTCCACACTGCTGGAAAAAATACTGCTCAATTCCGAGGAAACAAACACTATTTCCGCAATATATAAAATCTTATTAGAGTCCCTACCTTTCAAAGATCCAAGAGGACATTGGGAAGAAGATCTCTTAATCAATATATCAGAAAAGGAGTGGAAGGTAGCAAAGCAGAGAATTCACTCGAGTTCTATATGCGCAAAGCATAGAATTATTCAACTAAAAATTATATATCGAGCTCATCTGTCTCACTTAAAACTGTCCAAAATGTTTCCAGGCCAGGATCCAACCTGCGAGCGCTGCAACCAAGCTCCTGCCTCACTGGGTCACATGTTCTGGGCCTGCACCAAACTAACATCATTTTGGACAAAAATTTTTAAGTGCCTCTCAGACAGCCTTAGTATCACAATCCCTCCTAACCCACTAACAGCTGTGTTCGGTGTTCTTCCAGATGGACTTGAAGTAGAGAAGGACTAGCAAACGGTGATTGCATTCACTACACTCTTGGCACGCAGACTTATTTTGTTAAATTGGAAGAATCCTAATTCTCCTCTTATAAGTCAGTGGGAAACCGATGTTTTATATTATTTGAAATTGGAAAAAATCAAATTTTCAGTTAGAGGATCTGTACAAAATTTTTTCAAAACATGGCAGGATTTAATCAATATTATTTTAGAATAAGAGAAATAACTATTATTGCATTTAACTTCCTTCTCCATCTCTTATTTATATAGATATTTACTTCTCCCCTTCTTTTGTCTTATGTTGCCTTATTAAAAAGCTTAAAGAAATTTTCCTTTAGCTAAGCTCTCCTTCTCAGGGGTGGGGTTTGATTCGTTTTCAAATTTGTTGGGTTATAAATTGATCTGTTTGTATGGAATGATTAAAAAGAAAATTAATAAAATAAAAATATTAAAAAAAAACAAAAAAAAACCCTTAGCAGAGTGGACTCAGTGCTGTGGTGAGTTTTAAACCCAGACTGGAAGGACTTCAGTATGACAGATATTATGCAGGACAGCGGTGGTAAAGCAGCAGTAGAGTCCTTGGAGGAGGCTTTCCATTTATTGATCATCCTGTGAGCTTCATTCTCAGCTTTGGTTACAAGTTTTGGGAGGTGCTTGAAAAAAACCAGAACTGCAGGTACTACGAGCTTAAATGGGGTACTGAGCTCCATGTGCACAACACGATGAGGAGCTTGGTGATCCCTGGAGGGCCATGAAGTAAAGCTGCTGTTTCTCTGGTTCAAGAAATCTTAATGACAAACTTGAAAAATATGAATTTACTGTGAAATAAAAGAAGTGTTCATTTTGTAAGAAAAAAACAAATAAATCTGTACTAATCAGAGGAACTGATAGTATTGTTCTTCTCTGAAAAGTCTGATTCCAGCAACATGCTGCTGTTGTGATGAGAAATTTTGCATACAAGTTGATAAATATTTTCTATGTCTTTATTTGTAACTTAGAAAAAGCAAATGTAATATTAATGTTACATTATAGATAATAATAGCAATGGTTTGATTGTTTAAGAACCCCTTCCCCCCCTTTTAGGAATGAGTCTCTTTGTAATTTTACGACAGGGTTGGGTTAAGTGCCTCAAACAAGTATGGCCAATGTTTCTCTGCTAAAGTCTCTCGGTCAACCCCCACAGGAAAGCCAGGCTGCCCAACTGCCCAGCTTTACCTTAGCACATGGTTTGGAGGGCAGGGGTGATGATGTTCTATCCCCCAATTGGTCTGAAGTATGGCTGTTTGGAACTGGCTTGCATTAAAAACCTTTAAATACCACAACGCCCTTTTGGCTCTAGGGATTGGACAGTGTGATGGACGACCGGCTACAGACTCCGGTCGCCACCCCCAGGCCGCTAGGAGGAGCCCTCCGGACAGCATGATGGTGCCCCGAGTTCCAGCAGGGCCTCATGGACTTTGTAGTTTCTATACACAGCCCTGCTGGATACCTTGGGGACCACTGGGAGTCGCTGTAGGGGGGCTAGTGGGCTCTTGTGTGCCCTATAACCCGGGAGTGCGTCATCATCACGTGACCAGAGGAAATGACGTGCTCCTGGGGTGAAGAAGAGGACTGTTTACCCTGACCCGGAAGGAAATGGACTTGTGGGTTGTGCCAGGAACCACTTCCGGGTCGGGAGATATAAAAGGACTATGAGAAAGCCCAGACACTGAGCTGAGCTGGGAGGTAGGGTGGCAAAGTGTCTGGGCAAGGAGGTATTGGTTTGTTTAGAGAGAATTGTAGTGTTTATGAGTGGGGTGTGGAGAGTGCTTTGTGCACAGTATTCTTATAAAATAAAGAATATTTATATTTTCACCTGGTTATCAGAGTGGTACCTGAGGGTTCAAGAGGTGGACAAAGCCACTATCTATCACAACAGAAAACCTATAAATGTGCTTGCTTTACTTCACCCTTTCTCTCTTACCAAACTGATGAATGACCATCTCACACCATTTCCTGAAAAGGACAACACAATGAAGAGCACCGCTCAGCAGCCATATTGAGACAGGTACGCAGCCTTGTGTTGTAAGGAGTCCGCAGCTCAAGTCAACAGGGCCACTTTTTAAATAAATAATCGCCGCACTCGCAGCTTAGCAAAGGGGAGTGGTATGTGTGGCAGGAGTAGTTCCCGGGTGATGCGTGATGCGGATGGTCCTCACTTAAGTGCACAGGTGAGGAGTCGTCCGCATCTGTAATTGCTCCCAGGAGCTGCTAATTGCCACATCTGATCCACGTCCCCGTAATAAATAGAAGCGCGAGGTGGCTAGGGAGAAAAAAAGAAAAAAGTGAACAGAGGTCAAGAGAGAAGAAGTAAAAAAAAGAGGAAAAAAAAGGAAAAGACGAACGGCGGTTTCAGGAGAAGAAGGCTGGAAGCAGGTAGAGGAAAGCTGCTACAGGAGAGAAAGAGAGCAAGCAAGCACAGGCTGGCGCTGTATGCAGGCAGCAGGGAAAGGCGAGCTTGAGTGGGGTGTTTGGCCGGCACCCAAGGGCCGATGGTGCTGAGTGCTTGTTAGGAGCAGGAATGACCGGGAGAAGGCAGCGGGACTTGGAGTTTTGGAGTAGAATCCCCAGCGTGAGCGTCCTGACCATTGAAGGAAGCCAAGTCTTGGTCTGGCAGGGGCTGAATGAAGCCAGGGATCGGGAGCCCACCAGACTAGTCGAGCAGAAGAAGGTCAGCTGCATGTAGGGTGCATAGCCTGGATGGGAGAAGCAGGGGAGTCACCAGTAAAAGAAAAGGCACCGTGCTTTGTGTTTTTAAAGAGACTGTTTCCAGCCGTTGTTTTAACCTCATTTTAAAAAGAATTTTTTCTGTTTATTGGATTTTAACCTCCACCTTTCACTTGTTTTAATGGATTATTTATTTAATGACTTATTTTGATACACTGCACTTTATTTTGGACACTTTGTTTTTGTTTGCAGTTTTAATAACAGCACTTTGCATTTTTGCACCATTTCCTTGCTAACCTGTTGTTGTGCCTCACTGCCTAGCTCATCAGTGACATTACTGACGGTGTCGGGTTCAAGGGCTCCCAGAAGCAAGATGGGAGCATGGAGTGAACCCGCATCGTCACAGGCCTGTTCTGTAGAAAGCAGACCACAAAATGATGCCTTAACCAGAGACATTTTAAATAGCTAACAAGTCTGTGTGCCGCCTGAAACTACACATGACCATTTATCAGGTTGTATGGTTGCCAATATTCAAATGTACTTTGCATATTGTTATTATTTATGAATATTATCAGTAATACATTGTTTAAATTGTAACTTAACTCCTGCTTGTCTTTTACTACACCTAACTGCCTGAGTTTATACATGTAGAAGGGAAGGTGGGGAGAAGTTATATAGTACAATACTTTATGAACAGTGGTAAGTCTGGGAAATTTGAGGCATTCTGACAATGGCTACATTTTAATAATACAAAAGGGGAAAGTAGAGTAAAATATCGCTCTACCAAGACAAAACTGCTGCCTAGGGAAAATGTGTAAGTGCCTGCTTTCTTAACTGGCATATATGAGTACAGTGAAAGCCTGTATGCATACATTTGTTGGTTTTTTGGGGGATTTTTGCAAAAAAATAAAAACAATTTACTTTTCTTTCAATCTTTGATTTTAATTTTGTAGCAAAAGTAACACAATTCATGTTATTACTTTCAATAAGGTTGATAAATGCATTAACAAATTGTGCACCACATGATCAGACCTATTATTATAGTGTACATAATATTTAACCACTGCTTTGTAAAATAATTCAAATATGGCCAGCAATTCAAACAAACTGATGATAGCAAACATGAGCTCTCGGGCAATCCAGACAACCATACTTTTGGTTAACATTTAATACACTTTTGATTCAATGGTTGCAAAAGGAGGACGTCCAGTCCCGAGTAATTGCAGTAATTCTTCCCCCTTCATCTTCCATCTTGTAGCTGCTTCTGGAGCTCGTGTGATGAGATGGAAACACATATGGACGTGGGGATTTGCAACATTCAGAGTCCAAAACAGCATTTCACTGTTATATCCTAGCTTATCCACTTTGATCTGTTATATAAATGACCATTTAGGTTAATTTAACATTTTTCTTTCATGGGCTTCTTCTGGAACGAAGGCAGAGGCCCTTCTGCTGAAGCACGGGAGTGGTGCTGATAATCTTTACACACAAACTACAGCACGGCCTTTTAGCGTTTCTTTGCTGAAGTTGGCTTACTGTGTTTACTTGGCACTTCTGTAGTCAAGAGGGGGGGAATTTTCTCTCCTTTTTTGACAAGCCTGGCATGAAATTCTGCCCGGTCTTCAATTATCTTCTGTAAGATCAAGTAAGCAAACAATGTGTGCTTATGTTAAATTTGTTTTTTATTGGTCAAACAGTCAAAACAGTACACTAAAAATGTGTCTTTAGATTTTGAAAAAAATGTTGCCTTTATATTATTATTAAAATTAAAGAAGCACATTAAAAATGTGAAAAAGTAATATTAGAATAAAAAAACAACCCCCATCTCCTGACAACCTGCCTCACCTATTCCACCCAGGCCACCCTGTAGAGCAGGGGTCCTCAATCACGGTCCTGGAGGGCCACAGTGGCTGCAGGTTTTTATTCCAGCTAGTTTCCTAATTAGAAAGCAGTCCATGCTGATAATGAAACTTGGTATTGAACTATGTGGCTTGTTAATGCCTGCATTCATCCAAGAGCAACTTTAATTGCACTGTAGAGTTTCCTTCTGTGAGAACATTGTCCATGTGTCTTGTGGACCAGAGCAGATTTAAACTTAACGGTCCTTCCAATTCCCCTCTCATTCAATTCTTAACATTTTCTTATCACAGATACACAGGTAAGCACATTAACTGGAGAGCTGCTGGTTTATTGGTTATCTGCATCTCATTATTAACTAATGTCTGGTTAAGAAAACTGGCAACAATTAAAACTTAAATGCAGCTGCTAAAATCTAAAATAGGCAATTAAGAGTTCTGAATGGTAACAGGCAAGAGAACTAAAATTAAGCCCAAAAAATGTATTGCTTTAGCAGTAAATAAATGGGTTCTAATTATGAAATTGGTTAAAGTGAAAATCTGCAGCCACAGCAGACCTCTAGGACTGTAACTGAGGACCTCTGATCTACAAAGTATCTAAAATTTGTCTTTGATGAATGAAAGCGTTAAAACGGCATAGAGTTAAACACCAACCTTCATAATCAGGAATGAGTTCTAATTAGGACACTGGCTGGAATGAAAACCACCCGTAGCCACTGCGGCCCTCCAGGACCGTGATTGAGGACCACTGCTGTAGAGAAACTCTCTAGACTAGGGTGTCGAACTCCAGGTTTGGAGGGCCGCAGTGGCTGCAGGTTTTCATTCTAACCCTTTTCTTAATGAGTGACCTGTTTTTGCTGCTAATTAACTTCTTTTGAATGAATTTGAATTGACTTGCTCTTGAAGACTCAGACCCCTTAATTGTTTCTTTTTCCTTAAATGGCAGCCAAACAATAATGAGATACAAAATGAGCCAAAACAACTGGTGTCCATCATTCAATATCTGAAAATAAAGAAAGATGAAGGTCTCAGGAATGTCGGTGTGTTCAGGTCCCCAAAACATTTCAACAGTACTCTTAGAAAAGAGAAAATCAACAATTTCGGATATGTCTGCTAATGCACCAGAAGAGCAGCAACAAGCCACAAAATAAAAGAACGGGTTTAATTAACGACAAGAATCGGCAAATCAGTAAGCAGTTGGTTGGAGTGAAATTGGTTGGAGTTTGAGGCCCTGACTTAGTTGGTCTTCTGTTGGCTCACTTGCTTCATGTTTCATTTCTGTTTGGGTGCCATTTAAGGAAAGAAATGAAGCAATTCAGACGAACAATGAAGAAATCTTAAAAAAGCAATTCAATTAAAATGAATTAACAAGAAGTTAATTAGCAGCACAAACACGGCACTCATTAAAAACAAAAGGGTTAGAATGAAAACCTGCAGCCACGGTGGTCATCCAGGACCAGACTTGGCGACCCCTGCTCTAGAGCAGGATTGTCAAACTCCAGTCCTAGAGGGCTACAGGTTTTCATTCTAACGCTTTTCCTAATCAGTGACCAGTTTTCACTGCTAATTAACTCCTTTTCCCTTCATTCTAATAGCCTTGTTTTCAAGGATTCAGTCCTCTAAATTGATTCCTTTCTTCATTAAATGATAGCCAAACAGAAAGAAGATGTAAAACGAGCCAACAGATGACCAGCTAATCTGGGGCCTCAAACTCCAACCAATTTCACTCCAACCACTTTCTTAATGAGAAGCCGATTCTTTCTGTTAATGAAACCCGTTATTTAATTCCATGGCTTGTTACTCTCATTCTGCCACAGCACACATTTCCAAAACTGTTGTTTTTCTGCTTTTTCTAACAACGCTGTCATAATGCTTTGGTGACCTCGGAAATCAGCCTTACTGAGACCTTCACCTTTCTTTATTTTCACACATTTTGTGATGGGCACAGTTGAGCCGGTCATATGGCACCCTGTTTTTTGTCTCGTTATTGTTTGGCTGCTAATTAAGGAAAAAGAAATAACTATGGGGCCTGAGTCAAGCTAATTAAAAGAGGTAATCAGCACTAATTGAGAAGATGATAAGAATGAAACCCTGCAGCCACTGCTGCCCTCCAGGACTGGAGTTCGACACCCCTGCACTAGAGCAGGGGTCTCCATTCACAGTCCTGAAGGGCCGCAGTGGCTGCAGGTTTTTGTTCTAACCCGGTTGCTTAATTAGAAAGCAATGCTGCCAATAATTTAATTTCATGGCTTGTTAGTGCTTTAAGGTCATTCTCATATCCTAGACTTTCTTCCCTTTTCTAAGGATATCATCCAAATGATTTGAAGGCTAAAATGGACGAGCAATTCTCAATCACTCACTTTTTTCTCTTTACTTTCCTTCCAAGTATTTAATTAAACCAAATAATGCAAGATAAATACACACTGGCGTAAATGGTAACAAGCCAAATGGAGAAATGCTGGTCTCTTTTGTCATTCACATGTTATTGCTAATTAGGATCCATTAAAAACTGAATGAATACAGCTGTTTAAGATGAAAATAAGCAATAAGCATTCAAAATCTTAATGAGCGAGACAACTAAAGTGAAGCAGAAGTGTTACTTGAGCAATTAGTGCTTCTTATTAAACAATTGGGTTGGAGCAAAAACCTGCAGCCACTGCGGCCCTCCAGGACTGTGATTGGAGACCCCTGCTCTAGAGCAGGGGTAGGCAACGTCGATCCTGGAGTGCCACAGTATGTGCAGGTTTTTGTTCCAACCCAGTTCCTTAACGAGAACTCAATTATTGCTGATGAAGCACATATTGCTTAAGTGACATTTTAATGCTTCATTTTAGTGGTCTCGCTTGTTAAGGTTCTCCAACCTTAATTGCTTATTTCAATCTTAAACTGCTGCATTCAGTGTTTTAATTGCTCCTTATTAGCAATAAGATGTAAAACAGGGGTAGGCAATGTCGGTCCTGGTGAGCCGCAGTGGCTACAGGTTTTCATTCAACCCAATTGCTTAATTAGAAACCAATCATTGCCAATCTCAGACCTTATTTAATTTTATGGCTTGTTAGTCTGTGCAATGTAAGGCTTTTATATCGTAGATTTTTTTCCTTTCCAAGGATATCATCCAAATGATTTGAAGCCTAAAACAGATCATTTTCAGTCTGTCACATTTTTCTATTAAGTGTTTTATTAAATCAAACCGTGCATGATGAACACACACAGATGTAATTGGAAAAAAGCTAGCTGGAGAACTGCTGGCTGCTTTGTCTTTTACATCTTATTGCTAATAAGGAGTTCTCGTCACTTAAGCAATATGTGCTTCATCAGCAATAATTGAGTTCTCGTTAAGGAACTGGGCTGGAACAAAAACCTGCACATACTGTGGCACTCCAGGACCGACGTTGCCTACCCCTGCTCTAGAGGATCAAAAGTCCCTGGTTCGTGTGGAAAACCAAGCACAGAAAACACAAGAGCACAGAAGAGCAGTATCAGATAAGCTCGCTAAAAACAAGGAGGGGAATTTGACGCCAACTATCCACCAGCCACCTCCTGACCAAGTGCACAGCGGACTGCCACCTACAATTCTCTTTGCATCAAGTTCTCCACATGGCATATATTTTGTCTCACCCCTCACCCCATAATATACCCCATTAGTGCAGAATCATCTGAGCTGTTTTATATAATCAGAATATTTTCTAATTGTTTACATTCATTTTTTCAATTTGCACACAGGCAGGTTAAGTGGCTTGTTCAGGATCTTTCAGTGGAGTCAGAATGTGGAGTTGAACTGGCAGCTTTATGGTTTAAAACCCATTGCCTTGGCTTCTAAGGCACACTCCCTGCTAGTTTAGGTCGAGCTAACCCTGGTAGACCAAGTGTAGGTAGTGTCAGTCCTGGAGAGCCACAGTGGCTGCAGGTTTTTCTTCCAACTCTGTTGCTTAATAAGAAGTCAATTATTGCTGATGAAGCACTTAATGGTCTCACTTGTTAAGGTTTCCCACTGTTAATTACTTATTTCAGTCCTAAACATCTACAGACACTGTTTTTAATGGCTCCTTATTAGCAATAAGATGCAAATGATAAAGGAGCCAGCAGTTCTCCATCTAACTTGTTTCCATTTACACCTTTTCTGGATTCATTATGAACTATTTAGTTTAATAAAACACTTAAGAGAAAAATGTGACAGACTGCAAATTATCTGTTTTAGGCTGATATCCTTAGAAAAGAAAAAATCTATGATAAGAACCTAACAATGCAGAGTAACACACCATAAAATTAAGTAAGGTCTGAGATTGGAATGGATTGGTTTCTCATTAAGCAATTGGGTTGGAATGAAAACCTGCAGCCACTGCAGCCCTCCAGGATCGACGTACCCACAGCTGCTGTAGACAAATGTCATATGCAAAGTGTTCTTAACCTGTGACTCTTTGTAATTTGGGGAGCTGAATTTGTGAGAAGTTCCAGTTCATGGAGTTTTAGTGGTCCAGCCTTCCATTAGTGTTTGCCAGCATATGGCACAAGACCAGTCCTCCCAGTATAGTATGCCTGATGTATATATACTCATACAAACCTTAGGAGTATTACCTGCATAATGCTCAGGACTTCATGGTCAGTGATTTCTTCTGCTGGAGGCTTTGTCCCTGGTGCACCATACACAGCTTGGATAATCTTGTTATGGAAACTTTCAAACTGAGTATGGAAAAAATAAATACATTAATAAAATAAAATATGTTATGCCATGTCCACTATCACTCCAGCCATTCAGTTCTGAACTTGGATTTCCAGTACAGACTAATTAAGAGCAATGCAAGAACCAACTCTTGATGGAAGGACATCTCGTTGTTCATTTTCACACTTAAATTGGGGCAATTTGACTGATTCCTTATTCTAATTTAATGTTTTTGGGATAAAGTAGGGGA
This sequence comes from Erpetoichthys calabaricus, assembly GCF_900747795.2. NCBI lineage: Eukaryota > Metazoa > Chordata > Cladistia > Polypteriformes > Polypteridae > Erpetoichthys > Erpetoichthys calabaricus. The sequence continues at coordinate 151,370,299 of NC_041401.2, read as the reverse complement.
ACCACACAAAACCTAAACTCCACACAAAGAGAGTGCTGATCATTGGAGCACTGAGGGAGCAGTAGCTATCATTGCTTTGAAATTATAATGCACTGATGCATGAAAAATGCAGTTGATGGGGAAAGATGAGTAAAATGTATTATAATCAGAGAAACCTATTACCTCTATTTAAACTTTAAAAAGTAAAATGAATGAAAACCTGGATATATATTTCTTACCCTTGAATGTATCTCCTCCAGGGCCACTTTGGCTTGGCTCTCAGAATGCTGAAGGAGTATTGCACTGTTCTGAATATCCACTTTTTCCTTTTGAAGGTTTGTGTTCTGGTATTTCAGTGTGGCCATGTCCTGCTTTAAGCGATGGAGTTCTGCCTTAAAACTGCCGATCATCTTGTTTCTTCTGGACACCTCTTGAGTCAGCTCTGAAATTTGCTATGTAAACAACCATTAAACAATCTTTCATTATGTATCTGAATACAAACAAATACAAGGATCATAGGTATTAAATATCAGCCTTGACCAAAAAAAGGCTGCTATTCAAGTCTGATTAGAAAGCAGAGATGTTGTTTGAAGCTCAGTAGAAGAATCTTCTATGTCAATAGGATATTAACATAGGCAAGACTGCAATGGGATAAGAGAGGGAAACATGAGTTAAGGATCATCAATACACCACACTGTCTAGAAGACATTGTAGTGGACAGCTGGGGCTCTTGCCCAGCCAGGACGCCTGGAGAATGAGGAGACCAGGAGAGAGGTAATACCTCCCCCAGGACACAAGAAAGCACTTGGACAATTCAGGAGCCATGGACTGCAGCACTTCTGTCACACCAGGAAGATCATCTAGGAGCAGTTGGAGCACATCTGGGGACAATAAAAAGGGGCCGCATCATTCAATTCGGAGAGCCGGAGTCAGGAGGTGGAGGACAGAGATTGTGAAGGGAGGAGTAGAGGCAGCGGCAGAAGAAGAGAAAGAAAATAGAGAAGCAGAAAGGACTGAGTTACTGTGGTGATTGGAACACTGTGTATGGTTTTGTGCGCTGAATTGGAAAACAAGAAATAAAAAATGTGAGTTTTGTAAGGGTGCCTCCTGTGTCTGTCTGTGTTGGGTTGAGTGGCTGCTACACCCTCTAGAGTTGGCACAAGATAATAATAATTCTTTGCATTTATATAGCACTTTTCTCACTACTCAAAGCGCTCAGCAATTTCAGATTAAGGACCTTGCTCAAGGGCCCAACAGAGCAGAGTCCCTATTGGCATTTACGGGATTCGAACCGGCAACTGTCCGATTGCCAGTGCAGATCTCTAGCCTCAGAGCCACCACTTTGCCTGTGAAGATCTAAACAGCTTCAGGTATGTCAAATGTCTTGTTAAAGTTTGTCTTCTTAGATATTTTTATTACACAAGCTGGGTATTTTACATTTCTATGTAGCTTGTGCTTACTTTCTAAGGCATTTGCTAAATCTGTAATTCGAAAACTGTATTGTCTGTGTAATATGTCTACTTAGTGCTCCTTTATTATTAACTCTAATTATTTAATTATCCATCCATCCATCCATTGTCTCCCGCTTATCCGAGGTCGGGTCGCGGGGGCAGCAGCTTGAGCAGAGATGCCCAGACTTCCCTCTCCCCGGCCACTTCTTCTAGCTCTTCCGGGAGAATCCCAAGGCGTTCCCAGGCCAGTCGAGAGACATAGTCCCTCCAGCGTGTCCTGGGTCTTCCCCGGGGCCTCCTCCCGGTTGGACGTGCCCGGAACACCTCACCAGGGAGGCGTCCAGGAGGCATCCTGATTAGATGCCCGAGCCACCTCATCTGACTCCTCTCGATGCGGAGGAGCAGCGGCTCTACTCTGAGCCCCTCCCGGATGACTGAGCTTCTCACCCTATCTTTAAGGGAAAGCCCAGACACCCTGCGGAGGAAATTCATTTCAGCCACTTGTATTCGCGATCTCGTTCTTTCGGTCACTACCCATAGCTCATGACCATAGGTGAGGGTAGGAACATAGATCGACTGGTAAATTGAGAGCTTCGCCTTGCGGCTCAGCTCCTTTTTCACCACGACAGACCGATGCAGAGCCCGCATTACTGCGGATGCCACACCGATCCGCCTGTCGATCTCGCGCTCCATTCTTCCCTCACTCGTGAACAAGACCCCGAGATACTTGAACTCCTCCACTTGGGGCAGGATCTCGCTACCAACCCTGAGAGGGCACTCCACCCTTTTCCGGCTGAGGACCATGGTCTCGGATTTGGAGGTGCTGATTCTCATCCCAGCCGCTTCACACTCGGCTGCGAACCGATCCAGAGAGAGCTGAAGATCACGGCCTGATGAAGCAAACAGGACAACATCATCTGCAAAAAGCAGTGACCCAATCCTGAGCCCACCAAACCGGACCCCCTCAACGCCCTGGCTGCGCCTAGAAATTCTGTCCATAAAAGTTATGAACAGAATCGGTGACAAAGGGCAGCCCTGGCGGAGTCCAACTCTCACTGGAAACGGGTTCGACTTACTGCCGGCAATGCGGACCAGGCTCTGGCAACGATCGTACAGGGACCGAACAGCCCTTATCAGGGGGGCCGGTACCCCATACTCTCGGAGTACCCCCCACAGGATTCCCCGAGGGACACGGTCGAATGCCTTTTCCAAGTCCACAAAACACATGTAGACTGGTTGGGCAAACTCCCATGCACCCTCTAGGACCCTGCTAAGGGCATAGAGCTGGTCCACTGTTCCGCGACCAGGACGAAAACCACACTGTTCCTCCTGAATCCGAGGCTCGACTATCCGACGGGCTCTCCTCTCCAGAACCCCCGAATAGACTTTTCCAGGGAGGCTGAGGAGTGTGATCCCTCTGTAGTTGGAACACACCCTCCGGTCCCCCTTCTTAAAGAGGGGGACCACCACCCCGGTCTGCCAATCCAGAGGCACTGTCCCTGATGTCCATGCGATGTTGCAGAGGCGTGTCAACCAAGACAGTCCTACAACATCCAGAGCCTTGAGGAACTCCGGGCGTATCTCATCCACCCCCGGGGCCCTGCCACCAAGGAGTTTTTTGACCACCTCGGTGACCTCAGTCCCAGAGATGGGGGAGCCCACCTCTGAGTCCCCAGGCTCTGCTTCCTCATTGGAAGGCATGTTAATGGGATTGAGGAGGTCTTCGAAGTACTCCCCCCACCGACCCACAACGTCCCAAGTCGAGGTCAGCAGCGCACCATCCCCACCATATACAGTGTTGACACTGCACTGCTTCCCCTTCCTGAAACGCCGGATAGTGGACCAGAATCTCCTCGAAGCCGTCCGAAAGTCGTTCTCCATGGCCTCCCCAAACTCCTCCCACGCCCGAGTTTTTGCCTCAGCAACCACCAAAGCCGCATTCCGCTTGGCCTGCCGGTACCTATCAGCTGCCTCCAGGGTCCCACAGGACAAAAGGGTCCTGTAGGACTCCTTCTTCAGCTTGACGGCATCCTTCACCGCCGGTGTCCACCAACGGGTTCGGGGATTGCCGCCACGACAGGCACCGACCATCTTACGGCCACAGCTCCGGTCAGCTGCCTCAACAATAGAGGCACGGAACATGGCCCATTCGGAATTTAATTTTAATTTAATTCAAGCAGATAACATTTTCAGATTTCTATAACAAATTCAAAATCAATCTTGAAAAAATATCATAGAATTAAAAAACAAAGCAGAGAAAAAACAAAACCTAACAAAACAAGAATTCAAACCCCACCCAAGAGAAAGAGCAGGGGGGTAAACAATATATATAGAGGAGCAACAAATAAGAGCTTCTCTGCCTTGAAGCGCATCCTACATTGGTTCCATATTCGGAAAGATTGGTGGACAACAGGATTATTGGTATATTGACAAAAGTTAATATTAATTGGGGCACAAAGCAGGGCTTAAAAAGAAAAAAAGTAAAGCATGATTTAATTTCCGTTGCTGATATGGCTGGTGTATATTCACTAATGGAAATACATTTAATCATTTGTGCTGATGTCCAGGGGCCTCATGTATAAACGGTGCACATGCACAAAAATGTTGTGTAAGAATGTTTCCACGTTCAAATTGCGATGTATAAAACCTAAACTTGGCATAAAGCCACACACATTTCCAAGGTAACTCATACCCTGTCGTACGCAAGTTCTCCGCTTGGTTTTGCAGACTGGCAGCACCCAGCGTCAAAGCAGTGCTACTGTTCCAGTGTGGTTTCCCTTTCTTTTTCAGATCCACATCCCTGATGCGGCTTTATAAATACACTGAAATTAACCGCATATTGTTTATTAGTTTAAGGCATCTGATTGTAATTAAGCAGTAACAATATAATGGTCCACAGAATGGTCAAACTATTCCAAATACAATAGTTGCTTTAGCGTTATTACTCTCACTGCACCTGTTTCTTCTTCTGTCAGCTGCTCCCATTAGGGGTTGCCACACCGGATCATCTTTTTCCATATTCCTCTCACTGCACCACTCGGAGTATTTATATCACTGTATCTGAGTGTGAATCACAGCTGTACAGCAGCTGATCGTAAAGAGAATTATCGATATACAGCATCAAGCACACGCTGCCTCAGCCATTCGCTATTTGAACTGGTCTCATCCGACCATCGCTTCAGAGCCTTTCCTGTTTGGACCTCAGGGTTCACAAACAGTTTCATCCCAAGAACTATAAACGTACTCAATCAGTCCATCAAGTACTCCTTGTAGAACTGTTTGTACTTGCAAGTTTACAATGAGGTAATTGTACTTATGATACAGTTATAATATTGCACAACCTGAGTCACTTTATAAAACGCGTATTTACATATGATGACGATATCATTTTTAAGATGAAATTCAGCAAAATATATTTATTATATTATACAGATAAAACTTTAACTTTAACTACACGGTGTCGCAGCGCTAGCGAGGAGCTGGCGCTCCGTTCACGGTTTGTTCCTGCCTCGCGCTGTATTCTTGCTGTGGCTGGCGTGACACTGGAAAGATAGATGGATAGAATAATTAAACATTACTAATATATTTCAATGTTCCTTAAAAGTTTTGAAGAATCGGCGTTCTAAGCTTACAGATGGCTTAACATCTATTACAGAGCTGATTGTGTGGCGATTGGGTATTTGGAGGAAGAAAATAAGGACAGGAATTGGGGGTTAGTACGTTTGAAAGAGACAGTACTTCTGTAATAAAGTATTTCATCGAAGGTCACGCATGGCGCAGCACGCATCTTGCATAAGACATGAACAATCACTGTGCCACCATGTTCACATGTTCAATAACATGCTTTAACTCCTATCATCATGAAAATGATATCACATATACTTCTCAGTACTTTAATTATTCAGAGAGCTGTAATATTACGAATGTAATGGATTCTGTGTCCTGTTGGAGGAAGCCAAAGCCCGGAAGCATGTAGTGATTCACAAACATAGAGCACATAGAAGATCAAATACAAAACAAAGCAAGAACGTGGAAGTTGGCGAACATACAGATTTATACAGTACATCTGGATTTTTTTGTGCGTAAGTACATTTCCGCTTTTGTGCTTACGTCATGTTATAGTGTGAATTCTACGCACGGCGTTATGCATGAGGCCCCAGGTCTTTATAGTATATATAAAATTGAAACTGAAGTAGTTCCATGCTACATTGTAGTTTAGGTCTTTTTAGAGCAGCCTTTTGAATGTGTGGACGTCTCAAATTCCAGACAAATGAGGTTTTAATTGAGTCTAGTTTCTTAAAGAATGATTTATTGGTGTATATAGGGATGCTCTGAAATACAAATGGAAGCTTAAGAAGGATAGAAGGTAGACCATCTGTGCACATTTTGTTTGATTTTGTTTCCATGCTCTACCCAAATGATATTGCATTGTAAAGAATTCTCTTTCAAATGCTTTTCTGTGATTTCTTATAAGCAGAGCCAAGTGAAAAGAACTATTTATGGTCAGAAGTGGTATTGAAAACTGGTCTTAAAATACAAACCTGGTCTGATTGTGCATAGGTATGCCTAGCATGGTTAGAATAAAAAATCTCAGTAATTTTAAATGTAGGATTAATGTTGGAGTACATCTTTTACAAAATAAAAGGAGATAGATAGATAGATAGATAGATAGATAGATAGATAGATAGATAGATAGATAGATAGATAGATAGATAGATAGATAGATAGATAGATAGATAGATAGATAGATAGATAGATATGAAAGACACTATATTAGATAGATAGATAGATAGATAGATAGATAGATAGATAGATAGATAGATAGATAGATAGATAGATAGATAGATAGATAGATGAAAGTCACTATATTAGATAGATAGACAGATTGATCTCTGAGAGCAGTAAAATAAGGATACTTGAAAGTGACCTTACAAAATTGCTTATGTTTTGGAGCTTTTTAACTGCATTTGATATCTCCCTGCATAAGCGTATTTAAAGAATGCATTATTAATTTACTTCAAGAACAGATTCTTAATGGCAAGTAAATGGTTCAAATTCCAAGCTAAAAGTGACTTGACAAATAAACTACACACTTTTAGCTTCTTACAAGAAACGTTAAATTCCACCACGCATCCTTCCCCTTTCTGCTTTGCTTATTTTTTTTTCAGGCTCTCTGGGGCCACATTAGGCAAAAGGCAGAAGCCCATCTTGAAAGGGGCATAAGTCATGTGCAGTCACAATGGTCCGATCTGTGCCTGCTGCGCTACACTTTTTAAAAATGACAATACAATTATACAATTATAAGGACAATAGTTCTGTTACTAGAACAAACCCCACAAATAGAGGTAATTATTAATTGCATTAAAGTGAAGCATTAAATATTTGTATTTCAAACTTTGAGATATTGAATTAAGTGGACATTAAGAGGACCATCAATTCATCTTACATGTGTTTGAACAGCCCATTCCTTTTTTAGTTCTGCTGCCAGATCTTCATTTTTCCGGTTATCTCGTAATCTAGAAAACTAATAAGATAACTGCAGCTGTAAATCAAATAACAGAGAAATGCAGGCAACTTTAAACACAGAGTTGATCATTAATTGCACATTTTAAGATTTCTTTGTGTTTTCTTTGTTCTGCTCATTTAATGTGGTCGTCATTCTGTTCTGTAGTTTACTTTCATGTTGGTATTTATAATTTTATTCTGGTTCTCAATATATAAATAATGTATTTAATTTAAGAATTACATTGCTGTTTTTGTTGCCTTACACTCAGTGGCATAGCTGGAGTTTGTGCCACTTGGGGCGGGGCGGTGCTTCAATTTGCTGCCCTCCAACATATCTGAATATGTTAACCTATCCATCCATCCATCCATTATCCAACCCGCTATATCCTAACTACAGGGTCACGGGGTCTGCTGGAGCCAATCCCAGCCAACACAGGGCGCAAGGCAGGAAACAAACCCCGGGCAGGGTGGCAGCCCACTGCAGGGCATGTTAACATATTTAAATGGAAAATTAAGATAAATTTTGCATAGATTTATTCATATATAGAGAAACAGCAATAATTTTTCACATATAATTATTTATAAGCATCAGCTAGACAAGAATATAGTATAGACGCACTGAAAGGCCGTGTTCTAATTATTAGTTTAATATAATTATGCTGCGAAAACCAGAACCAGTGTACTGTACAAGTGATAGGTGGGAATGTTATCTGCATAGACCAAGAACGCATTTGGATTGATAACGAAATGAAATTATAAATTGCAAATTAGATGTTTATCTTCCTAGAAATTATTATTGGTGTAATGTTTAGGTTTATTTTTGTTATTGCCTCATAAATTTAAACTGCTGTGTCTGATGCCATCACAGAAGGACAGTCTGAAAATTATTTTTGAAGCATTTGTGGATAAAAATTCGAGAATTTTACTTTTCTGAACCCTGCTACTTACACATGAATTGTACTGAGCCTTTTGGCCAATAATGCCGCTCCCAAAAATGTGCTGCCCGGGGTGGACCAGTAGCTACGCCACTGCTTTCACTTAAATGTATTACATTTAGAATTTTGGCTTTGCTTTACATCCCTTGCTTAAGGCTTCCTTTTGTGTAATTTTGCGCACTTTTCACACAGCTACACAACACTTATTAGCTGGGAATGCAGCACACTCTGTTGAGTTTGTGAATAAACAGATGGAAACCTCTGATGGCATTCAGACTCCACTAATGAAAACAAAACAGAAAATAATAAACCTTCACAGCCCTCCAGATGAAGCACACTTTCCTCTGACAAGGCACCACAGCACTTTGAGGCTAAGAGAGTCAAAATCATGACAAAGCAACACTTAACTGAAAATGATTTATGGACAACCAGTCTAATGGTGAACTGCCTATCCTGAAACAAGGTACTCCGTTCAACTGACAAATATTTAGTGAGTACCGCACAAAATGAAATTTGCAAATCCAATTCACAGACTAACATCATTTTCTGACATCAGTTTTGTCCCATTTTGATGAATGAATGCTTTAAAATCACTGGAAGAATTAAAAAATAAACCAAAACATTGTAGAGGAATAAAAAGATGACAAAAAAAAGAAAATCAAGCTTTATTCTTTTATCGGAAGATAAATAACCTCATGTATTGTATTTTTAGGGCAGTTGCATCTACTTTCACTTTATTTATTTATTTTTCCGCAAGGGTTTGGCTGAATCTTACATGCAGCGATGAGGACTTTGTTAGCCTGACTTGTGCAGGTTATGATGTTATTCTGCCATTTGCTTCAGCATCTCTCCTGTTTTGGGTGCTGAATCTTGTTGGTGTTTCAGGGAAAATGTGTTGTTAAAGTTACAAATGCATTTTGTTTTTGAGAAAGCAATTTTTTGTGTTTAACTGTGTTGTTAAAACTTAATGTTCAAAATTTCAAAAACTGTTGTAGAGGAGTATGCAACAAATCATTTATTTAGACATGCTGTTAAAAGACAGAAAATAATAGAAATTCTTAACTGTAATGTGTTGTGAAATGTGCTATTATGATAATGTGTTTTTATTATACAAGACACACATTCAAAGTTACTTACAGCCTTCTAGTTAGCATATATTATTATTTCAGTGGGACATAGTTGAAAAACTGCTCCATTCACTCTACAGTTTGATTTCATTGTAGTACCGATGATGCTAAACACAGTCCTCAAAGTAACACCTATGGGAAAATGTGCTAAAAAGTCCATTTTACCTTCATGGCCATGGAGCAGATCTGTGTCTGTTTGCCCTTCAGTTGCTTCTCTAAATTCTCTCGATCCAATGTGCATTTCTGCAATTCTGACTCAAGCCGGAAAAGTTCTCTCTTAAGTGAACTTACTGTGCCTGGTATGATAAAGAAAAAACACTCTGCATATTTCATCTCACAATGTTAAAATGTTACATTTTCTTGATTTAGAAAGGTATTAAGTCTACCTAAAAGAAAAAAACAATTACAGCTGTACAAAATCCTGCCAAGAAAAGCATTACTGGATTCCAGAAATCCTAGATATGTGGCAATATTTAGGAACCTCTATTAAGCTGTAAATGTGGGAAGTCAATTCATGGGTAAAGTCTCTGTTCACCTTAAATTAATAATAAATGATAGACAAATCAAATGTTTAACTTAAATAAAAGGCAAGCCAGAAATTATGTCCATCGAGGTGGAGTAGTTTCTCTTGACTTTAGCTTCTTTCAGATTATTAATTTGGCGAGGAAGCAACTCAATAATCTAGTGGAGTGTTCCTCAAACCTCTTTTGTCGTGACCCAATCTTATCCTTCATGTGTCTTCAAGGCCCATTCTTAGATGAGAAAGCAGGAACCCGCTACCCACAGTTTAAACCCATAGTTTACCATGATATAGGGTGTTCTGTTATGAATGTATTTTATTGTATGATTTATATGAGGAGGAGGAGGAGGTTGGGAGCATGCACTGATAGCGCATTGCCGCATCCACCACACTCCAATCCATTGGGATTGGGACCCGAATGCAGCGGGTGACACCTCAGTACTAGTGTGCTGTGTGAGATTTTTTGCGGTGGCTGGAGTGCCAATTCTGCCACCCACCCCCACGTTTTCCCTGTAAGCTGGAGGACCTTCTTGCAGAGCTGGATGCAGGTTAACGTCATACCCAGGACGAAGCAACTGCAGGTTAAGGGCCTTGCTCAAGGGCCCAACAGAGAAGAGTCACTTCTGGCATTTATGGGATTCGAACCGGCAACCTTCCGATTGCCAGCACACACCCCTAGCCTCTGAGCCACCACTCCACCCTATGATTTACAGTCATATGAAAAAGTTTGGGAACCCCTCTCTTAGCCTGCAAAACAATTTACTCTACTTTGAACAAAAAAGATAACAGTGGTATGTCTTTCATTTCCTAGGAACATCTGAGTACTGGGGTATTTTCCGAACAAAGATTTTTAGTGAAGCAGTATTTAGTTGTATGAAATTAAATCAAATGTGAAAAACTGGCTGTGCAAAAATATGGGTACCCTTGTAATTTGGCTGATTTGAATGCATGTAACTGCTCAATACTGATTACTTGCAACACCAAATTGGTTGGATTAGCTCATTAAGCCTTGAACTTCATAGACAGGTTTGTCCAATCATGAGAAAAGGTATTTAAGGTGGTCAAGTTGTGCTTCCCTTTGACTCTCCTCTGAAGAGTGACAGCATGGGATCCTCAAAGCAACTCTCAAAGATCTGAAAACAAAGATTGTTCAGTATCATGGTTTAGGGGAAGGCTACAAAAAGGTATCTCAGAGGTTTAAACTGTCAGTTTCAACTGTAAGGAATGTAATCAGGAAATGGAAGGCCAGAGGCACAGTTGCTGTTAAACTCAGGTCTGGCAGGCCAACAAAAATACAGGAGCGGCATATGTGCAGGATTGTGAGAATGGTTACAGACAACCCACAGATCACCTCCAAAGACCTGCAAGAACATCTTACAGCAGATGGTGTATCTGTACATCATTCTACAATTCAGTGCAATTTGCACAAACAACATCTGTATGGCAGGGTGATGAGAAAGAAGCCCTTTCTGCACTCACGCCACAAACAGAGTCGCTTGTTTTATGCAAATGCTCATTTAGGCAAGCAAGATTCATTTTGGAACGAAGTGCTTTGGACTGATGAGACAAAAATTGAGTTATTTGGTCATAACAAAAAGCGCTTTGCATGGCGGAAGAAGAACACCACATTCCAAGAAAAACACCTGCTACCTACTGTCAAATTTGGTGGAGGTTCCATCATGCTGTGAGGCTGTGTGGCTAGTTCTGGGACTGGGGCCCTTGTTAAAGTCGAGGGTTGGATGAATTCAACCCAATATCAACAAATTCTTCAGGATGTTCAAGCATCAGTCACAAAGCTGAAGTTACGCAGGGATTAGATATTCCAACAAGACAATGACCCAAAACACAGTTCGAAATCTACAAAGTCATTCATGCAGAGGGAGAAGTACAATGTTCTGGAATGGCCATCACAGCCCCCTGACTTGAATATCATCAAAAATATATGGTATGATTTGAAGCAGGCTGTCCATGCTCGGCAGCCATCAAATTTAACTGAACTGGAGAGATTTTGAATGGAAGAATGGTCAAAAATACTTCCATCCAGAATCCAGACACTCATCAAAGGCTATAGGAGGTATCTACAGGCTGTTATATTTGCAAAAGGAGGCTCAACTAAGTGTTGATGTAATATCTCTGTTGGGGCGCCCAAATTTATGCACCTGTCTAATTTTGTTCTGATGTATATTGCATATTTTCTGTTAATGCAATAAACTTAATGTCACTGCTGAAATACTACTGTTTCCATAAAGCATGTCATATATTAAAAAGAAGTTTCTACTTTGAAAGCTCAGCCAAAGATAAACAAAAATCCAAAGAATTAAGAGGGGTTCCCAGACATATGACTGTATATGCTGAGAAGACATATCTTCTTTAGAGTTGAATGTCTTTCTTATCATTAAAAATTGGAACATTTAAGAAACTGGTCTAGCGTATAAAGTATGAAAATGTTAGAAACAGCTTACATGTTTACATGTTACATAGTGTATTACAGTCAATACAATAAATAATGCTTTTTATTGCTAGATAATTCCTGTTTAAAAATTGTATATGGGAAAAATATAAAGACAGGGAAGTCCTTCAGGGACCAGAGTTTAAACCCCTGCCTGCTCACCATCTGTATGGAGTTTGCGTGTCCACCCTGAGTCCATCTGAGTTCACCTCTCGGTACTTCAATCTGATGGCTTTAAATTGATGGAATGAGTGAGGGTATGTTTATAAAAGTGTGCTCTACAATGAAGCAATAAGGGAAGATGTTAGCTGCATAGTGCAGTATAGGCCTCTGCTCCCAATGATCTTGATATTTGATTTAGAAAACTGAGTAAATGGATATATGGAACAGGAAGAGTCAGCTCCCATGGTGTTCAGACATACACATTTCTTTGAAAAGCACCACTACTTAAAGAGAGTAGAGTGACCACCAAAAGAGACATGACACATCCATCTTTTCATTCACTCTGCTTAGTCTAGTACAGCGACTTAAGGGCCAGTGCCTTGCCCAGCAAAGCTGAAACCAACTTTGGATGGAGCTGTTATGGCTTTGAGATGTATTTCCTAAGTATACAAATAGTTTCAGTTTTAACAAGGTTAGTAAGGTATTGTGTATTGTGGATTCATTTAGTTTCACATCTGCTATTTCTCTTCTGCTTCAGAAAGTCCTGAAATTTATAAAAATGTTTCCTATAAATTATTTCTTCAGGACTCAGAGTATTTATTTTTTATATGTTCTCAGAAAGTTGATTTGTGTAATGTTTGGTGTCCTGGTCAGACAAAATCACTATTTTGCTAAGTGTATAACTTACATTTAATCTTTGGTTAGAATGACCAGTCAATTTATGACTCAAATAATAGGTGGAACTATCCATTCCAAGGAAAGGTAAACAGTCCTGATGAGATAAGTTGCTTGCACATATTTTTATGATTAAAGCTTTTGGGACAAGCTGTCCAACATCAGAGTAGTTAGACAATTATCCTAACATAATATCACAGAGTCCAGAGCGAAGAACATGGAGCACCTGAGGGTGAGCATTAGAAACAAGTACATCAAAGAAGCTGTCAATGTACAGTACCAGCCTGACATCTAAATAAAGATGAACTGCCTAAAAGACAAGGTTTTTCTCTCTTCTTTTGCTTTCCTGCATAGACAGACACTTTTTTGAAGCTCGTTCTTCAGCTTACTTATCCTTTCAGAGAGAACTGCTTAAGCTTTTTGACTTTAGAACAAGGCTGTATTTAGGACTTTACAACCAGACTATTATTATTTATTACTTTATTTATAATATTTATGGCTATTATTATTTTTTTTTGCAATTATCCTATATTAATAAACATTGCCCTTCTTTAATTTTCTATACTTTGTCTGCACATCATCATAATGGCCTCCTGTTGTGCATAGACAGCTACATTAGTGTCTGAGGTGGGATCCCTGTAGTAGTGAACAGTACATTAAGAGTTAATGCACCAATTTCAGTAGCCACAGTGTGTCAACCTTCAAAGTCTGGGTGACAACTGTGCACCCCTGTCTGGTCTGGTTAGGCCAAAGCTAGTTAGTCTGCAAATGGAGTACTGAGGAGTGATAGGCTGTACAGGAATTACTATTAATCACCACCTTAGGATGGGTATGGTTGAATTCTGTGTGTGTGTGTGTGTGTGTGTGTGTGTGTGTGTGTGTGTGTGTGTGTTTGTGCATTTGTTAAGCATAGGAAATGCAAAAGTACCCCATGAGAATAGATTTTATTAAGCCATCTGTTTACATTTTGATGTTGGTCTAGCCTGTAAGTAATGGCAGTTGTGCAGGCAGTGTAGTCTAGTGGTGCCACTTAATCTCCCTCACTGCTGACTCACTTTATTATAGTCCATGGATCTCATGTGTAAAACTTTGCTTAGATTCAATATAAAAATTTTACATACACTAGAAAGGCAAAAACTGCATATGCACTGTAGGACAATGTGAGCATTACTTTCGTGGTACACTAGGCCTGTTAAGAAAGCAGATTTAACAGGGACGCAGGCATCCAGCTCCACAAAACTCCCACTTGCATTCCAAACTAAGTGACTGAGCTCCAGCTTGTACCAGGATCAGCCTGGACTTCATCTGATAACAAAGGTGTAAATCAGAGATGATCTGACATCTCTCCAGAGGCTCCTCTGCAGACCTCTTGAGCCAGAAGGCGTGAAATAGAGTCAAGGAAGGACAAAGACTTATAATACTGCACAACAAAGTTGTTGCTTCTTGAACACTGTTGGGTGTGTCTTATAGATTTTTGGGTGCTGATCACGAACCGTTTCAGAGAAATTATTTTTTCTTATATTTACTAGGGGGCTTTGCCCCCTGCTCGCTTCGCTCGCCAACCCCCGTGTTTGGTTTTCCAGATACACACTTTTAAGATTTTTTTTTCTTTGAATTGTTGCTATTTCATTAGTTTCACTTTTATTTCAGAACTTCTTTAAAAACAATATTTGGAATTTAGAGTCCCAACATACTGAATCTTTTAAATGAGGTCCGTGAGACATGTGTTTAATGACTTTGTACCATAATTCAGGATAGGTTTCTCTGTTTGGAATTTCAGCACAGACAAAGCGATCTATATCATTAGCAGTTAATTTTTTTGTAAAGTAACCAATAAATGCATGTGAGGTACACCCCGTTTTTGAAATTCTTTGACTTAAACTTCAAAGCCTTACAATATTTACATACTTCAGACATATCACCTATGTCCATATATTTGATCTCTATTCACCTTTTCATTATTTCTCCGAGTAATAATTTCTCTTTGTTTGCGCTAATGCGGTGTCTACTTTCTTTGTTTTGACACTGTCGTTTTTTTCTGCTTTCATATTCTGTATCTTGCTCTGCATGTGTTTCGCGTCTACGTTTTTTTTTGGGTATTTTGAATTCCACTGTTTTCATTATCTCTAACCTGCTCATTGTTTTTTAACCTTTTTATGACGTTTTACTTTGTTTTATACTCTTTGTCTTTAATTTCTGACCTCACTTTGTCCTGCTATTTTTTCAATTACACCTGGTCCGTGATGATTGTTTTCCCTTTTTTCGAGTAATAATTTCCTTTTGTTTGTGCTACTGCGATCTTTACTATCTTTTTTTGATACTGTAGCGACCTCCGCATCCAGCTGGAAAACAGAAGAAGTAAATAAAAAACAGACAGACGTAGTAAAGTCTCACAAAAGTTTTACTTGAACAATCAAGAAAAAGAACGCAGACTTTGTAACCCCAAACACAACTTTCTAGCACCCTGTTCAACCCCTCCATCCACCCCCCCCCCCCTTACCGCATCAATCAATACCCCACTGTCAGTCTTCTGTGCTGTACTCCGCCCTCCCTCAATCGAACATAACAGTCACTCAGAAAAAAAAGGCTTCAACCTGCCTGGGACGCTACAATACTTTTGAATTTTCCTACTTTCATATTCTTTACCTTTCTCTGCATGTGTATCGCGCCATCGTTTTTTTTTACCCTTTCGAATTCCACTGCTTTCATAATCTCTAACCTGCTCTGCATGTGTATAGCGCCAACGTAATTGAATGTCTTTATGAAGTTCTACTTTGTCTTTTAATTCTGAGCCCGATTGAACGTGCTTTTTTTTCAATTCCACTTGTTCCGGGCAGATTATTACTTTCCTTATTTTCTAAATTTGCACCTAGATTATTCTTTTTCTTTTTTGCATTTTTTTCTCTCCAACACTTTTGAGTCTCTTTTCTCCGCGCTGCTCTTTCTTCTTCGCTTAGTCGTCGACATTTCATCTATAACGAATTGTCTTTATGCGCTTTAAATGCTCTGAGAGCCCTGGATCTGTGTTTGCTCAAAGCTTTGGCACGACTGAGTGTTTTGCTGCCCATGGTCTTATTTATATTGGTTGTAAGTAGGGCGTGTCTTACAAGAATCTCATGTTCTGTGTCCCCGCAAGACGGTCCTGGGTCAATCTCTTGGCACAAAGTCTCATGTTTAAGGTCCCGGCGAGATGCTCCGTGGCCAATCTCTTTCGTCTCGTGGGTCTTTTAAGTGTCCTCCATGATCTTCACGTGAAGATCACATCTTGTCTCCCTAGTCTTTCTCTCCCAGGATTTTTTTTTATAATAGAGAGATATCCAAACATTTTCGCTCCCGTAAGTGACTTATCAACAATGGTTTCTGTAGCCTGGGCATGTCCAGGCATGGAATCAGGCCAGTTTGGATGCTGTTCTGTGGAAGTTGACATCCTGGGCATGCCTGGGCAGGTGTGAACAAGCTTGACGCTGTCTCAGCATGCTATAAAGGTGGCTTACATACACCGATTCTGCTCATTTGGTTAATATGCAGTAGATAGTGTGTACGTATAGTATCAGTACAGTAAAGTATGGTATCTGTAGCAATATAACAGTAAGTAAGCTTGATGCTATAGTCATTTTGGTGTCGGTGATATGTCTCGTCAATGTTGTAACAGCCGCGATACATTCTGCTATATCTGTGGCGAATATACACTTGCGCCTCAGAGATGTTGGATGACTGCTCTCGTGAAAAAAGCTTATCATCTGTATTTTGGCTGCAAAATTGGTGATCAAGACAAGGAATGGGCACCTCACATTTGCTGTGCAACATGTGCTGTCAGTCTGAGAGCCTGGCTCAGAGGCACTCGAAAGATGATGCCGTATACTGTTCTGATGTTACTTCTGTTTTACTAATGTGTCTGGTTTCTCTGCCAAAAACAAGAAGTCAGTTGAATATCCTAATTTGCCTTCAGCAATGAGACTTGTGCCACATGACGACAGTCTTCCAATTCCGAAACCACCAGAGGATTGGACCTTAGATGAACCAGATGAAGAAACTGCAATGCAGGGTACTGACAGTGACATTGACCCGGGTTTTGAACCGTGCTCATCAGGCGATCAACATCTGATAACACAGTACGAATTGAACGATTTGGTCAGAGATTTGAGTTTAATGTCACTGTTCTCTGTGCCCACTGTTATGAACTCATTCATACAGGCAGACCAAGTATGGTACGCAGGGGCTTAGCATCAGCATTTAGAATTGCCGAGCCAAGCACAGGACTAGAGAGCCAAAGACAACTGGAGAATTGAATAGTCAGCCTAAAGACAGACTAGTATATTTCTGTCTTCTGTCAGCACAAAATCCTCTTTCCTTGTTGGGAGAATGAGAAATGCATGTAGGCATTGTGCTATTCCTGTATTTTTGTAGGAGGGGTTTGAGTCCTTTCCTGTCCTTGTTTGGATCCAGAGAAGGAGCCTGCACGTGGAGCAACCAGTATATAAGGATGGACCTATGGCCAACACACTTTGAAGCTGATGGGCAGAAGATTATGTCCTCCGTCCGGAAAATCCTTTCAGTGTGGCGACGAAAGATGGCAGACTGCGTAGGTCAAGACTCCCACATGCTTGATAGAGTCTGTCATAAGCTTCCCGTTTGTAATACCGCGTGAAACCGTCAGTAAAGTGAGCTAAATTATCCTTATACTTCTCATGTAATCTTGTAACCGTCATATTGCATGCTGGGGGGGATAATACCTTTTTAATTTATAATTATTTAAATTCAGGTTAATTAAAACGCCGCAATTGAAAAGAACACATTTCCAGAGAGCTAATGCCTCTTAAGGGAACACTCTGTCTGATTTTAATTTTTGTATTTTAGTTTTGTTTATAATCTGTGTTTTGTCTATTGTTCGGTGTCCTTAGTGTTTAGAAAGGGTTCTATTCAATAAGGTCGCGCACAAAAAGGCGACCTTCAAAAGGGCGACCTCAATTGGGCGCGGAGAATAAAGGCGCACGTAAATAAACGCGACCTTCAAAAGGGCGACCTCAATTGAGTGCCGAATAAAGGCGCCCGTAAATATAGGCGAGCTTCAAAAGGGCGACCTCAATTGAGCGCCGAATAAATGCGCGCGTAAATAAAGGAGCGCTTCAGAAAGGTGACCTCAATTGAGCACGGCAAATAAAGGCGTTCGTAGATAATTTATTTCAAATGGCTCTGGAATATGTGAAGAGCAACAAAGGTGCAGATCTACTCGTAGTCGAAGGCTATACATTCAGAAAGGAGAAAACTATCAATGGGAAACACATCTGGAAATGCACTGAATATAGGATTGGAAAATGTTCGTCTCGCTGTCATAGCAAAAATGGATTATTCGTCAAGAGACCATCTACGCACAACCATGTTCCAGATGTGACGAAGATCGAAACAAGGAAAGCAATAGTGGACATGAAACAACGAGCAACTTCTTCTACTGACGGACCGCAGGAACTCGTGGCTACAGCAACCCAAGGTCTGTCATCAGCGGTCGTTGGACAACTTCCTGTTTTTCGTCACCTTAAACAAACTGTCCGTCGCGTTCGGCGTGTCAACGAGGCAGCAATGTCAAACTCAACTAGTCTGGACAACTTGACTATACCTGTTGGACATTCTACGACTACTGCAGGTGAGCAATTTCTTTGATATGACAGTGGACCAGGAAACCACCGATTCTTAGTCTTTTCAACGCAGAGGAATCTGCAGGTCCTTGCCGAATGTGAAGCCTGGTTATGTGACGGAACTTTCAAATCTGCACCTCTTTTGTTCCAGCAAATCTACATGATTCATGGGATAAAGTACGAAACAACGCTTCCTCTTGTTTACGTGCTCATGAGTGACAAGAGTTCAAGTAGTTACATTCGAGTACTTACTGAACTGAAAAACATCTGTCAACGGTTGGATCCTAAGACAATTGTTACAGATTTCGAGCAGGCCAGTATTCTGGCGTTCAACACGATGTTCCCACGTGCAACTCATCAAGGATGCTTCTTCCACTTCAGTCAGTGTCTGTGGCGTCGGATGCAGCAGACACCGGATATCGTTCAGCGATATACGACTGATGCTGAATTCGCTCTAAGTCTTCATCATTTGGCTGTACTGGCTTTCGTTGCCCCGGATGATGTTGTCGACGTCTTTGAAGAGCTGATGGACACGCCTTTCTTTGTCAACAATTACAAAGACATCAGCGACCTGCTTGGTTACTTCGAAGACACATGAATCGGACGCCCATCACGACGCAATCTACGTCACGAACTGATCTTCCCCATCTGCCTTTGGAATGTATATGACCGAGCGATCAACGATCTCCCAAAGACCAATAATTCCGTTGAAGGATGGCACCGGGCGTTTTCATCTTTGCTGGGAGCGTGTCATCCAAGTATCTGGAGATTGATCGAAGGCTTTAAGAAAGAGCAGAGCCTTACTGAGCTGCGTCTTGAACAGCTCGTTGCAGGTCAGCCTATTCCAAAGCCAAGGAAGACCTACAGAGACACTTCGGAGCGAATTAAATTAATTGTCCTTGATTATGCTAATAGACCGCATCTCGAATATCTACGTGGCATTGCACATAATCTACAGCTTCAAGTGTAACTTGCTTTCACCTTTTTATACATTCAGTCATTGCCTTAATCTAATTTTCTGTAATTTTGAAAACAACGAAATATGTTCAGTCATTGCCTTAATCTAATTTTCTGTAATTTTGAAAACAACGAAATATAGAGAGCTTTAGAAATAGTTCGTTAGAAGTAGTTCGTTAGAAGTTCATGCATTAATTAATTGGATGTTTTAATATTCTTGCTTTCACCTTTTTATACATTCAATCATTGCCTTTATCTAATAAATTTTCTGTAATAATTTTGCTGCGTTTGCCTTTATTCGCTGCGCCCAATTGACGTCACCCTTTTGAAGCACTCCTTTATTTATGCGCGCAGTTATTTGGCGCTCAATTGAGGTCGCCCTTTTGAAGCTTGCCTTTATTTACGCGCGCAGTTATTCGGCGCTCAATTAAGGTTGCCCTTTTGAAGATCGCTTTTATTTATGTGCGCTTTTATTCACCGCGCCCAATTGAGGTCGCCTTTTTGTGCGCGCCCTTATTGACGGATACCTTTAGAAAGGCGCCAACAAATAAATAAAATGTATTATTATTTGTGCATACCCAGTTGGTACCTGTCACAATCAAAATAGACTTCTCAGGAAGCAAGACTTTTCAAAAAAATTGTTGTGCAGTGTAATTGAAGGGATGACAACTAAGATGGACAGAAGAAACAACCTATTAGAAGATACTCATTTTGTTATTGGAAGTGACTTTAATCCAATCAGCAGAATGTTCAACCTTTCTTTAAACTTCACTGCACCATCCTGAAGAATCTTTCTTTCTCTCTTTCTCTCGCTGGGATATTTGCTGGACACTCAATGAACTCCCTGAGGATTCTCTCAGGGATAGGGAACTCTCCAAACTGACTGAAAACATCTGAATCCTAATATCAGAACATAAAAGCTATAAGCCTCTTGCCTGGTTAGCTGAAGCCAACAAACCTTTCTCTTTGTGAACCTCAGAGCAGAGGTCTAGTCTGCCAAGCTAAGTACTGAGCTCCGTCTGCTTAGGAGCAGCCATTACTTCAGGAATAGAACTTCAGCATATAATCTCTTTGGCCAGAATAAGCAATGTCTTTTCCCTAAGAAGTTGCAAAAGACCGCAGAAGGCATGACAGCAGCACAGTACTGACAAGGATCATGCAGCAAAGAGAAAGAGTGCACTCCAACGAATGAAGAATCCCCCACATGAACCCAGAGCAACAATAAAGCAACAATTCCACACAACATCAGACATCATCCATAAAGAATTAGTATCATAAAACTATTGATCTTTGCCAAGATCAAGTAGAACTGCAAATACCAGTAAACATCCAGAATATATCTTATATGTTTGTCTGTCGAGTCTGTCTGTGTCCAGACTTGTATGTCAACATATGCAGTTATCATATTTGTTTAATCCATGTGTTTATCAATAAATTGTATTATTCTGTTTCTTAAAACAAGTGTGCCTCAGTTACACTGACATAAGCCTAAAGGCTGGAGACCTGTCTCTTACAACAGAGAAAGGTAAGGTAAATAAAGTAGGAGCCTTGCTAATTTACTGGATTAATCCCACATTATTATGGCATCACCCTGGATGGCTGTCTTAGTGATTATTAATCAACAAAAATTCCTACAGCACAAAAAAAATTGATTTGTAAAACTATATGTATGATAGGTCTCACACCAAGTTCCTTTTTACATCTCAAATCAAGTTAAATGTACTGTATATGTTCGTGCACTCACCTAACCTATCTCTCTCTCTCTCATTCTTCCTAGGGCACGAAGTGGAAGCGGAAGCAGAAACAGAAGCGGACAACGGCCGATAGTGAGGTGAATTGCGTTGAAATTGTAGTCGAGGAACTCCAGGCACTCGATGAACAGATTCAGAAACTTCTGTCCAGACGAAGATACCTCAGAGATCTGAAGGCTCGACTGTTGGATAAACCGTCCTCGCCATCTGGTATCAGCGTAACATCAACCCCGCGTTGTGCCGCTCAAGTCACCTTCACCCCCGCGCCTTGTAGGAGCAACACCGATGATGACCTCAGTGTATTTCAGCAATGCAGGCGGGGGTTCAAGGCCAGAACACCTCCATCGGCACAGGCAAGCATCGTAACGCAGAACCGGTTTGACCCTCTAAGCGTCCCCAGTTTGCCTTCAGCTCCTGGTGATGTAATAGTGGTAGGTGATTCTATTGTTAGGAACCTCAATATCACTTGCCCTAATAGAAAATCTTTTGTTTCTTGTTTTCCCGGTGCTCATGTCCGAGATGTGATGAGACGTGCGCCGGCGATCTACAAGAACAGGGCAGTTGGAACAATTGTTTTACATGCTGGTGTAAACGACATAAGGCAAAGACAGTCCGAGATCCTCAAGGCAGACTTCACTGCATTAATTAAAGACACAAAGGAGAGGACCCCATCGGCAAAGATATTCATCTCGGGTCCACTCCCTCTCGTCAGACGATCAAACGAGTACTACAGTCGTCTGCTTGGTTTAAACAACTGGCTGCAGGGCTTCTGCAAGAATCAAGACATTGGGTTCATCAACAACTGGGACCTCTTTTGGGAAAGACCGCGTTTTTTCAAGCGAGATGGCCTGCATCCGAACAGCTTCGGCGCCTGGGTAATCTCTGAAAACATATCCAAGGTAATTCGTTTATCTTGACTATCTATCTCTGCTTTTAACCCCTTCCGAAATGCCACTCCTGTGCTTGGTCATGATAATTGTTTAATAAAATCTTCCATAAAAGTGCACAACATAAATACTGTAATAACCAATCTTAATGCACATAGAAAATCTAGGCAATACGGCACAAACACCAATAATTTAATTAAAGTTACTACTTTAGATGAACAATGTATTAAAACTATAATCAGTCCGTTTATAGTGCCATCTATAATAGCGAGGATAATGTAAATAGTAAGGTGGAAAGATTTAATACTAAAGTGAGGGCTGCTGTTGACTTAGTTGCACCTGAAAAGACAGTTAAAAAATCTTCTAGCATTGTTATACCATGGAAGACCCAAAGAGTGTCTGATTTAAAAAGAACATGCCGTAGAGCTGAGCGTAAATGGAGGAAAACTAAACTAACTATTGACTATGAAATATTAAAAGTTAAAATAACAGAATACAATAACACAGTCCGTCTTGAGAGGCGCTGCTATTTCTCTAAGATTATAAATAACAATGCTAGTAATCCCAGAGTCTTATTTTCGACAATTGATCATCTGTTAAACCCAGGTAACTCAAAGGAATGCCTCCTAAGTACTTCCAGTAAAACCTGTGAGGCTATCGCTGTATTTTTCAATCAAAAAATTAATGATATTAGAAATAACATAGTATATCTCCCCAACACTAAGGATCCTCCTAAACCCCAGTACCCCATAATAAACAAATTAAAGTCTTTCACTAGGATAGATTTACATAAAATAATTTCTCAAATGAAACCCTCCACCTGTGCCCTTGACCCAATACCAACAAATTTTTTCAAAGAAGTATCGGGCGTGCTTATTGATAATGTTCTTGACATAGTAAATTCGTCATTAGATATTGGGGTCTTCCCAGACTGTCTTAAGACTGCGGTAGTTAAACCCCTACTTAAGAAAAATAATCTCGATCCCTCTGCTCTTGAAAATTATAGACCCATCTCTAACCTGCCTTTCTTAAGTAAAATTCTAGAGAAGGCAGTCATTATACAGTTAAATGAGCACCTCAATAAACATGCTATTCTTGATAAATTTCAGTCAGGTTTTAGAACAAATCACAGCACAGAAACTGCACTCGTTAAAGTAGTAAATGACTTGCGGGTAAATGCAGACAGAGGCCATTTATCTGTTCTCATCCTCTTAGATCTGAGTGCCGCATTTGACACCATTGATCATAATATTCTTAAGAATCGCCTTAGTCAATGGGTGGGCCTCTCTGGCAGTGTCTTAAATTGGTTTGAATCCTACCTGGCAGGGAGAAAATTCTTTGTTAGTTGTGGTAATTATAACTCAAAGACACATGATATTCTATATGGTGTTCCACAAGGCTCTATCCTGGGTCCACTGCTCTTCTCAATCTACATGCTTCCATTAGGTCAGATTATCTCAGGGCACAACGTGAGCTACCACAGCTATGCTGATGACACACAGCTGTATTTATCAATAGCACCTGATGACCCCAAATCTCTTGATTCGCTAACACAATGTCTAACTTGTATCTCAGAATGGATGAATAGTAACTTTCTCAAATTAAATAAAGAAAAAACCGAAATCTTAGTGATTGGCAATAATGGATACAATGAGGCTATAAGAAATAAACTGGATGCATTAGGATTAAAAGTCAAATAGAAGGTAAAAAGCTTAGGGGTAACCGTTGATTGTAATCTGAATTTTAAATCGCATATTAATCAGATCACTAGGACAGCATTTTTTCACCTAAGAAACATAGCAAAAGTTAGACCTCTTATATCATAAAAAGATGCAGAGAAATTAGTTCATGCGTTTGTTTTCAGTCGGCTAGATTACTCTAACGCACTCCTCTCAGGTCTACCCAAAAAAGACATCAATCGTTTGCAACTAGTGCAGAATGCAGCTGCTAGAATCCTTACCAGGAAAAGAAAATCCGAACACATTTCTCCAGTTTTGATGTCACTACACTGGTTACCTGTGTCATTCAGAATTGACTTTAAAATTCTGCTTATGGTTTATAAAGCTTTAAATAATCTCGCCCCGGCTTATATATCGGAATGTCTGACACCTTATATTCCAAATTGTAACCTCAGATCCTCAACTGAGTGTCTCCTTAGAATTCCAAGAGCAAAACTTAAAAGAAGTGGTGAGGCGGCCTTCTGCTGTTATGCACCTAAAATCTGGAATAGCCTGCCAGTAGGAATTCGTCAGGCTAATACAGTGGAGCACTTTAAAAAACTACTGAAAACACATTATTTTAACATGGCCTCCTCATAACTTCACTGTAATTTACTCCTGATACTCTGTATATCAAATTCATTATAATAACTATTCATTCAAAATCTGTACTAACCCCTACTCTCTCTTCTGTTTCCTTTTCCGGTGTCCTGTTGGTGGTGGCGTGCGCCACCACCATCTACCCAAAGCACCATGATGTTCCAAAAATAATGGATGGATTAAAAGCCAGAAGTCTGTATGACCATCAGCATCAAGTGACTCCGTGAAAAACCCGAACTACAAAGAGGACTATTTCATTTATGTTAGGTAGAATGCCCAGAGGGGACTGGGCGGTCTCGTGGCCTGGAACCCCTACAGATTTTATTTTTTTCTCCAGCCTTCTGGAGTTTTTTTTTTTTGTTTTTTTCTGTCCACCCTGGCCATCGGACCTTACTCCTTTCTATGTTAACTAATGTTGTCTTATTTTAATTTCTTATTTTGTCTTTTACTTTTCTTCTCTTCATTATGTAAAGCACTTTGAGCTACTTTTTGTATGAAAATGTGCTATATAAATAAATGTTGTTTTAGCCACCTCCATCACCTCCCACCAGTAACTATGTATGGCTTAAAAATTCCTTTTCTTAATATTCATCACCTAATCACCATATAAATTTGGTCAAGTTCCTGAGTGATGTCGCAGAACATACAGTAGAATATGAAACTTCCCTAAACGAGATGCACTATGTTACTAAAACAAATCTCAAATAAAGGCTATTTTTCCTCAGTTTGCAAGGCCACAATTAAGGTAAATATGTTAACCAATGAATTAGGTGCATGGTGATGCAGCACTAGCTCTGCTATCTCATAGTAATGAGTCTCATGCCCTGGATGCTCCCTGCATGGAGTTTGCATGTGGGTCTCTAGATGAGTTTCCTCCAATTTTCCAGGTTAGGTGAGCTGGTGATGCTAAAGTATCCCCTAATGTATCTGTATGTGTGTGTGCTGGCGCCCTGTCCAGAGGCTGTTCCTGTGTGCACCCATTGCTTGCTGGGATAGGCTCCAGCTGCCCCCAAACCCTGCCTTAGATAAGCCTGTTTAGAGGATAGATGGACCAATAAATGCTATAATATGTCCTGCCAAAAGCAAATTTCATTTGCGTGTTGTCAATCCTAAAAACAGATAGAGAAATACTCTGAACAATTTCAATTACATGTTAGTTCACGGGGTGGCACGGTGGCGCAGTGGTAGCGCTGCTGCCTTACAGTTAGGAGACCTGAGTTTACTTCCCGGGTCCTCCCTGCGTGGACTTTGCATGTTCTCCCCGTGTCTGTGTGGGTTTCTTCCGGGTACTCCGGTTTCCTCCTACAGTCCAAAGACATGCAGGTTAGGTCGATTGGCGATTCTAAATTAGCTCTAGTGTGTGCTTGGTGTGTGTGTGTGTGTGTGTCCTGCGGGGGGTAGGATTGGTTCCCTGCCTTGCACCCTGTGTTGGCTGGGATTGGCTTCAGCAGACCCCCGTGACCCTGTGTTCGGATTCAGCGGGTTGGAAAATAGATGGATGGATGGATGGATGTTAGTTCACTGTTTCAGATTTAGCTTGAGATGGGTTATTTAAAGTTGTTGTATTCAGTATTTTCCTCTTTTACAATCTCAAAAGACACTCCTGTTGGCAAACATATCCTCCATAGTCAGCATGAGCAATTAAACCATAGTGTACATGGCTATGGTTATGCCGGCCTATACAAACAGCAGTGTAGCAGTCTGAGCAAGTATCTGTCACATGTCACACTGTAGCAAAATATTTAAGAAACAATACTATGATATCTATTGATAAAATAAATAAATAAATAATAGGAAACCCTCCAACTTTCAAATCAGTTAACTAAGTCACATCTGAACATTACACGATGCATAAATTTTATACAATCTTAAAATAAGAAAGTGATTTTTTTTGCCACAATTAAAATATATAGACAAACAAACTTAAAAACACAAACTTTTCCGTCATTTAAATATCGTTAATGGTATTTCTATCATTTTATGTAATGCTAACTGACTTATAAGCTGATTTAGACATCCTAGAGCTGTCTTCTTGAAGTAGTGTGCTGAATGTGAGCCAACATTAGAGATAATCATAAAGAAAGCACACAATCCCTGTTCCTGATTTAGAACAACTGGGGATAAGAATGGGATTGACAGATAGATGGATGGATGGATGGAGAGATGGATGGAGGTAAATCATAATGTGACTGATGCATTATTGAGATGTGCAAGGAAATGCCAACTTCTGTTCAGTTCATTCTCCTGCTGCCTGGAGTCTGTAAAATGCCAACACCAAATAAGTCTGCATTGGATTTATGGATGGTGAAAATATTCCATAATTTTAAGCCTGTTTTCACCCCAAGTTTGTATTTTATAAATATTGACTTTTGTGTAAGAAATTGCTTATGCATGTTTCCAAGCATAAGAAAATTTTGTACAAGAGAGCACTGGTCTTATCAGACTCAGAAGATTAAAGAGCCATTTTATTTTCTAGGTCCACCACAAATTAAGCTCTAAGCTCAGCCCCCCCACAATTATTCGTGATAAGAAAGACATGCAACTATAAACATATTCCAGATATTTCTTCTTACCATATAAATCCTAAAATAAAATACATTTATAATAAATATATATTGGGAGTGCCACACACCCCATTCCAGCAACCTAATGACCCCTCATGCTCTCCCAATCCATCTACTGATTTCATAGGAGTCGCTGAATGTAATGAATGTCACTGACGACGTAAGTAACCTCTGGTTTTGGTCGACATTCTCTTCACAAACAGACACACTGCCGATGGATGTGCCCAAGAGGTCATTAAAGGCCTGGATCTTTGTTTTTATGCAGGACACTCACAAGCCCAGACACTCAGACTCCTCGATCAGTCTCTCGAGAGCCTCCATTGACTCAACAAAGATCACAGCTTATCCAGCAAAGTCAAGATCAGTGAATATTTCTTCACCAACAGATGCCCCACAGCATCCCAAGATATCTGTGCAAAAAGACGAAGGTCCAAGTCTTTACAGTCATGGTGCTTCCTGTTGTGCTATATGGCTGTGAGACCTGAGATGACCTGAGATGAAGACTAGACTTCTTGGATATTGTGTCTCTTCGGAGAATTTTTGGTTTGACTTTGTGTCAAATGAGGAGTTGCTCACAGAGTCCCAAATAAGGCACGTTACCTGCATTGTGAGGGAGCGTCAGTTACAGCACTATGGCCATGTGGCGCGATTCCCCAAGGGTGATCCAACTCCTCATTGTTGAGCACCCAAGTGGCTACACCAGGCCATGAGGGCGCCCATGTAACACTTGGCTGCAGCAGATAGGTGGTCATTTCTGCTGGGTGGGACTGGACCATGTGACTGTCTTGGGGTTTGCCAACCAGGATCCTGAGCTGTTTCATTGTGTGCATGCTCCCTAAACTTATCTGATCTGATAATAAATATCAACAGTTACTGTTGCATTTAATGTAAAAGGGTCATGGATAGTTTGTGAAGCAGGCAGTGGTGGGTTTGTTGTGGGTTGGTTTAACAATTTACATTGTATTAACAATCGTCCTTGATTACCCATCCCCTAAATCCCTCATCCCCCCAATTCCCCCCATCCACCATATATCCAGGCATTCAACGAGGAATGGTAGCTAAGAAGGGCAAAATTGGGTAAAAGAATGTTTAATAAATGCTGCCTTATATCATACTCATTGGTCCTGTCCTCCATAGAGCCCCATATATGGAGACCACATAAAATGACCTTAGTCTATTGCTACAGTGTAAGGTAATGTAACTTTATAGGTGTCCTTAGCACCTCTTGTAACGCAATAAACTCAATCAATAAGAGGCATTAGGCTTACATAGACCGTCTATGTATTGGTTTTCAGACTGTTCCCCATATAATTTGAACAAAGCCAAGGTTCCTTCTGATGGATATTTCACACAGCAAACACAAAGTTCAAGCATCTTTCCAAAATCCCATCACACAAAGACAATACTCCTCTTGCACAATGCCATACCTGATGTCACAAATGGCCAGGATTCTTACCTGGCCGGGTCACCTCCTCGCTGGAAGGATCGGGGGAGCAAGCCTGGTCAGAGTGTTACCTCCTCCGGGATGCTAGATGGCAGCCCCCATGGGTTACAGTGGTGCCTCGGACTTCTGCCAGGCTTCATAGGAGGTGGAGTTGTTTACAGCCTTGTTGGGATCTGCAGGTGCCGCCAGGGGGTGCTGCAGCTGTTCCTGAGCCTGTGTGGGCAGTTCTTCTGCCACACCCGGAAGTGCTGCCAGAAGTGGGGCAACGAGCACCTGAAGCACTTACGGGTGCCTTATATAAGGGGCCAGCTGACAGTACTCGGTGAGTCTGGTGGAAGGTGGACGAAGTTTGCCGAGGAGGAGTGGAGGAGAAAAGAGAGAAAGAGAAGGAAAAGAGGACTATTGTACTTGTGCATTTGGACTGTGTTGTGGGTTCGTGGGAACGGGGAAGACGTTCTCCACAAGTGAAGAAAAATACACACTTATTGCTAAATAATGAGCTGGGAATGACATACATGGTAGGATATAAAACACACATAAAAGATGAAACTTTAATATTCTCAGTGCATGGAAAGGCAATAAGAAAGTTGCCAGAATATAACGTTTTGGCGTCAATGCAAAGTGGTGCTCACTGGATGGGGACTCTGGAACTGCTGCTAGTCGAGATCTGCTGGATACTGAAGACATGGTCTCCTATATGAAAGCTATTACAAGTCTCAACTCAACATACTTTGTGCATTATGTGTTCAGACACAATATATGGCCCGGGAGAGCGTCTTTTCTTGAGAAAAGGTGAATTGGTAGTAAAATGTTCCTAAAGTGGCCAAAGTTGAATATGTTAAACAAAAATCATCATCTAGGAAAAGCAATTTCAAATGATTGCCTGACTTTCATTTGAAAGACAAGCCAGAAATCATTGCCTACAGTGCTTAATCAGAAATATAAAATTCTACGAACAGTCTTTTATAAATTATTTTTGAAGATGTTTTTCCTTTATTTTTAAGTACAAGCAAAATTACTGTATACATAACCCACATTACCTATTGACATGTGCAAAACAAAACGTTGCATCAAGAAACCATTCTTAGATAAGAAAAGGAACATTAAATGCAGCATGACATCATCAATATGAAGGCAACATAAAATGAAACAATAAATAATGTAAATATTAAAGAAATCAAATTTATAAAAACACCTTAAAAGGCATGTTTAACTCATGAAGAATCCTGACCCAATGAAAATAAATTGAATGTGATAGTAATTCAGTACACCACTTCCTAAAACGAAATGAAGACTGTTTAGATCGGGATGGCCAAGCTTATTTTGGATGGGTAATGGTGTCTGAGAGTCAATGCAAATTCCAGGCACTCAGATGCTTGGAAGGTATTACAGATTACAGTTGCAAATAAACCCTTTCATTGAACATCTTGTTAAGTGTAATACTGTTTTTTATTGAAAAAAAAAATTTACTATGGTATTGTATAATGTAGTCTTCTGTATACCAGTAAATTGTTAACTAATGATCTTATCTGGTATAAAGTGCCTGCAATATGTAGTATTACCAGTAACAGACAGAATGCTGACAATTCTACCGACCATGTCTAAAGTAATGGAACTGAAAGCACATTTTTGTTGATAACAGAATTCTACAAAACCTGGATATTGTTCATAATGTGGTACACTGTTTTATATGATTTTAGCTCTTAATAGGATTTTGGGTTGAATTGTGAAGAAAAGTTTAAACTGCAGGAGCTAATGTAGCAAGATGTATGCACTGCATTCTCAATCTAGTATACAATGTCCAGAGTTTACGTAGTCTTCCAGTGTTGCGTGTGCTTTTTTATGGGTATTGCATTTTGCTCCCACATCCCAAGGGCATGCAAATTAGTTTAAATGTGAATTCCAAACTAGCCGTTTGTGTGTATTTGACTGATTTCAATCATGAACTGGCACCCTCTCTAGGTCTGGTTCTTGTAATGTTTTATATGAGGCAACTATTATTTTGACATTCCCTCTGTGTGTGATATAATGTGTCTTATTAGGCTGCAGTACAATGATGTGTGTGCTAGTTAACTTGGTAGTGTATACTGCAAGGTAACCCAATAAAGAAGGGTCTCCTTTGTATCTCATGTTGTCAGCTGCATTATTTAACATAGAGTAAAAATTGTAATAGTACTCTTATTTTTTAAAATGTTATGGTACTGCTTTGACGCCTACAGTATATAGGCTCAGACCCCCATATACCCTGAATTAGATTAGGCAGATTTGAGAGCATTGTAAATGTTTGAAGTTAAGCTAATAATGTTAGACTTTCTCTTCTTTTTTTGTTCTTCTTATACATATACTATGCTCTTCTAACCCCAGTTGACAGCAAACCCGCCACTATGGTGTCAGTATATATTTAATGTCATAACTAATAATAGAAAAAAAACCCTGTTGTATGTTTCTTACCTGTAGAAATCGAATATTTCTTCTGCAGTTTCTCCAGCTGCTGCATGAGTTTCTTATTGGTTGTTTCCAGGTCTATTAAACATTCTTCTCCAAATTCCCTAACATCATCAGCATAAACCATTTCAAATTCAACAGGGAATGCATTCTTTACCACTGGGTCTTCTAGGTTAGTTTTGGTGCTCTGCAAAAAATGGTTACATACTGTGCATGAATATCAACTGTAGTCTAATAGGATAAAAGTAAAAAGCAAAAACTGATGTGTATGCGGATGTGGGTTTCAGCAAAAAGAAAAAAACTTTTTCTTAAAAGTTCCTTTATCTTGGGAGTTATTTTAATATGGATGAAGGGACTACCTTCTCCTGACCCTAATAAGAAACTGAAGTTGAATTTTAAATAAGCTTTAATTAGAATTGCAATATGCTAATGAAACAGCAATGACATAATCAGTGTACATCTGAAATAAGAGGGTTGTACACTCTGGAAGTGATAAAAGTGGAAGTAGACTTAAACTACTAACTACTTCCAGACTAAGAGGAGATTAAGAAAGCCAATGTAATGTTAGTTTCTATAGCCCAAATGTGGAGTACCATCTTAATATACAACAGATTCAGAAACTATTCAAACTCCTTAATTTTTCCAGATTTTGCTATTTTGCTGTCTTGTGCTAAAATAGCTTAAATTATAAAAAAGCACGGTGTAAAACGTAAGTTTAAATTAAGTTTATAGAAACGCTCCCGCTGTGGATTGCAATAACATATTCGCGAGATAAAAGTTTAATGAGAAGACACGAGGTATAAACGAACCACACGGCGTAGCGCAACGTTAGGGGCTTCACCTCTGGCGCTGACGTTCGAGAATCGATTTCCGAGAGCGGATGCAGTGAGTGTGTACGCCTGATGAGTCCAGAATTAGGGAGAAACACGTGTCGCATACTCTTTGCATTATTTGAAAGTAAACTATTAAAACCATTCTATGATCTGCTTCTCGCAACTGAAACATGGCGGATGTTAGCCGACTTGCTGACCGCAACTTTAGGGGCTTCAACTCTGGCGCCGCAAACAGCGAAGAACAAAAAATTCATTAAACAATTGAGAAGGGAGCGAAACAATAAGAAGCGAGCGAGTGAACCATACAAGCATCTTCATAAGGGAAACAAAGCACGGTGTAAAACATACGTTTAAATTAACTTTATAGAAACGCTCCTGCTGCGGATTGCAATAACATATTCGCGAGATAAAAAAACGCAGTAGGGAGAAATGAAGGAAGAGCCGCAAACCGCGAAGAACAAAAAATAACAGAAAGAGGGCACGTGGCGGACGTAAGGCGACTTGCTGACAAACCACAAGCGTGACCTGGCAAGTAACCATCCATACAATCTGATTGTGATTCAGAAAACGAATGCCATGAATGTAATTACCACGATCTACATACTGTCAAATAAATGAAACACACGCCGTAGTGCGACAGCTGTGAAAAGGGAGCTTCACAAAAAATCAGATCCTTAACAAATTGTTATTGGTATATTTTCGATCCGTTTAAAAAGGTTTTCTTTTCTTCTTAATAAAAAATTAAAAGCAGTACTTCGCCGCAACGAAGCGCGAGAATTTGGCTATATATATCTGCTTCTCGCAATTAAAAGAGGGCACGTCGATCTACATACAAGGCGAAAGTCTTGCAACATTCAAAGATGATGGTTTGGGATAAGTACACCATGGAACATAAAAGAGCTTATGAAGCCTTGAACCGAAAAAAGCAAGATCTCAGAGATAGTAAAAAAAAAAAAAAGGAGGTAATGTCGTTTTACTCGCTGTAGATTTTAGTCAAACATTACCAGTTATTCCACGAGGGAGACCAGCAGATGAACTCAACGCGTGTTTAAAATCCATGCTTCTCCCACACTCGGTTATATGTCGCGTGTTCTTGGGTAGGTACACCAAAAAATGTATACATTTAAGCATGTAATGGGCAAATAAAAAATGAGGTATACCCGAAGGCACTGCAGTAGTACTTAATGTAACTTTACTTCTTAAATGTTAATGTTTTACTGTTTAATAATTTATACGCTTCTTATATGTTGTTCAAATTCTTTTATCAAAATACCAGTGACAGCGCAATGCACGATAACATGGAGTGAATACACCATATGCGTCCGCCCACGGCCGCCCTGGTGTGCGCAGATAGGAGTTGATTCTACAATAAAATAAAATAAAGATAAAAAGAGTAATACAATCATCACCCATAAAGCGGATAGCAGACGTGACGTACTATATGTGTACCAGATTTCAAGTCAATAGGTGAAACGGTTTGCGAGCTACAGGTGATTTAAAATCCTGGACAGACAAACAAATAGCCACGGTAGCAAATTAAAGAAGAAGATTTTACTGTTTAATAATTTATATTTATATGAAATGTGCTTCTTATATATTACTTCATATTCTCATATGATAATGATGTTAATGTTGTTTATATTGATTTCTATGTTATTGTAAGTGCATGT